>NC_143577.1:115393120-115705348 GCF_048544385.1 Mastigoproctus giganteus | reverse complement strand
GGCGACTCATATACAGTGTGTAAAACAACTAACAAACAGAGACAGTGGTATCCGTCTATACCCTGCCTTTGGGTCTTTAATTTTACGTTGTGACATTGTGATAAGGTTCCATAGAAAGTATAAAGGGGAAGGGATCTAACAGAGCGATATGGCACCATACGAAAGGCAAGCACATGACCAACCGCACGTGTCATTTCAGTTATTTAAGCACAAATGTCAGATATAAACCAGTTGGCTAAAAAAGACAATATTTAATTTCGTAAGTTTCCGTATTATTGTGTCTTTTTCAATCTTTTAATATTTTAATTGTGCATAAAATAAAATTTATTTTATTTATACAGCAGTCTTAAATGTTTATCGTTATTTAATATAATATTTATCTTTATTTTCATATTTTACTTTAAACTGTGTTTCAAAGGAAAAAAAAAAATAGTTAACTGAAAAGTGTATCAACCATCACTCCTCTTTTCCAGGTTTCCTCATCATAACAAAGACAATTTCTTGTAGAATTATCTAAGAACGAAAATTGCGTTATGTGTTGTTTAGGAACGTGTTTAGTTTGGATAGCCTCATTCAGCAAAAATTTATTTTTCTTACTGCTCATTGTTCTACGATAGGGTTTATTTGGCGAGTCACAATTTACTGCGGTTATCATCATCATCATCTCTAGCAAATGCGGGGAATGAATTGACGTCATTTCGGCGTAAATAGCTCACCTTTAATCGTCATTCCAACACTTTGAAGGTAACATTATGTCAGGAGCCAAGGGACAATTTTAGCTAAAGAAAAAGGGTCTTTCCTTAAATTTAGTAGCTTAAATGAGCTCTAGCTAATGAGTGACTCGCACGTGCGGTTGTTGACATTTGTCATCCTCGACGTCGGGTCGTTTGGAGGAATAGAGACGCTCAGCTTAACCATGTGATATGTTTATGTGAACTGACAACACGAAGAAAAGCAAAACTTGCTTCAATTTTTAGACAGGATGAGGCGTTGAAACTGCAGGATATAAATTTTGGTGTCACGATAGAGATCACTTCCGGTTTATTTTCATTTTTTGATTTATTTATATTTATTATTGGCTTTAATTAATTTATTAAGAAGGACAAATACTTTCTAAAGTTTTTATCACTGGTGTAAGGAATAAATAAATTACACCTTTACTGAATCGCTGAACATAGTTGGAACAACCCATGAATTGAAAGAACGAACACAATCTTATGGCATTGGCATTTTATATTTGAAATTAAATTTAAAAAAGAGACGAATGTTGTACATGAGTATTGCACCATTTTGCGTGAAAACTGTAAATACGGCCACTGAAACACCAAAAGTCGATGCAATAATCAGCGTGCGCGAATTTTTGAAATGTTTTTTCGTTTTAAAAAGGAAATCCTGTCATGGAATATCAGAGAGGAAATATGCACAAGCACCACTTTTAAAGCGAAAGGAATCATGGAGCGAATAATTAGGACAAATGAGATGAGTGATAGTTGTGTTATCCAATAACTGATATTCTGTCATAAAAGTAGATAAGAGAAAATGGGTTGGAACTGAGATCACTGATATTTCTAAAAGAAATTAATAAGTTTTTAGAACGTATAATGGCTAAATGATGCAATGAGGTAGGCGTTTTCTGCATTTTCCAAAAAAGGAAAAAAAAAGAGAAAGAAAGAAAGAAATTCTATCGTTCATACCTCTTCCATCTCCAAAAAGAAGTGGCTGTTCAATTTGCGTTGAACTTTACCAAACGCTCTGCCTCGAGCATTGTGGCAAGCATTCGTAACAGTGTTGCCAACTCTTAATAATATTTCCCGCTAGCCGCATACTCAAAATCCGCTATTTTTAGCACTTGACCCGCCAAATTTTTTAAATTTTCATTTGTTCGTACTTTGTAGTGAATAAAAACAAACAAACAAATAGTATATATAAATAGTTATTTATTTTTCTGTTTTTAATATAAAATCAATATCTAAAAATCTAAATTAATTTCGAAATTCAATACCTCCTCATCATATGCTTCTTGTGTACCTATTTTGCGAAGCACTTCTTCAGGTAAAACATAATTTTTACAACACTTTTCAACTCTTTTGAGCCCGTATCGTACTAATAAGATTGCATTAACCGTGCCAACACTCATTCTGTTGCGTGTTTTGTTTTTTACTAGATTTAAGTTGCTGAATATTCTTTCCACATCTGCATTGGATAATGGCAAAATTAAAATACCCAATGCAAATTCGCTAATTTCTTTAAATGGATTTTTACCGCTTGCATCTCGATATTTCGAAACTTCTGACCAAAACTTCATTGTATTGTAGATGTTTTCCCATTTAACGAGAGTAATGTTTATATACTGTTGCTCAATTTTTTCAATTTCTACTTCAGACAATTTTAAATTTTGTAATAAATTTATCAGTGGTTCGTTTTGTTGCTTTAATATATTGTTAACTGAGACATTTTTTTTAATTCTTTTATGTTGCCCGGAAGGCGTTGTTTTAATTGTGGATACAAATCAATCAAGAAATTACGGCATCTCTCTCTGTTATTGCCATTTCATCTGTTGTTGTTGTGATAAGTTTATTCATTATTAATTCATTTATTTTTCTTTCAAATTGGTAACCTAAATATGGCTTAGGGTCTAAATAATTATTAATGTCCTCTTCTATCCTTTCAATATGTGTATTTGGTAAAAACATTTTATTGGCAATCATCGACAATAGCATGTTTAAATCATGTAGTAATAATGTAGGATCGGCAGTATTTGATTCAAAAGATTTGTTTACTCTTTGTACTTCAGATAAGATAGGTTTTAAAATAAAAGATACGCTAAATTACTTTCATCTTTGAACATTGAATAAAGAAGTTCTGCAGTATAACATTTGTCAGTCAAACGAATTATTTCAAAATGGGCTTTTAATTCAATATACTGTTCTAAAATTCTTGTTATAGCAACTTCAATGGATAACCACCTTGTTTGACACGAATGCACTATCTTTTTCGGATCTGCACCATCGTTTATGGCACTGTATAAATATTTGAATTGATTTTGTCGGCTGGTGGATTTACTAAACGCACGATTTTGCATTGCACGAGGGTTTCTAGGAATACAACTATCGTGTTATACGAGGACTGACTATACTAAGATATTATTACACTGTGGTTATTAGAAATAATTATTACTTATTACTCTTATTACTTATTGCTCTGTGGTTATTAGAAACGTTGAAAGAGATGTCGGTAATTCGGATCGCATTTCTCGGAAGCCAAACAAATACGACGAAGAAAAATTATCCAATGCCATTCCTTCGCTGTTTCAAAAAAAGGCGTCATTAGAATTTTTTCCACATTTTTAGATTTGATTCAACAATTTAAAGCCATGACCCAATGATCAGGTCGTTTGACCGCGAGCGTAACTACGTAAAATTGTTGGGGTTCTCCTCAGGGAAATCCAGAATAATATAAAACCGATTCTTCGCTTTATAAAAAAAAAAACTATGAAATATGATATCCCTACTATTTCAATTATGAATTATTTTTATTGTTAATTAAATAATTAATTGAACAATTAATTTAATATTTCTTAATATAAATGTTACATTGCCAAAATACATAAAATGCTAAACATTTATACTCTTCCCGCTAAAAAATCCGCTATCCGCTATTTCATATTTTTATCCGCTAAACCTGAAGCAATTCCGCTAAATCTAGCGGGAAAACCGCTAAAATGGCAACACTGATTCGTAATCACGACGCGCTCCCCGAAAGCCCGGGTTCTTCTCTCTTCTGCCAGTAGAAATATACCTCTCTCGTTAACTTTACTGATTCCCTTCAGGTCCTTATATACCTCTGTCAGCTCCCCCGTTGTAATATTTGCAACCTCCACTTTCTAAGCCGTCCGTCATAAGATATCGATTAGCACTCGTCATCAATCCGGTTGCTGTTCCTACCTCTGTCCTACAAGTTCCATCTCCAAAAAGAAGTGGCATTTCAGTTTGCATTGGACTTTACCTGTCTGGTTCACTACCTTTATACTTGTATTTAATTTACCGCGGACTTTCTTACTTCATTCGTAAAGGCCTCTCAGCCGAATTCATCAATGGAATTCAAACTGGCGAGCCCTCCAGTCCTAAACAAGAAAAACAATGAATTTTAATCTTCATGACCGTTGGCAACTTCGCTGGTCTGATTCCCAAAAAAGGTTTAATTGCAAAATTTATTCCAGAAGTTGCATTTGTTAATAAAACACTCGTAAATGGTTTTCTCCCAGCATGTTTTCTAGCTTTCTTTTTATGGGACAGGATTCCTTAAATTTTAAAATTGCCTATTTCCATCTTTCCAACTCCGAATTTTGTCTTTGCGGTTCTGTCGAGGGTTCTACCCACGTTCTTTTCTTTTGCCCTATTTACAAAGAATTTCGTTCACAATTACTATCTGTCACTGGTTCTGTTACTTCCGGTCAGGAATCTGTCTTCATTTCTTCTCCTACTTTCTTTCAATCCTTTCAGAATTTCTTAAGCTCTGTCTTTCTTAAAAGACGACCCGTTATTGTCTGAATTATAAACCTGTTTTGTATTTATCGATCGATACTTAACTTAGGTTGTATGAATTAATGAAAATTTTGGATATTACACACACACACACACACACACACACAAACACACACAAGGATGTATCCAGCTCTTTGGCGTAACATGGCCTCCACCGCATACACCCACTCAAAATCGTCCCCAGTCACAGGCTGATGCAGGGTTGCCAAAAAAGGTCACACATATAGTCGCATCATTTCACAGGAAAAGCTTCAAATTATGAATTTTATGTATTGGGGCATAATAGGATAATCACATGGTTTGGAAAGGTGGGTGGCGTTCGAATTTTACCGTTTGAATCGAGCCTGTAGTTAGCCGATCTCAGGGGGAGAGAGCTTTTCGTTTGACTTATTCTTGGTTTTTCACTTGCATAACATGCAGAACGGCTAGTGAACATAAGCTTGAAAGACAATATACTATAAACGGCATCAACTGGAATTCCAAGAACTGGCGCATCATGACCTGATAGTTAGTGCACCAAAAATTTCCAAGAACAAAGAATTGAATTGTAGACGCTTTCTGAAAAACCGACCATGCAGGCCAACTTTTCAAGCTGCAGTAAAAGATTTCCGACGTGAGGAATACGAAACGTTTGCATTGAAACGTTCCAAAAAGTAGTGAAACTGTTTATATTCAAGGCTAAAGTGGCCTAATAAATTAATTAATTTAATTTACAAGAAATTTAAATTTAAATTTGAATTTAATTTAGTAGGTTTTCTGTTTGTCTTTATTTCTTGGCGTTTTTTTTTTTTTTTATGAATTTCTTAGTTTTTGCATAGCATCAATGGTTTGCCCATAAATGAAAGAAAAGCAAAAAAAAAAAAAAAAAAACCAGTAATATCAAATTTATTAAGTGTTTACCTTCTATAAAAATGTATTATTATTCTATTTACAAGTAAACAACGAACTAAAATATTACAAATTAAGAAGTAGAAACACTCTTCGGGTTAATGTAAGTCAGTTTTCTTAAAAATCTACATTCGAATGTATTCGTATTTTATGATCGATGTGACTATCCTGAACCAAGAACCAGATATAGTCGCCCATCACAGCTTCGTACCACTTGTTTGATACCTTTTCTCCTGGTGGAATTTTTCCTCATGCTCTTTACTAACATTATCCAGATCAGGTGTGAAAAAATCCAGGTGATAATACAAGTAATGGAGCTGGATTAACATGCTGCATCCTAAATTTTCAAACAAATTTTCAGCTCAGTTCTTTGCTAAATGACTGACAGGCATTTCGCTCAGTATTAGTTATTTTGTATGTATATGTGTCAACAACCAAATCAACTAAGGATATAAGGTATCAGCATATTATTATAATCATGTATAATAGTATTAGTTATTTTGTATGTATATGTGTCAACAACCAAATCAACTAAGGATATAAGGTATCAGCATATTGTGAATTGCTGCCCTCGTGTGTAACACAGTTGGTATAATCACCGCCTTTCCCACACCGGGTGGAAAAGACCTATGTTCGAATTCCGCCAATGCCGGTACGAATTTTTATGGGCCTTTTTCACAGCGTGGATAAGTTAGTCGGTCTCAGGTGAGGATAGCATGGATTTTTCCCACGAAACTTAGGTTTTTCATCCAGCAAACAGTAAATCGACCACAGAGCACAGGCAATTTAACGATATTATCTGTTGCGCATTTTGGCTTAAGTTGCTGATGCGCCTAAAACCCTACAACTTCAACTAAATTGCATGTATTACAGGTTAATTTGTTGTTTACTAAGCGAAAAATCTGTTCTTCCTGGGAGATAAAATGAACGATTAACTCTCTCCCGAGGATTGAGTTATGTGTTTAGTCAACCACATTGTAAAAAAAGCCTATAAAAATTCTTCCCGTTATTGCGGGATTCGGACCCAGTGTGAGGAGGAAGGTGATTATATTTATTGTGTGTCCATAAGTGCCAGTCATTTTGTCTTCCAATTCTTGTGAAACCAACATCTGCTTAACTTTTGGACCAATAAATATGCTACCTTTTATTTAGGCATCAGAAAATTTTGAATTTGGAAACATATATTGTATATGCCTGAAAGGTCCCATGACACCTTTCAGCGTCCTGCGTCCTTAATCAGCATCCTGCCCACACCGGGTTTGGTAACGCCCATAAAAGTTCCTCCCGTAAGCGACACGAGAAACTGTTATGGGCTTTTTTCACAACGTGGCTCAAGTGAGGATAGAAAGGTATTTTTTCTCCCGGAAATCGAGTTTTTCTTCCTGCAAACAGGCAAATCGACTACAGAATACACGCAGTAAGCAGACACATTATGCTAACGCTTCATAGCCTTAGTTGCTTTGGCTATTAACAAAACAAACAAACTAAAAAATGAAAGGTGCCATCTTCAGGATCCAATGCTTTAATATTGGATTTAACTAGTTTAACTGTTTAACCAGTCCGAACGGAGTAACAGAAGTAAGACTTTGTTACTATAAAACCAAGGGATTGCTAACTGTCCAGTGTTCTGTGTAATCATTGCTTGTATTGCTTAATTCTTAACCCTTAACCCTTCGCAGCTCAACTACACCCTACAGTCAGCACAATCTTTGTTTGCCTTTCTTAGCGCGATAAATATCGTCTATTTTCGCATTTCTATTATTTTAAAATTACTGGCATGATATGCACGATCCGTAGTCTATGCCAAGAGACTACAGCATACTTCAATAAAAACCATGCTCCTCCTCCAAATATGCAGACGTTGTTACGAAAACTGACATGCGATCCTTTCATATAGAATTCATACCAAACATTACACTTGATTATCTCTGAAAATCGATCTTAGCTGCTCTCTCGTCACCTGCCACACAGACCACAAATTTGGGGTTCTCTTGAAGAAATTATAGAGAGACGACAATGAAGTTAAGAAACATTTTCTCAGACTAGAGGTTTATTAGAATAAGAATTTCAGTAGGCTGCTCTCGTAAAAAATACATGGAAAGCCTCTTAAATCCTGGGCTGCTGTCTTAGCCTTGTAACCATCTACACACTCTGGGGAATTTCTACAACTCAATAATCCTCACTGCGCCTCTTCAATGCCAAAGAATCCATCCTCTGGAATGTATGGTACCTCACTCATTCGTTTCCCTCCCACCCTAAAAATTCCCCTGATTAACCTTTGTCTATGCTCACATCAACCTCAACAACCCATCTCACAGTATCCCCAATGAGCATACTAACTCAAGACACGCACAAGCTGTTGCCATCTTACAAATCCTCAACCCTTTTACAACTTCCCACGATCCTTCAAATTTCCCAAAGAGTGTACCCAAGGTGTCTCCATCTCCTTTTTTCAAACCCACGCTACTCCCCAATCGTTCCAAAATAAGTACAGTGAACCTTATAAATAGTCGTAAAATCGCGAACAACTCGTAAAAATGTCTAATTTGCAGAAACACGAAGCCCACCAGAATAACTGTCCAGTAACTAATCTAACTATACAAAGAAGCAAAGATAGGCGTAACATCTTCTTCTTCAGTCGTTTACACCCTGGCACCAGTATAGAACAGGTGACCAGTTATTAATACAACACAAGAAAAGCCACTAAACTCAAAGAAAAATGCCAACCTATTCATATTTAGAGTGGAAATTTTGCAGTGTATCTGCATCCTGATCTATGGCCAGAAAGTATCCTAGTATTGCCTTATTACGGTCCTCATGACTCTGCCATTAAATAAGCTACTCAGACCATAGACCGGAGAATAAACGTGATCCATATATAGCTATCAGTGCCACCGCACTATCTTTCCCATTGTCTTCAACGACTCATCGGGTAATTGAATCTATACATAAGTTTTCCACCCTCGTGAGCAGCACTGCTTTTATAACCACTTTCCTTCCTTACCAGGTAGAAAATGCCCAGGTTGAAATTCCGTCAGCGACGCGAGGAATTTTTAATGGACTCTTTCATGTCGTGGATAGGGGTTTTTTTTTTCATTCTGAACTCGGGTTTATCGTCAGCAAACAGCAAACCCACGAAGTTACAGACACAGTATACTGAGGCCTTATACCCTGGCGCTTAATATACATTTATCCACGTATTTTTACACTGAAAATTAACTGTTTCTGCAAAATGTTTGGTCATTAAAACAAGTTTTCTACTTCTGTACAGGACCTGGCAAGAGACATGGGACTCCACCAACAAAGGATTAATAACCAAAAAAGTTCATTCCCTCTGTGAACCTCATCAGTCCAAAACCTCCTCCCTGGTACTCACCAGGCCTCCATACTACATTTCTATTGACAGGCCACGAACCCTTTAAAGGGAAGCTAACATCCCTAGGCATTGAAGATGATCCACTGTGTCACTGCAGGGCTGAAGAAACGTGGGATCACGTGATGTATGATTGCCATGAATATGAGGCGTTCCGGCTAAGGTTTGCCACTAAAATCCAAGATAATCCCCAGCACTGTGAGCACCTGATTATAATGGACGAGCAGCGCTACACCGCCTTTACTGAGTTTGCGCAGTCTATCTTCACTGCTAGACGGGTTAGACACCCAAAAACTGCCCATTGAAGATCAAAATAAGAAACTTCCTGGATATGATAGTCCTCTCAGAGAGGAGAAAAAAAAGAAAAAGAAAAAACACTCCTTCCTTCGTTCGTCCCAGGAGTGACACAACCACCAGCATAGCTCAGCTGCTGCCATTAGGCCTCTCTCGCCATGCTCCCTTGCGTGGTCCTTTGCCTCCATTCCCCAGGCGAGTACCCCTGGTCTCCCCCCCTAACCGCCCCTCTTTTTCACTCTGGTGGGGCATGGGCCTGCTCCACTGACTTGGGGTCATCTTCTCTATGGACCCCGTATATCTATCTTTCCCCCCAGTCTTCAGTCTTCTCCCTTCTCTAACTTACAACTGGCGTCCGTATCAACTCGAAATTGCTTGAGCCCTACACCCAAAAACTTAATAACATCAATTCGCCCAACTAGTACTCCTTTTGTTTTGGTTGACCCCTATCTATAGCGGGTTTCTTTTTTTTTTTTTTTAGGTCCTTGCCACTGAAATCTCAGGACAGGAAATTAGGTGGCAGGACCTGCCAGAATAAAAAACTATGATACTGGTGTACCTGGTCTACCTCCACAGGGGGAGTGGGGAAACGTTGGGTCCTATTAGGGGCCCAGAGGCTAAATGACCAGATGAACAACTGTACACGACACTACACATATGCAAAATCCCATACACTTTAAACCTCTGGCATTGACAGTGTTCTGTTTCACACCCACAATGTATAGCACGCGGAGATGGGGGGAACCCCTGGTGCCGTTTGACACTAAACACACTCCACGCTCTACACACACACACACACACACACACACACACACACACACACACACACACACACACACACACACACACACACACACACACACACTCTCTCTCTCTCTCTCTCTCTCTTCTGGCAGGAATCCTGGAATTCAACTTACAAAGGAGAAATAACCAAGAAGTTCTTTCCCTCAGTCAGCTTCACCTTTCCAATCCTTCTTCCTGGTACTCACCTGGATTACAAGCAACTTTTTATTAACAGGACACGGATCATTCCAGCAAAAACTCAACTCTATGGGTATCGAACCACATCCCTTTTGCCATTGTGGAGATGAGGAGTCCTGGGCCCACGTTATGTATGAGTGCCCCTCCTATGAAAACTACCGGTTACAACTGTTTACAGTAATCCGAGGAACTCCCCTCAATCAGGAGCAAGATCTACTAAATGACGGAGATAAATATATAGCGTTCACTCGATTTGCCCAGGCTGTCTTCACCACAAGGCGTGCCAAGCTCACCGCTGCTAGGACATTCCAGAATACTCCACAGTCCCTGCTAACCCCTCGGGGGTAGGATAAATGCAAATCTGTGCTACAGAAACAATACTGCAAACCTTTTATGGGTAAGATTCATGCTGGCACCCAATTTAGGGTACGGGATCACTGCTGGCACTCAACTGGGTGCTAGATCAATACACAGGGGCACCTGCTCCTGCAACTTTTAATCCCCTTCCCTACCCCTACTTCGCCTAAATCCATGGTGGACTCTCTTCACTATTAGTCAAACTTTCTTTCACCCCACAGTTTGACCTCCTCCTCTCTTATTCCTTGTGAACTCTCTTCAACAATTTTTTTTTTTTTTTTTTTGTGGCCTCTGTCAGGAAGCTCAAGCGACCCTGACAGAGGTCAACCAGAGTATGATGAGCAGCCTGGCTCACCTCCAGGTGGTGGTGGCGGACAACGTAGGGTCCTATTAGGGGCCCTGCGGCCAAGAAGCCAGAGAAACAACAGAACCCAACACAATACTATACACATATAACATACCTCGCACATTGTCTGCGCTGGTAGCACAGTGGTATTGTCACCTTCCTCCCCACACCGGGTGGAAAAGGCCTGGGTTCGAATCCCGTCGATGACTCGAGGAACTTTAATGGACTTTTTTCACTCTGTGGCTGAGTTAGTTGGTCTCAGGCGTAGATAGCAAGGTTTTTCTCCCCAGTAACTGGGGTTTTTTCGTCCAGCAAAACAGGCAAATCAACCATAGAACGTACGCAATTTACAGACACAAATACGGGTTAATGTATTTAATTACGGGTAACCCTAAAATAATAATAATAATAATATGCCTTGCACATTTCTGGCATTTACTGAGTCCTGTATACTTCACAATAGTACAGATGGTGCAGTTGTGGGAAACCACAGGTGGCGCCTTACTCTAAACACTATGCCAACTATGTCTTCGTGTTGGTCTCAGGTGCAGACTGATCACGCGATACACTACCTCCACAGGCGCCTCCGCAGCCAGGTGGGCAAGAGCAGCAGTGCGTAGCACACGCTTCTTGATTAGACCGGGGTTAGAGCCCGTGACCACTAAATACGAAGGATGCGGAAAGGTCAGGGATTGACCACTGCATATCCCCGGAGCAATATGGCCTTAGTTGCTAATGCTTCTAAAAACCAAATAACAAACAAACCCCAAAATCTCCCCAAGAACCTGGAATCACATCTACTGGACTCACTAGAAAAATATAGGGCGCTAAAGGAATATGCCCAAAAACTATTTGCTAGGCGTAAAACACTGATAGCCATCAACAGCAGAAACAGGTTAAAAAAAAAAAAAAAAAAAAGAGACACAGAACACGCGTGGAGAGGACTCAGGGAGAACCTCCCTCAGGAACCTGCTCACTACTAATAATCTAATACCTAGCGAACGCAAGAATAACCCCATGGAGATGCGGATTTTCCCATGATGAAGGGAACTACAGCCATTGATAACAGACTGACAACGGACCTGACCAGTTTTCATAGCTGAATAGGACAAACCTGGATACCAAAGACTACCGATGACAAAGAAGACCGACGAAGATATAGAAACTTCAAGTTGCCGCCTTGACGGAGCCATATTGGCTCAAGGCCCTGCACTCTCTTGTGCGGTGCAACCGTTTTTCTCCCACACGCAGTAGGGGGGGAGGTGACGGCTCGCTGTCTCCTCTCTCCCCTGCCACACCATTCCTTCCCTCTGGTGGGGCATTGTCATGCCTCACTGAATAATTGGGGATCACCTACCCTATCGACCCTCTTCTTCCTATTTCACTCCCCAGCCTTTACTCTCCCCTCTCTTGCACAGCGTATAAACCTACACGTCCAAATTTAAAATACACCAAAAAAAATTTCGCCCGACCTTTTAGGCACTTTAGAAACAGGCCTTCAGCGTCAAACCCCATATTAGCGCTTTAATGTAACTGAACTAAAATCAGCCGCGCTCGTTCCGATTTTATTTTAGGTGCTGGCCACTAAAATCCCTGGAAAGTAAGTCAATTGTACAATTGACTCGCTGGTAACACCCGGCTAGCCTCCACCTGGCGAGGTATGGGCAACGTCGGGTCCCATTAGTAGTCTGGCGGCCAATAAGCCGGATAAACAATGGGCGCAACATATAACACTACTCATGACCCACACACTTCTAAATCTCTGGCTTTGACAGAGCACTGTCACCGATACATAGAACATTCGCGGAGATGGGAGAAATACTAGGAGCCGCTAGACCCTCAATATACCGCTTCGTGTTGGTCTGCGTGTGCAGCAGTGTGGTTTTGTCACCTTCCTCCACACACTAGGTGGAAAAGGCCCGTGTTCGAATCCTGTCGACGACGCGAGGAACTTTTATGGGCTTTTTTCACTCCGTGGCTGAGTTAGTCGGTCTCAGGCGTAGGTAGCAACACGTGAAATTTACAGACACAATACAGGGGGTATATGTAATAACTTACCGGGTTACCCTAATGTAATAATAATGTTAATCTTCGTGTTGTCTGCGCGTGTAACACAGTGGCATCGTCACCTTCCTTCCCCCCTGGTGGAAAAGGCCGGGTTCGAATCGTGTCAATGAATTCGAGGAACTTTTATGTGCTTTTCTCATTTCGTGGCCGAATTAGTCGGTCTCAGATGTGGATATCAAGGTCCCCCTCCTCCAGAAACTGGGGGAGGGGGACCTTCTTGTGTGGCATGGGCTTTCTCTTCTGGTGTGGCATGGGCATGCCACACTGAAAACTGGGGTCGGAAAAATACCCATAAAAATTCCTCATAAGATTGATGGGATTAGAATTCAAATCTTTACTACCAGTGTGGGGAGGACGGTGATTATATCCATGAAGGCAGATCATGAGTATATTTTATATTTATTTTGATTATTTTTGCTTATTATTTACACCTTACATTGTTAACCCCTGGCCTTCCGGCTGTGAAGGGCTTGCACAACAGTACTGTTCATTCTTCTCATTGTATAATAAAGAGTATTTATTTTATTTATTTATATTTAACCACAAATCAGCATTTCCAGTATCACATCAACTGCATGCTCTCCAAAGGAGCTGAAACTGACTGCCTCCACTAAATTTATTAATAATGAATGCTTCATTTGTTAAAATTCTGTCCTTAGGAATCTCTCTCTCTCTCAGCAACGTTCCCACACAAGAAGCTATTTCTAATGGCTAACTCACATAACAAAAGAGGCAGCATCCAAATCAGTGGCTTTTCATCCAACACTAAGGCTTGGTTTACTCGTCATCCCAAACAAGCTTTTAAATTGAAACGTGATATCATCAAAGTCTCTTACACCTCTGTTCAAATGTATACCATCTCTACTAAATCGATTCCTTCCATTCATTATACCATCTCTACTAAATCGATTCCTTCCATTCATTATACCATCTCTACTAAATCGATTCCTTCCATTCATTATACCATCTCTACTAAATCGACTCAACTACAAGTGCTGGCTGTGCTGGCTGTGCTGGTAAAAATTGCCCCTCTCAAAAAAAAGCCTTGCTGATTCTCTGAAGTCTTGTGTTAATCCACAAAGCTTTCAGCATATAGTCTCTCTCCTATGTTGTCTGGGAAAAATTGCATACATATGTATATTCTGATCCAACTTGAAACATTTCTTCAGCAAGATCCCATATTTATTCAGCAAGTCATCAAACTCGTGTGCAACTAATGCCATTAGTTCCCCGATGGGTAATAATACTCTCTTTTCCCCCAAACCTTAAAACACCGACAACTACTTGGTAACATAATCAATTTTAGCTTCTGACAGACATACCCTGGTTTTAGACTACCTATCCTTTATTGCAGAATATGTTCCCTGTTTCCCTGAGACCTGCATCACCTTACTGGTCGCTAGATGCTTGAATCCCTAGCGAGTCCAAAGTTCTATTTTTTTTATAGCGTCCACTCACTCCGTCTCTGATTCTGTTTCATCTAATTTTAGTTTTAGATCGCTAAACTCCTTACATCTGGCACATACGAAACAGTCTTTAATCTAGTAGGCAATCCTAGTTAAAGTAGGATTGTCTGCTAGATTGACCTTCCGAGTTTCCGGGAGAGCAGTGATTATAAACACCGTGCAAAGGCGCAGTACAAGCGATGATGGCCTTGTGCGATAGTACAGTTGTTATCATTACCGTTTTTTCACCCGAGTTTCTGGGAGAAAAAACCATGCCTAAACCTGACTAACTCAGACGCGTTGTGAAAAAGAACCATAAAATTTCCTAGCTTCAGTGGGCAGATTCGATCTCGGGTCGCATCTACCCGGTGTGGGAAGGACGGTGATTTTTCCAACTGTAATACCCACGAGGGCCATAGGATCAAGAAGTTTTATAAGATAGAAATCAATAACAATATTTTTGGTATCACGTGGTTTCGAACAAGTGTAGCGTACTTTTGTATTTTTCATTACTACTCGACTAGGATCATGCTTATTTTTTTCTGTTTTTAATTTTCACTTCAGTTTTGGAGTTTTGCTTCTTATATTTTTGTATAAAGAATGTTTCATATAATAATTAACTTTCATATAATTAATCCATAGAATTACTGTTATACGTAATTATAGGCTAAGTATCTTATTATAGGCCAAGAACTTCTAGTCACTGTTGGGCAATTATTAAATTAATAGCAAGCTTATAGCTATAAAAGTAACAAAAGAATTATGTGTGTTGTTTCAGTTCAAAATATACTAGGGATATAAGGGTCTTTAAACATGTTTCAAGACAAAAAAAAGGGGCTTTAAACAAGACAAAAAAAAAAAAAAGGCTAAATATGGCTGATCTGGCTGTGAGTACCACGGATCAGTTCCCCTGCTCGTGGTTGGCGGTTCAAAATTTAGGTAGTGATAGTTAGATGGTATTTAATATATAACCAACACGGGCATACAGAAATTATCTCGCAACTCTCTCAAAAGTACATTTCTGTTTAATTGGTGTGCCATTTTCTATTAGCAGTACTGAGCACCAGTTTTATTCTGAGAAGGCACTCTCAGAATAAAACGGGATATAATATGCAATTACGCAGATGGATGACAGAAATTAGAACTTCGTGAGACGGGAAGATTAAAGAGAGAGATTGCCAAAGTAGATTGAGATGAGCACCATAAGTAGTGCTTTATCACCAGTTAATCATTTAACGAGGAGGTGGATGGAGTATATCGCTCTTCTTTCTCGACAAAAGAAGTTAAAAAATCAAAGCGCCAGTTAAGTCAAACAGAGGGATGTTGTTAGAAGCTCGTAGTAAAATAGATCCATCACTTGACTATTGAGCAGGAACAAAAATGTTTAAGAGGAACTCCTCAAAGCAATGGAAGTTATGGTATATGAGGAAGGTAAATAAAGTAAAGAATGGCAGTTGTATGTCCGGTTCTGTGATTTTATTTTATTGTGTTACATGGTATTCTTTTGAATGTTGTACGGTCATATATTTTTCTTCATGTTGTTTAGAAAATTACTACTACAACTGTTTTGGTTTGAGATCTCTCTCTCTCTCTCTCTCTCTCTCTCTCTCTCTCTCTCTCTCTCTCTCTTCTTGTGTCTACCTATTTAAATATCTTCCTATTTATTTCTTTCTATCTTTACGATCTTTATAATTAAAAACATTAGAAGCGAAGTGTTTATAATAAATAAGGTTTAATCAACTATATTCAAAAAAGAAGCTTGTCATCAGAATGGCTGAATAAAAGAACATTCAGATAAAATTCTCTTTATATCTTAATTTTAATTTTATTTTTAAATATTTTTAAAGTTTTTTTAAAAGGACATTAAAATTATATTGGTAAATAAATTTATATTAATAAACAAAATTACATCCAATTGCGTCATAATGAGAATATATATTTTAGACATATGAGGATTTTGAACATAATTCATCGTACTGAATGTTTCGTCAAAACAATTTCGTTCAAATAGTAGTATATTGTGTTTGTAAATTCTGTGTTTGATTTACTAAGTTTTGAACGAAAAATCCAAGTTTCCGACTATTCAACCTCGCATTAGACCGATTAACTCAGCCACCTTTGTGATAAACGGCCACAAAAATTCCTCCATCATTGACGGGATTCAAACCCGAGCATTTTCCGTCCAGTGTAGGGAGATCTACTGTGCTATTCGCAAGGGCATTTGTCCGAAGATGAGTAACAGAAACCAATATAATAATAATAATGATAAATTTTCTCTTTATACTCCGGGACGACCAAACGGTCAGAGGAGTTCACAAGATAGACAGAATACAAGAAACAGCACCGTATTCAGCAGTCACGGGTTTGAACCCCGGTCACTCAAGGCACGTGTACTTATGCACCCGCGCGTCTGACCACTAGGCTACGGCGGCCTTTGTCTATATCACCAGAGATCGAATGTAACGGAATTAATATTGGCGATCATTGATCAGATGGAAAATTTCAAGATAGTTTTAAAAGAGTTAATAGTTGGTGGATTTTTCTATTTATGGATTAATTGTCGGTTAATAGATTTCTCCATTACTTTAGAAAGAGAAAAGGCAATAGCACGATAATTGAAAAAGAAGCATGAATAGAATAAGAAAGTATGAAAAGGCAACATAAAAACATAGCTAGCTCAGCAGCACAGGTTTTGAGAACAAGTACAAAAATGCTATATAACATGGAGCTTTCTTGGCGTCAAAGTTATTCAGAATTTTTCTAACATCCTTCTGTTGGAAGACCATGGGAGGCACTGGTGGAGTTATAGTACAGTTGGAGGTGATTTACCAAGATCGTCGATACAAGAGTTAGCAGAAAGGTAGGATGCTAATATATCAGCTTTATCTTTAGTTGAGGATGCAACAGAACCGTCAGGTTGTAAACAGAGGCGAAAGTATTGATAGACGTTGGTCGCGGCCTTTGTAAACGTCCAGAAGGATCGACTATCATTGGACAAGAAGCAAGTTTTCTACTCTTCAAAATCAAGTTTAGATTGGTTAATAATTGTTTCTGCAATTGTTTTGAGTTTTAGTGTAGGCAGAAAATGAAGTTGTAGATGTGGATATAAGCCGATTACAGAATGTTATTCGTATCTTGAACAGTCTTTGCATATTTATTGGAAAACAAGGTTTAGATGGCTCCGTAGTGGCCAAATGGCCTCCGTACCCGAGTGGGCAGGAGCGGGAGTGCAGTAGCACACGCTCTCTGAGTAGACCGCGGTTCAAACCCCTGACTGCTGAATACGGTCGATCTGCCAACCCGCACTGGACCAGCGTGGCAGATTATGGTCCATTTCCCTCAACATGAATTGTTGAGGAGGCTTCCATCCTGCAGTGTGTTGATAATGGCTGCACTTTACTTTTTTTTAAGGTTTAGAAGAATGACGAGATTTTAGGGTGGAATGTGCAATAAAGGATTTCATCCCTGCAAGAATAATTTCACTGTCACGATCTGAGAAAAATTATGATCATTAGATTTAAAACAGCAGATTTAAAAAGAGGAGTAGAAATCTCGCAGATAATCCACTTTTTCATTCTTATAATGAAAAACGACACAGATTTAGAAGGGCCACGTAAAAGAGACTCCATTAGAGGAGTCCAACACCAACTTGTGATTTTAAAGCCAATAGTAATCGCAAAAGTTTCAGAATTTCGAGCAGCTGTGTCCGTATAAATATAAAATTGAAGGCAGATGCAGGTTGTGAATATTACAACTACCAAAGAAAAAAGTCACTTGACATTTTCTTGGTTTATCGGAAATGTACTTACAGCTTAAGCTAAATTGTAAAGTGTACTAGAGAGATACAGTTCTATGACATGATATGCATTTTTATTTGTATAAAGTAAAACTAAAATTATCGCAAAAACAAATCCAATTTTGTAGTTAACGTTGTTTGACACTAAACCCTCGATATTGTGATTTCGTGAAACTGGTAACGCTGGACTGTGAAGCTTGTAAAGCAACTGTACACTGATTATCAGTATTCAGTAAACTGCAGCTTGAGTCATAGGTACCTAGAGTAACTTGAACCAAAAAAAAAAAAACAAACCAAACTATTATATTTAGGCCACCCGAATAATTAAATTCATCTGCCGTGCTGTGCTGAGATTCGAACCCGGGCCTTTTCCACCCGGTGTGGGGAGGACAGTTACGATACTACTGTGCTATCCGCGCAGACAGAGTAACTTGAACTGAATGTGTTTTTCCCGGGAGTACGAAACGAGAGCCATAAAAAGGTATTCTATCTTTTTTCATTCCGTGCCGTCTTTGGTTCTTCGCTGACTCTTTATTGCCCTGAACAGACGCTACAGCAAAAGACTTCCACATATTTAGGACTAACTTTTATCTCCCTATTATCCGTGTCCTCTATTGAGACCTCCCTGGCGCCTCCACATGTTCTTCCAGTATCCGCAGGGGAGAGAGAGAGAGAGACTGCGTGATACAAAAGTGTTCTTTTGCTCTTCCGATTCTTTTACTCTTTACCAAGTGTGTGTTTTAGGTAGGTAGCAAATTGGGAGCCGTTAGTAACCAGACAACTTGGCTTTTTCCCAAATATCCAAGACAGGTGTGGTGCGATCTGTTCCAACGCTCATTTCCTTTCTGATTCTGGCCGAGATTATTGCTATTTTGTTGTAATAATGGTAGCGCGTTTTATTACATAAATAATATTTAAACTTATTTTCTGTTAACTAACCATGGAGCGGTGGAGCTGCCCTAACCAACGTTAATGGTTGTGTGGAGAAAAGTACTCCACATTATTTTATATCAAGGAAACACAAATCGATGAAAGAATGGAAAAAGTAATATAATAAGGTGAAGGGTGGACGTATATTTCCTTTACAGTTACATTTGATCAAAATGAAAATATCGATATGCATTCAAAAACAAACAAAATATAACTACGTGACGAATTTAAAATACTCCAATAATTTTTATGTAAACGATGCTTAATTTCAATCTAAAATTTAACTGGAAAATACAGGCACTATATTACAGCATTCCAGATGTACAATAATGATTCTGAGTCCCCTCTCGACGCCACAGACAATAACAAGCATTACTGAGCCTTTGGGTATGGGTTTTCGTTGAATTTGAAAACAGACTAACCTAGATAATACTACTAACATTCTTAGTTCTGTAGATTTTGACTGTACGGTATTTGCATCACATTTATCTGTCACTATCACTTAATTCTGTTGTTTTCGATACTACTTCTAGAAGAAATTCAGCTCTTGATTTATTTCTCTTTGAGAGAGATAAAATCTTCTTTATTCTGAACTGGTATGAAGTTGTTGTTGTTGTTTGTGGTGAAAAGCTTTTCAGGTTAATTTGTCAAAATGACTCTCAGCTTAATACATTCCTTAGGTCAGGTCCTAAAGCAATATCAGAAGATTCAGTTTTATCATTCCTTCCTCATGATTTCTGGTTAGGCGCTAAAATCGCAACAAACTATAATAGGTGAGTAAGTTTGTTTGGGAGAATTTCTATTCCAAAACTTCGAATAAATTTAATATTCGAATAATAATCGGTAAATTACAAATGGGTATTATGAAATTTTTGTTAGAGGAAGATGGTGGGGGGGGGGGAAACAGTTACTGAGAATGACAAGAATAGAAATTTTGCTAAATAAAATATTTTAACAACATATTTTAAAAATAAGCCCGAATATACAAGTTACCGGAATATCCGGTAACCCTAATATGACAAGATACACGTGTGTGTGTGTGTGTGTTCACAGATTAATTTGCATGGGTTTTCTGAAGAGCTGCAATTTAGAAGTTGAGTATGGCATATAGAACCTAGAATACTGGGCCTCTTCAGGGCCCAGTATTCTAGGCCCATTAATTTCTTCACTGCACGTTTGGCGTTGTGGACCACATTTCGGCAAGAGAACCTAGTACAGAAATGAAGTAGTGAAACAGATATTTTCTGATTGTTATGTGTTCGACAAAAGGCTGATCATCTTCCATAAAGCTTTTAGTCCTTTGAAGCATTAGTACTATAATTGATCTTCGAAGTTTTCGTCAAAATTATTTCAAGGAATTTGGCTGTCTGAGATAGATGAAATATATGCTCCGTTAAACAAGGATGTAATGATGAGTTGCTGGATTTAGCCCGAAAGATTATGTACCTTTATATGTTTGGTTTTAATATCAGATCGAAAGGATCAGTATATTTACAGAAGCTGGAGTTGAGTGTGAAAAGTAAACGATGTACTATACTGAGAGAATGAAGAGTTGTTCGGACAAAACATGCAGCACACAATATGATCTGAACATGCAAGGACAGCCATTCCCAGGGACTAAAGGGGAGGTGAAACAAATCAACTGCCTCCGTCCACATATCGTGTGGGGTTCCTGAGTCCCCCTGGAGAAGGCGAATTATCTAGTAAGCCTGTTTGCCTCTGCGCCTTCGTTGGCTTTCGACGCTCCTGCCCACACAAAAAAAGCAGGACTGTCACCATAAGCGATGAGAAAATCACAAAGTAGTCGGGATCCCACAAGGAGCCCGACTACTTTGTGATACTGTTGTTCATTGCGATGAAGTGAGAGAATCCTCGCTGTTAGTATACACCGATGAGCCAAAACATTGTGACCACCTACCTAATATGATGTTGGTCCTCACGTGCAGCGAAAACAGCTCGTACCCGGAGAGGCATGGACGATACAAAATTTATAAATGTGTCTTATGGTATCTGGTATCAACACGTAACCAGCAGATCCTTTAACTCCTGTAAGTTCCGTGATTGAGACGCGCAGATCGGAGTTGCTGTTCCAACACAGACCACAGATGCTCGATGGGACTGATGTCTGGGGAATTTGTAGGCCAGGGCAATACCTGGTAGTCTTCCTCATTTTTCGCGAACCAGTCTCGAACAATCCGAGCGGTGTGGCATGGCGCATTATCCTGCTAAAAGACGGCACCGCCAGAGGGGAAGACCGTTGCCATGAAAGGGTGTACCTGGTCAGCAATGATGTTTAGGTATGTACATATGCATGTATATATGTAGGTAAGGCTGCTCCCAGAACGTCCGTTCAAATCCGCCTCGTTTCGTTGTACATTATATACAGACTGCAAAACAGTTATATATATATATATATATATATATATAAAAACGACTCCTTCACATTCGCTCAACACATCCAGAACCAATCAAGCATATGTTGATCTAAGACTTAAATATCAACTATCTATACAAAGACCTTCTATGTTGAAATACTGCTTTCGAGAACTCTTGAAAAGCGTCAAATTTACGCTGCCCAGATATCAAGGATCCAATAACTCCACAAAGTGCCGTCCTGTAGGTCTCATCTCGATAGAACAATCATACAAAATGTGATTCCATGCCTCATTAGCGCCACACAGACACCTGTATCAATCAGTATCAATCAGTCCAAGTGCAAACAACTTCCAATTCAGAGATCCATGACCAGTCACCAAGAACAGCGCTTTCAAGCCAGGAGTAAACCAACTCGTAAGATGCTTATTACGAGTTGGCATCTTACGAGTTGGTTTACTCGTAGGATGCCTATTAACCAAAAACGTAACGTCAGTGATAAATTGTCGTGCAACTCTTCCTGTAGTTCCAGTGTCCCATCGTGTTTGCCATTTGTTTATGATTTCATTAAGACACCGCTTTCATATCACTAGTAAAATTATTCTCAATACCTAAAATCGTAGTGAGTATCTGTCTCTTTATACAATAACACAACCCACGGTATACAAGAAACAAGTCCAACGGAATCGCTCCGGCCTAGACTTTGCACAGCAGCTGTTGAACTGTTCGACATACTCTCAAAATACTAAGGAGCATCAACCGTTGAATTGAATTTATTAGTTTGTATCCTGACAAAAAAAATATATATATATTATTTTAGAGTTGCCCGTAATTGAATACATTAACCCATATTTGTGTCTGTAAATTGCGTGGTCGATTTGCCTGTTTTGCTGAACGAAAAAACCCTAGTTTCTGGGGAGAAAAGCCTTGCTATCTAAGCCTGAGACCGACTAAGTCAGCCACGGAGTGAAAAAGCCCATTAAAGTTCCTCGCGTCATCGCGGGATTCAAACTCGGGTCTTTTTCACCCAGTGTGGGGAGGACGGTGACGATACCACTGTGCTACCCGCGCAGACAGTTTGTATCCTGACAATCGTAGCCCGGTAAAACCATGCTCCAGCCTCATACATTGTCAAGGGAAGGAAAACTGTTGCGTAGTACAAAAAAAGAGTCTTCCGCGACAAACCCCAATCTGCTTTAGACACCCTAATAATTGCACTGGAGCATTTCCTTACTTTATTACTAAGATATTGTAAATATGGAGCAAACGTTAATTTATAATCAATTAACAAGCCCAACTATTCAGTTTCCTTCACAAGTGGTGTTTGTCGTCCTTTAAGCTTAATTTGCAGAGGTCGGTTGAAATCCAGACTATTTTTAAAAAGCATCATATTAGTCTTAATAGGGCTTATAGTAAGCTTGTAATTTTTTGCCCAGGAGTATAAATTATTCAATGCCATATTAGCCTTGTTCTCCAAATCAACTCTTGATCTACCAGCAATTATTATTGTTAAGTCTCTGCAAAAGCAATGATTTTTGTGTTTCGGAAAGATTGAACTACCCAATTGTGCAATACCATATTCCAAATAAGGGGTCCCAACACTGATCCTTCCGGACACCCTCGCAATACCTGCTTTTTAACATAATAATATTGTGATTTTACCACCACATATCTGTTTGTGAAATAACTTCTAAACAACTTATATAGTTGCAAGGGGCAGTCAGCAACTCTTAATTGTTCAAGGGCAGACTCCCACCATAGGGAGTCAAAAGCCCCCTCAAAATCAACGGAAATCGCTAGTTCGTACTTAGATCTAGAACCTCTAATATGTGTTATAAAGTCGACCAGAGCATCCTCACACGATCTGCCAGGTGTAATCCGTACTGACGCGCCGAAACTATATCACAAGCAATGATGTTTAGGTGTAAAGTGTTATCAGTGTCTAACGGCACCAACGGTTTCCCCCATCTCCGCGTTGCTTTCATTGTGGGTGTGCCAGTTTACTAGAAAGGTCAGAGATTTAAAAGTGTATGGATCTTGAAATGTGTGGTGTCGCATACCGTTGTTCTTCTGGCCATTTAGCCACTGGACCCCTGCTGAGACCCCAACGTTTCCCCACTTTCTCTCCGTGGAAGCAGACCAGGTTTAGGTGGGTGGTAGACGTCAGAGTGCCAGGCATATGGATGACTGCACCTAGGGTATCCCAGCAGAATATCGCCCAAAGCATGACACCGCGCCACGGGCTTCTTTTCGTCCCACAGTGCATCCAGGCACCATCACTTCCCCAGATAAACGACGCACTCGTATCCGGCCGTCCACATGGTGCAACAGGAAACGTGATTCATCGGACCAGACGACCTTCTTCCAATCACTCAAGGTCCAGTTTCGATGCTTGCGTGCCCATTGTAGACGCTGTCGCCGGTGAACCGTGGTTAGATGGGCACTCAGAGCGGCCTGCGGCTACGCAGCCCCATTTTCAGCAGGGTTCGATGTACTGTGTGTTGTGACACATTACTCCCGTCACCAGCATTCCAATTACCGGCGAGTTACGCCACAGTCGCCCTTCTGTTGTCACTTACCATCCGGGAGAGCCTTCGCTCACCTCGAACATCGATGAGCTGTGGTTGTCCAACACCTCGCCGACGGTTCGTGGGTTTCCCCTCCTCGGACCACTTTCGGTAGGTACTAACCACGACTAACCGTGAGCAACTCACCAGCTCTGCACTTCGGGTATGCTCTGTCTGCGCGGGTAGCACGGTGATATCGTAACCGTCCTCCCCACACCGGATGGAAAAGACCCAGGTTTGAATCTCGTCGATGACGCGAGGAACTTTAATGGGCTTTTTTCACTCCGTGGCCGAGTTAAGCGGTCTCAGGCGTAGATAGCAAGGTTTTTTCCCCAGAATCGGGTTTTTCGTCCAGTAAACAGACATTTAACAGTCATAAGACACAGCACGGCAGATGAATTTAGGCAGATGAATTTAATTATTCGGGTGGCCTAAATATAATAGCTTTTTTGTTTGTATATGCTCTGACCCAGTCGTCGGGCTATTACAATTTGGCTTTTGTCAAACTCGCTTAAGTCCGTTGCCTTTCCCGTCTGAAGAACAAGACTAACACTGATTAACGGAGCTCAGTATCAGATGTTTTTTATACCGTGTCCCGACCCGCACACGCGCCGTAGTTCACCTGCAGTTGCTTCGATTTGCATAACGACTCGCTAGTTATATTTTTTTGGCTCATCGATGTATTTCTTAATATTATTATTAATTATTATTTTAGGGTTGCCCGTAATTAAATACATTAACCCGTATTTGTGTCTGTAAATTGCGTATGTTCTATGGTCGATTTGCCTGTTTTGCTGGACGAAAAAAACCCCAGTTACTGGGGAGAAAAACCTTGTTATCTACGCCTGAGACCGACTAACTCAGCCACGGAGTGAAAAAAAGCCTATTAAAGTTCCTCGCGTCATCGACGGGATTCGAACCCAGGCCTTTTCCACTCGGTGAGGGGAGGACGGTGACAATACCACTGTGCTACCGGGCAGACTGTATTTCTTAATATGCAATATATTCACAATAGTGGTTCTCGAGTAGCAGTAGGGGGGATGATGCAGTTTGAACCGAATCGAAAGTGGTCCTTATGAGGCCGCCGTAGCTAAGTGGTCAACTGCCAAGATGCTTAAGTACACATGCTTTGAGTGACCACAATTCAAGCCCTTGACTGTTAAATACGGTGCTGTTTTTTTTATTCTCTCTGTCTTGAGAACTCCCCTGACCGTGTCGTCATCCCGGAGTATAAACAGAAAATTTATTTATTTATATCTAGAAAAATGGCATGCAGGTCCATATTCTTCCAGTTGTGAAGAATCTTCACGGAGAGGGTTTGTAGACAGGTGCTGAACGGCGGATGTTTTTAGGATTTTGTATTTAATTATTAAATGTAAAAAAAAAAAAAAAAAAAAAAAAACTGTGAATATAATAAACGTTTATAAAAAATAAATAAGTTAGATTTCGAAAAAATTGTAATTAGTGGTAAGGAATTGTTCCTGCGCCCGCAACCTTCAGTATTTCATCTGTTTTGGCTCCTAGCCGCAAAAAAAAAAAAAAAAAAAAAAAAAAAAATGGCTGGACGCTTCTGGACGCATAATGAGTATGCTGAGAGCTTTACGAGCGAAAATTTGGTAGGTTCCTTTTTGAGGCCATGGAAACGAGTCTAGTATGAAACTTATTTGTTTGGCAGTTGATGTTTGTTTCGTGTGATTTCTCATATAAAATAACCTTCAACTATTATTAGCAAAAAAGTAAAAAGTATAGTAAAATTTTTCTAACCCAACTGATAGAGATCACTAGCCAGGTTATTAATGACGTTAGCAGTACACTAAAAAGTGTCGTGCTTACCTCATTAATAGTCCAGCCAGCAGTGCCGTACCTAGTTATTGGCGGACCAGTCGGTCGCCCGGGGCCCGGCAGTGTAGAGGGCCGGAATTCCGATGATATTTTATTATTTTTTTAAATATAAAAAATGGTTGTTTCTTAATATAATACCTTAATTATACAAAAAAAATTCAATATTGGATTATTTATATTACAGTAAATTTATTTATTTTAAATCAAATGTTAAAAGAAATTAATTTTTGCCGATTTTTATTATTTAAACCTTGTTTTAATGGCAAAAACCCACAATAAAGCAGATTCACGTTTAAAACTGTTCGCTTGGCTCTGAATGTGACGTCACATCGCCTAGAATGAGATGGAAGATACATGTGCGTCAATGCAATACTTTACAAGTTGCAACCCGTACTGGAGCACAATACTGGCAGCAGAATACTGGCAACCGCACCAAACCAAACCATTTTGCAGAAAGATAAAATAAAGATGAAGCAAGATATTCTAGTTTTTGATATGATTTGGTTTTTTTTTAAGGAGCATTAGCAACTAAGGCCATATTGCTCCGGGTCATGCGGTGGTCATTCCCTGACCTTTCCGCATCCGGTGGTGACAGGCTCGAACCCCGGTTTAATCAAGAAGCGTGTGCTACGCACTGCTGCTCCTTCCCACCTGGCTACGGAGACGCCGCGTATATATTCTAGTTGAATTGTACCTAAAAGTCAAACTACAAGAAGAGCTGTTCTAGCTATTGTTTTTTTTTTTTTTTTAATTATTATCAGAAATAACAATTAAACTGATTAGAAAAGAACGTGCATTGCTGTTTCACTCAGAAAATAAATTAAAGTAGATGGGATATTTTAAAAAGGCATGTAAAAATTACTGCGAAATCTCTACCAGAAACAAGATGAGAAGGAAAGATAAAAGCTGTTGGAGCAGTACGATATCAGTTACGGGATATTACAACTGCATTAAATGAAATCAAAGCACAGACTAAAGGCAAAGATGCCAAGTTGCAGTCAGAAATATAAGGTTTCTTAACAGAAATTACTTCTTTTAAATTTATTATAAGTGTAGTTGTTTGGTATGAAATATTGAGTATTATTAATAAAGTAAGTAAAGCCATGCAAAGCAGTGAAATTGATATGAACACTGCAAATATATTGATAGAAGGTTCTCTTAGTCAACTAAACGAATTTAGAACATCAGGATTTAAATTGTGTATGGATAAAGTACACATTGCAACCGAGTTGGGAGTATCGTTAGGGTTACCAGAAGTGCGAGTTTCTAGAAAAAAAGCGCGAGTTTATCTAATGAAACTTCAGATGAACGCGCTATTGATCCAACCAAAAGATTTGAAAGAATTTTTTAATATAATGATCGATGCAGCTATCGTTAGCTTACAAGAAAGATTTGATCAGATGAATGAAATATCCTCTGCTTTTCATCTTATTCTAAAATCAGAAAACTTTATGAATTTATTTTAAAGCGCAATAGAAACGAAATATCAACAACTTGAAGGAATTATCACTGGCGAAGACGAGAGCAGCGACATCGATGCCAAAGAGTTACCCCAATAAATCCAATATTTGCAGCCTGTTTTAAGAGGGGAAAAAATTGGTTGCTTAGAATTATTGACATTTATTCAAGAAAAAAACTTAGTTGAATTATATTCCAAAATCACCAGATATTAATATTGCCAATTACGGTTGCGTCAGGAGGGAAGTTTTTCAAGACTCAAAATGATTAAAAAATATTCACGAGCAACAATTCACCAAGAAAGAATTAATGGATTGGCCATTATGTCAACAGAACAAGATGTACTAAAAAATATAAAAACATCAGACGTTATAGAGAATTTTATATCAAGTAAATTTATACCAAGAAGGCCGCCGTAGCCGAGTGGTCAAGTTAAAAATGCAAGTACACATGCCTTGAGTAACCGGGGTTCAAGCCCATAACTACTAAATACGGTGCTGCTTCTTGTATTCTCTCTACCTTGTGAATTCCTGTGGTCTTTCCGGTGTATAAACAGAAAATATTTTATTTTAAATATCGTAAGGTAATGATGTGAAAGCTTTTAAGTTTATATGAACAACGTATACTAGTCGTTAAAGTTTAAATAAATAATTATGATTTGAATCACTTTTGGATGTTTTTTTTAAATTTTAAGAATTCCACCTTTAACATTTTGCGAAGGGGCGTGCAGATGAATATTTCGCCCAGGGTCGACAAAAGTCTAGGTACGACACTGCCACGCCATCCGGGCTCAGAGTGCGCGGTAAAAAGTAAAGTGCAGCCATTATCAACCCACTGCAGGATGGAAGCCTCCTCAACAATTCATGCTGAGGGAAATGGACCATAATCTGCCACGCTGGTCCAGTGCGGGTTGGCAGATCGACCATATTCAGCAGTCAGGGGCTTGAACCCCGGTCTACTCAAAGAGCGTGTGCTACTGCACTCCCGCTCCTGACGCGGTAGTTAGTGCTAAAAATCGACGATAATATTCAGGATACAGAATGTAACGGAAAATGTATTTTTAAGAAAAATTTCACACTTTCTTAAAGTGTTTTCGTTCAGATCAGATAAAATCACAGAAAGCATAAAATCAGTGATCGTAAAATCCAGGTTTTCTGCATCTGAAAAAAAAAAGCACAGTTGGGCAGCGGGTAGTCGAAGTATTCCCCCGCCCCAAGAAAAAGCGTTGTCAGTACTCCCATGGCTCTATTCCAATTGTTATGCCTTCTGTGTGACTGCCAAGTTTCTTAAAACAAACCGCAGCGCATAATGAAGGCATTTTACAAGTAATAACACACCTACATTCATCATTGGTTATTTTGCGATTTAAAAAAAAAATTTTTTTTTTTTTTACACTTAAGAGTACGTCAGAAATGAAAGCAGCGTAATGAATGTTTAAAACTAAAGTAGTCAACGGAAAAGTGAATCGCTCATATTTCATACCGCATGTACTAGAAATGCTTAGGAATATGTGAACTGCATATTAATTAACTACATACTTTGGCGGAGTTAAACTACCAATGAAAAGTAGTGTCACAAAGTAACGAATGTGTATGTACTGAGTAAATTTATTATGCATTTATAACAGAAGTAAATCGCGACAACTAGGTTCGTTATTGAAAGTATCATTCGCTGCTTCATCTACAGGATTCGAAAATGCACTTTTCATGGCCATATGATTTTTTATGATATGAAACTGGTTAGCGTAGGTTTCAGTTCCAGAAGTTACGTTGGTGTTCTTGTCAATATGGGGGTAAAAATTTGGCTATGAGTAATACGATGATGAAACAGTAGTAGCCATTTAGTAATAGTTATTAACTGCGTCTTTTGCGATTTCTCTTTTTTTTTTTAAGTAGATATTACTGCGGCAGAAGAGAATTTGCAATTGGTAATGACTTTACCTATCAGAAAAATGCAATGATCAACAGAGCCCCTGTTGATCGTTATAAAAATTCAGTATAATCCGTATTTTTTCGTATTATAAGATGGATTTTTTTTACATAAAAACGAAGGGCCTAAAATTGCTGCTCTTTTAAACTGCGAGGGGTAGGGCAAGTGCAAATGTTTTTTAGAATGTATTCTTGGCAGCTGCAGTCAATTTTAGAACACACCCTTCAACCTGTACTCAAAGGGAAAAGGGTTCTGGTTTTCGGCAGTTAGAAAGCTTAGAAAGAACATATTTTTACAAAATTTCATTGGTGCGCTCGACGATTTGGCTGCTCCTCTACGAACGCTATGGCCAATGAAGAAGATAGAAAAAGATTTGCCAAATTTCTACGCACTTGCGTAACCTGTTTAGTTACACGTGTTTTGGGATTTAAACAAAAACAGGAATGATTTCTGTGTTGTGATAAAAATGATAGAGCAAAATGATAAAATAATCCCCAGAGAACAGAAACAGAGCAGCCAGAGTGTTTTATAGCTGTGTGCTGCAAAATTTCAGGAACTCGCATTAATCGAAAGTATATATAATGTATATTCATGCCCAGTGACGGAAAATGAGATTTCGCAAAGCGTAAGAAACACTTGCCAATTATTATCTATCAGTTGCCACTTAGTGTTCGACAGACTTATTAAAGCCCCTCCTCCCGCTTCGCTATCCATACCCTTCCTCCAACTAACCAAAGCAGTATTCCTGGAAATGCATGCTGTCGCTGAATTTGTCACAGTGGAAAAAAGTAAATAAATAAATAAATAAATATTTTATTTATTTATGAACTTTTCCCATATGCATAATGCTATGTAGGCGCCTCAGTAGCCAGGTGGGAAGGAGCAGCAGTGCGTAGCACACGCTTCTTGATTAGCAGGGTTCGAGCCCGTGACCACCAAATACAGAGGATGCGGAAAAGTCAGGGAATGACCACCGCATATCCCCGGAGCAATATGGCTTTAGTTGCTAATGTTCCTAAAAACCAAAATAACAAACAAGCTTTTTGTTTGTAACAAACAAGCTAAACACCAAACAATAATGCTATGCCAGAACGGAAGTTTTGATGGACTTCGAAAAATATATTTTTATAGTAGAAAATAGACAGAGGAATTGGTTTCAGAGTTTATAATGCAGTTTTATGTGTCAAAATTCACTGTTTCAGTGGCAGAGCATATATATTTTTTTAAGAGAATTATGAAGACATACGATAGCAGTTAATTCAATTTCATAGTTCGGATGCACTTAAAAAAAATTACAAATTCTAATCCTTGAAGAAAAGAGGCCTTCAACGAAAGTCCTTGCTCAACCACAATAGGTTCCTCTTCATTCTTACATATCCTGAAACATGCAATGTCCATATTCACTTCGACATAGTATTCAAACATTTTCCCTTTAAGATTAGACAATAACACACATTCTCAAAAATTTATTCACTTTGGACTATTCTTTGTGATTAATTAATAAGGAAGAAGCATGCAAAGATTCATTTATTGCATAATTCCAGGAAAGGAAATCCAGCATGTTTGAAGCAGTTTGCAATAACTTTTTCGTCAACCTCATCCCATGATGAAATACAAACAGCATTGCTTGCAGCAATCTCAATTTCAAATTGTGTTTTGCTTTTGAGACACAACACAATTTTGTTTAATAGTATTCTTCAAAAGTTTTTCTTAAAGCACTAGATTACATCATGATTGAGTGACCAATGAACTGATGCATATTAGCTGGCAGTTACTCAACAGTGATTGCACTTAGGCCATTCACTTGGCAATGAGGGGTGGGATGCAGCATTATGCTAATGCATGAATTCAAGTCTGATTAACAATGTTAAATGCCGAATAACCTTACCTCCAAAGACGCTACTGAATGCATTTATTTACTGAAAAATAACAATTTCGGGAGGTTTAATAGCGTTTTTAAGGAATGAGCTGAGTGATCAGAGTTTAAGTACAGTTTTTTTCACGCTGCTTTCTCGAATCCATGTGCTCCATATAACATAATAATGTCGTATTTCTATACCTTGTAAACTCTTCTGACCCCCATGTAGAAGTCCTAGAGTTATATGTGATTTATTAACAAATTTGGTTTATCCAACAAATTATTTTCAATTCTAATCTGAAGTAATAAAATAAGAATTTTACCAAATTCAATGTGCTAACGTTACAGTACTAGTAACGCTAATTATCGAGAACAAAGGGCGAACAGAATCTTCCAGATTATGTTTTTGAGCCTTGCTTAATAATAGACCTTGACTCTTCCGTATACTCAAATCTTTAATGTTACATCTTAATTTAATGTTACATATCAATTTAATCAATTTAATGTTACATATCAGTTTAATCAATTTCATGTTACATATCATTTTAATGTTGCATATAATTTTAATGTTAATTTAATGATACATATTTAATATTAATTTCAGTTTAATGTTAGTTATCATTCTCATCTATTTGTTATACGCGTTTTTATGTTTTCCTTAACCTTTATCAAGCAAATTTTGGCTGTAGCTGGTACATAGCATGGTGCAACCCTCCAACAGAGCCCCTATCTGCAATCCTTTCGCTTTCATCCCCTGCAGTCGCGAAAGCATGTGGGATGAAATCAGCACCTATCAGAAGTAATCTGCCTTCCAAGCAAGGCAAAACTAGTTTTAGAAAAGAGACCTTTTTCGCCCAAGAAGATCAGAATCGTGATGAAGTTATTGGTTCTAACCCTAACACACTAGGTATTAAAATCGTGCAATGTAGAGGAAGGAGGTCTAGGCCCTCCAGCATTTTTATAAGTCGACTATGCCCGGAAACAGCGGCGGAACAAATTGAAACCCTTCTGAATCAGCTCGACATACCCGGTATCCCCATCTCCTTGTGATGACATCATTCAACCAGCGGTACATGCGATCGTGAGACCACAGGTGGGCAGTGTGCCTCTCTCTGCGTAGCTAGGTAGCGAACCAGACTGTCCCTTTCATCCTGATGAAAGAAGAGCAGCCACCACGCCGACTAAATCCTGCAATCTCGTCAAGTCTGATAACAAAAAAAAAAGTGCACATTACTAGTAGGTCTAGTTCTAGTGGCACACCCTGTTCAAGAGGAATACGCCTCCAATCAGCCAAATGTCGAATCTCAACATCCATTGTAGCTATGCCCCCCCTCTCGCGGAGAAGCCATGTTACAGAGAATTTTTTCCAGCCATGGGAGTGTGGAAGCGGCAATCAGTTCTAATTCGGCATTTCCCTCCGCCCACAGGCCAATTGAAGCTTCTCTCATCCTCGTTGAAAGAATGTTATACCAACCGAACCGATCCAAACCGATTGAAAAGAACAGGAACGCTGTCTATAATTCAAAATACCTAAAAATTGAAATGGCAATGGACCTCCTTAGGCTCTACCCCTGGCGAACTCTCAGTGTAATCGATATAGAGGAAGCTGCGTTTTGGTTTCAGAGATGGTTTTCTTTCATTGCTAGAGTGGCCATGTTAAGAGTATGCATCATATGCCCACAGTCGCACCAATGATGCACCAATTTAAGAAAAAACGACGACTACATGGTCAATTCAAAAGATTACCCTCAGAACGATCAAAGTCAGCGTACTTATTAGTCAGAAGCAGCTTCCAGAAATCCAAGAAGCAGGCTATCAACTCGTTCATGGAGAAGAGGATAGCCTGTGCCAGTGATCCTGGTCGGCCAATCACATCCAGTCAGCAGAATCGTCAGACCTGGCCAAATGGTGCGATCACGTAACCTGGTTCTTCAAAACAGACAGTGAAGCTGCAGACTTCCCCTGGAAGAGTGCCCAGTACGATATAACCAATCTCACTAACGTGACGCTTGGTGAAGAGGAGCTAATCACGGCCATCAACGAACACCCTGCCCGATAAGAAAACGATGTGAAGTGATTCTGTTCCCATCTTTTGCCTTAAAGTTGCCTCTTACTTCATCATGGAGTTGTTTAACAAAATTTTACAACAGGGAGTCGTCCCAACCGCTTGGCTGAATTATAGAGAAATCCAGTTCCAAAAGTGCAAAATCCGATCTCAACTGCTGACTATAGGCCTATTTCAATCTCCTCCCCTTTTCTCAAATGTCTAGAGAAGTGCGTGTTTAAAGTGGTTGCCAATCAGGTCCTTTTCCAGAGACCTCAGCATACACGTTACGCACTCTCACAAAGATCACCAATAACATGCATCCATCCAGACTCTGAATTTGAAAACCCTTCAAGCTTGGGAGCAAGACTGCTTCATGCTGTTTTTCTGGATCTGAAAGCCGTCTTTGCTCAGAGCAAGTTAAGCCTCTTATGTGCCTCCTGGAGAACTACTACGGGTTCACAGGTAATGTCTCGAAGCTCCTCAGGAATCTACTAACCAAGAGGTTCCTTACCTTCCAGCAAAAGAATAACTGCGTTACAAAACAGATGGAAGTCGGTATAACCTAAGGTGGGTCGTTGTCGGCACTGCTATTTTCAGCGATATTTATTCCTAATGAATGAGAGACCTGCATTTATGGCCTACGCAGACGATATTGTATGTTACCTCTCAAGGCCTGCTAACACCGCGCTAGACCTTCTCTATCGTCCCAATACTTCTGCCTTTCACCCCCAGTCCTCAGTCTCCCCCTACTCTACCTACAGCTAGCGTACGCCCCACACAAAGTTCAAACTTAATTACGTCTAAATTGAATCGCGTTTATAAACATTTAGCCTTTCCAATTCTAGCGCTCACTCCTACAATAGTTTTTTTTTTTTTTTTTTTTCTTAAGATCCTAGCCACTGAAATTTCAGAAAATTAAGTGGCAGGGTCTGTCAGAGTAAAATTTCAAGCTACTGAGTACCTGGTCTACCTCCACGGGGCTTAGTGTGGGCAACGTTGAACCCCAGCAGGGGTCCAACGGCTAAATAGCCAAATGAACAACGATGCACAACATAACACATATACAAAATCCATACACTTTTAAATCTCTGGCCTTTGCAGTGAACTCTATCACACCCACAATGAAAGCAACGCAGAGATGGGGAAACCTCTGGTGCCGTTTGACAACTAACACACTTCATACTTTACCTCACTAGACCAGGCAAAGCAATTATCGAAGTCTGTTATCCTGAACAAATATGTCTCCTCTTTCTGTGAACACGCCACCTATTTTGGCCTTAAACTAAACCCTGAAAAATCCGAATATACCATCTTCTCACCTAGAGCACAAGCAGACCTCAATCCCGTAGCCTCTCTGCAGCCCTCCATTGCGGGGCATGTTCTCGTCGACACTCATTCCGTAAAATTCTTAGGAGTGGTAATGTACGAAAAAGTAACGTATAAGGAACAAATCCAGTAACTGCGTTCAAGAGCATTACGGGCATTCTTGGGTATGAAACTTGATCTCTGTAGAGCCCACAATAAGGAAACAGTCAGAAAATTTCTCCTCTACTATTTTAGTTCTGTCATCAGTTATGATATTGAATTTTGGTCGGCTGCTCCTATGTCTAGTCTGAAGATGCTATGAGGTCTAGAATTCTGGGTCCTACAGTGGGCCAACAATTGCGCTCACCTACCCTATATAACATCAAAATCACAGCTCTGCATAAATCTCAGATACACCCCAACCCAGCACCTGGCATATGCGAAGAAGCTCACGTTGGCACTGAATCTGCGCTCCGCTGTTCTTGACTTCATCAACATCTGGGAAATCGTAGGCTGGAAAATCCCGGATTGAGCCCTCAGAAACCCTCCAGTGCTCTATTCCAACCTGCGGAATCTCTCGAACTTCAAGCGCCACTTTCCGAACAGTATATCGGCGCGTTGAATTCTGCAAACATTGATTTGGATGTGTGGTCCAGAGATTCTGCGTACAGAGAAGAAAAGCTCAAATCCATAGTCAAGTGCCTCAGCATTCCTGAACATAGACCTGCAGAATGTCCAATCTCAAGCATATGCAGACGACTTAGTCCTTACCCTTGCCGCTGATACTAGATCCCAACTGGAAGCCGCAGCAAATAGAGCACTCGGAATTTACAAGACTGGGCCTGGCACAACCACCTGGAAATCTCACCAGTAAAGACCAACTACATCCTGCTTAAAAGCTCTCTGAACGTAGCGAGGCTACTGCAAATCAAAATCCAAGGGAGAACTATCCGGTTAACAAGTGAGATGAGATATCTTGGAGCGATCTTGGACAAGAACCTATCTTTCACACCACAACTGGAATATCTACATACCAAGATTCGAAAATATCCTGCGCTAGTGGCAAGAATCGCACGTCGGGACTGGGGACTGAAGCGACGCGCGCTCACCCTCTTCTATAAGGCTATGTTCACTCCCATAATCACTTATGCATCTGGTATTCAAAGGCCACCACAGCAGTTAACAAGAGGAACTTGACTCGATTCAGCGTGTCATCCTGCTCACCATCACCCGGGCCTGCTGCACAGTCAGCACACATGCCTTGCAAGTGTTGGCCGGCGTGCTACCTCTAGATCTAGAAATAATCAAATGTGGTTTGCTTAACATGCTTTCCAAAGGTAAAGCCATCTCCTGTCTGGATTCTACCACCGACCCCTATACTTTCTTGCCATCGCGGTTGACTTTGCCGGGGCGTTTGACACCCTCTGGTGGCCAAGCGTCCTCAGCAGGCTCCGTGAGGCCAAACTCCCAAGTAATCTCTACAATTGCATCAGCAGTTACCTATGCGACAGGTCAGTAAAAGTCACTGCTCCTTACTGTACAATAACCAGACGCATCTACAGAGGATGCCCACAGGGCTCCGTCCTGGGCCCACTGCTCTGGAACGTGGTCCTGGACGGATTCCTCAACCTCAACCTCGGAAATGCAACCTCCCATGCGTATGCGGATGACCTTGTCCTGACACTGGCAGAAAACTCCAGGGCACAGCTGGAAAACACAGCAAACCGGGCGCTCGCCACTCTACAACAATGGGCTGACGAAAATAACCTGAAGATATCATCCACTAAGACAAGCTCCATCCTACTTCGGGGAACCCTGGACACCAGGAGACCCCCCCAAATAAAAGTACAAGGAACCACCGTCAAGCTGACCACAGAAATGAAATTTCTTGGGGTTGTCCTTGATAGAAACCTATCCTTCACTCCCCATCTTAACTATCTCAGAAACAAAATCAGAAATTACTCGTCACTATTTGCAAGAATCACCCGCAAGGACTGGGGCATAAAGAAGAAAACCCTTGCTCTTTTTCACAAAACTGTGTTCCTGCCAGTCATCCTCTATGCCTCGGGTGTCTGGTACAAGAAAGCAACCACTGCAACTAATAAAAGAAAACTAGAAACCATACAGAGGTACATCTTACTGACTATCTCACGAGCTTGCAAAACAGTGAGTACACACGCGCTTCAGGTGCTCACGGGTGCCCTCCCCTTGGACCTGGAAGTGATACGCAGTGGACTCCTCTACAGCCTTTCCAGAGGCATTCCGGATACCTGCCTAAATTTCACATTAAATGTAGCCATCGAACCGAAAATAGAGAAAAGAAGACTAACTGTATATCTTCAGCAAACCTGGCAAACACGGTGGCAAAACTCAACAAAAGGGCAAATAACGCGAAAATTCCTCCCAACTGTCTCGGCCGTATACCCAAAATACCCAAGCTGGCTCTCCCCAGGATTGCTGGTCACGTACCTCCTAACTGGCCACGGCGCCATCAGATTCAAACTAATGACCTTTGGACTGAGCAACACTGCCCTCTGTCATTGTGGCTTAGTGGAAACGTGGGAGCATTTAATGTACCACTGCAAGCTTTATGAAGACCTCCGATGCCGACTAATTACGGAATTACATTATGTACCAGAGAATCAAGAGGAACGCTTATTGGAGGAAGAGCATAGCTACAAAGCACTGGCAAACTTTGCACAAGATCTTTTTCACAGAAGGTATACTCTTCCGCCCCCACAGCCACAATAGCGTTTCTCAGGCTCACAATATATGACTTTGCAAACAACCATATAAGGTGCACGGACAGTCACCATCAAGACAATCCACAAAGGGATTGCATCCCAGGAAGAAACAGCATTAAAAAAAAAAAAAAAAAAAAAAACTCGACAAACTCGGATCCAACAAATGGACCCAGGATCCAATAACTAATGACCATGACTCCAGATAGAGACATAAGTACAGACTGGACTAAATACCCACAACTACGGACCTGACTAAGACACCTGTCCTGCTGCCAAGTGACAACCACAGACAGGAACCTACACACGGATGGGACAACAAGGACCTGACTCAAGCAGACATGCAGCCGCCAGGCCATATGGCGACCTGTGCCGGCTCCCTTGCCGGGCACACTTTCCTCCCTTCCCTGGCAGAGGGGGAGGCGACAGCCTTCTTGTTGCCTCCCCCCTGCCATCCCACATCTTTCTCTCTGGTGGGGCATGGGCATGCCCCACTGGCACATGCTGGGGTCGTCTACTCTATTGACCCCAGTCTTTCCTAGCTATTCCCCCCCCAGCCTTCAGTCTCCTCCCCTCTCTATCTCTATGCCAGCGCAAGACCCACACCAAAATTCTAGCTTCTCTAAATTATTTCGCCCTCTCCTCGGCCATTAAATTTTCAAATGCAACACCTTAAAACCGGGAAACATGTATGTGATCAACATACAACGTGCGAATTTTTTTTTTTTTTTTTTTTTTTTTTTTAAGGTCCTAGCCACTGAAATCTCAGGAAATTAGGTGGCAGGACCTGCCAGAGTAAATTAATTATAATACTGGTGTACCTGGTCTGCCTCCACGGGGCGAAAGTGGGGCAACGTTGGGCCTCAGTAGGGGTCCAGCGGCTAAATGACCAGATGAACAACGGTACACGACACTACATATGAACAATATCCATACACTTTTAAATCTCTGGCATTTCCAGCAAACTGGCACACCCATCACAATGTAAACAACGCGGAGATGGGGGAAACCCCTGGTGCCGTATGACCCTAAATACACTTTACACTTTACACTTTACCACCGACCCCTCAAATAACATCAAGGCCGAGAAGAAGCGCCTCACTGCATATTTGCAGCAGGTCTGGCAGTCTAGGTGGACACAGTCTACAAAAGGAGAAGTCACCAGAAAATTCATTCCTATAATAGCAACAGTATACCCAAAATCTCCCACATGGTTCTCCCCTGGCCTATACGTCACTTTTTTTGTTAACTGACCATGGATCTATCAGAGGAAAGCTCACTGCACTCGGGATCACCGAAAACCCACAACGCCTCTGTGATTCCCTCGAAAGTTAGGACCACCTGATGTACGAGTGCGAAATATATGAAGATTTGAGATGCCGCCCCCTGACTAGGATACATTAACTTCCTAAAAACCAAGAACAGCACATCCTCGAAAGAGAAGAAGATTATGTCGCCTTTACGCGCTACGCACTAGACTTATTCGCACGACGGAAGGCCCTACCATGGATATAGTCACTATTCCGATCATCGTCAAAACCAAGAGAAGACAACCACCTATATTTTGGGAATCAATGCAGAGGCCTACCAGCAAATGAGACTACACCACCACCAAATCTAAGAAGATCCAGTATAGGACAACCACAGCTGAATTCCTATTTATATCCCTACAGACTTAGACACAGATCACCGGATGACATCACCACTGAAATTGATATCACGACCGGACCTGAATGAGAATCGCAAGGAGATTCTGCCAAATGGCGATCACGCTTGTGCTTTCTTGCACGGCAACTTTTGTCCCACTTCCATCCCTTACTTTCGCCTGATGAATGTATTACATTGTATCTGGGGGATGCCTTCTTCTTCATCCCCCATATTCTACCTGTCTCCCCCCTTTTCTTGACTCTAAAGCCCACCTGTCTCCTTTTTTTTTTTTTTTACATTGGTCTCTGTCAGGAAGCTTAGGCGACCCTGCAGAGACTAGCCAGAGAATAATGGGCAGCCTGACTACCTCCTAGCGGTGTGTGTGCGCGCAACGTGGGGTTCCATCAGGGGCCCTGCGGCCATATGCCAGGACACCCAACAGGACCCAACACAAAACTACGTATTCAACACAGAACACTTTTCTGGCATTTACAGTAGTTCTGTATTTCTTCACAGGGGGCGCCTGACCCTAATACTATGCACACTATGCCTCAGCATTCCTGCAGTTGTCAGCAGAACTAGTAATAACTCCCAATGAAAGATTTCCAGACTGTCTCAATGAGTTGCATCATGTATATAATAACTATATAAATACAGTATATAATAACTATACAATATATATAATATTGTAAGTAGAACGCGTGAAGGAGATTTTATTGGTTTAAGTCTAACTATATATAACTATAACTAACTATATATAACTATAACTATAACTAACTATTTATAACTATATAATCTATATCAGGGGTGGCCAACGAGTCGATCGTGGATTTAATTTCGGTCGATCATGACGAATTCTAAATACACAGTCTAAATAATTCGAATTCTAAATATACAGTCATTCCTCGATTTGTGCACCTTGTGCAATGTAATTTTTGAGATGGTAAATCGCGGCATATTTTGAAGGAAAAAAGTAGATCGCATCACAAATTAAGTAGGCCACTCCTGATCTATATAAGTCCTGAATAATCACTGTTTCAGAACCAGCTCAAATTGTAATTAGCTTTAATTAAAATCTGATTATGTTAGCTTTATGCTGATGAAAACGAACTATTAGCACTTTCTATGTATTTTATGTATTTGCTGTGTACCTGCGTAGTTTTGTATGTACTGAATGTAATGTTTCCAGTTAAGTGGTTGCCTGTAGTCTGGTTGCCTGTAGCGGGAATCGTGCCCTCGTGTCCTACATTTCTATGAATAAATTTTAAAGGTTACTTCATTTTTCGGTTATCTTCTTTTTTTTTTTTTTTTGGTCTTCAGCTTTCCGTGTGTTTCGAACTGCCAACTTCTTTATTTTTATTTGTCATATTTATTATAATATACATCTATTTATATTTGCATCCATTGCTGCTGCTTTGCGCGCTACGGTCCATTTGCCATATCCAGTTTATTTAACTTTCCGATGTTTCATCTGTTTTTATTCTTTAATACAATATATATTTCAAATTTCTCCCCAAAATACTTGCAAAATTCCTCTTCCCCCCATATGTTACTGTTTCAATGATTGTACATTGTCTATGAGAAACGACTGAAGCCAACAGACTTGTCAGTGTCCGTACTCGGTAGAAAGTGCAAGGAAATGACTGACACAACCGCTCTTGTGTTCTGTAAATTATACTGCAATAGGAAGATCACTGGAGATTGTCTTCTCTAGCTAGAAGAACATCGCAGGCTGTGTTTTCGATGCCAAAATAGAAATTACCCTGTCTTCGTTGTTTTGAAGACAGTGCTAGTTACCCGGCACCGACTTAGCAGCTGTCCATGCCATCTCTTGCCTTGCCGTCTTCCTAACGACGCTCGGGAACATATCCAAGGTCATGAAACAGACATGGCTGGAAATTCTGGCGACTCATCCTGTTCATTTGAATATTTTCTGTTGAGACCAAGGAGCTAATATTACCAGATATTTTAGGACAAAATGCTTGTTCCTTTTATTTTCTTTACTTTATTTATACCACACGAAGATCCTTTGTTGCGTGAATGTATTCCTGTGATTCTTCTTATTTCTGATTTGCCGTTTATTTCCTGTAAGTTCATCCAAAAGAAAGATGCACAAATATATTATAAATCCTTTCTTTCCTATGGCAATTTATACTTTTTATTTTTTGTTCGTGCTCTCTGCATGATAAAAGTAGAACCATAAAATCATAAACTTTCTTCAAGCGCAACGCAAAAACAAAAGAAAGAAATGTGGCCATTTCCTTTAGAAAGAATTTACAATAAATATGCTATATAACAGTAAATATGATATAAATCCATTGTTTACATATAACTTCTGAACGGACTCGAAGAAAGAAAAACGACGTGTCAGAAAATAAAAAGACACGTAAATACGCTCACGAAACAAAAGATCATCATGCGTGATATAAATCCACTGTTTATATATAACTGATCAACATTCTGCAAAGCAGGGAACGGGATCACCGATTGGTGATCTCGTTCTCTGTTTTGTGATTAATAATAATAACGACTTTCATTGTGCATATATGTGAATAACCATACAGTATGAAACAATCCTTTTGAATATAGGGTGAGCCAACAGGAGCACGCTTATCTTGAACATTGCAGATGGAAGTAGTTTACATAGGATATAAATCTCAATGGATAAAAGTAGTGCTTTTTTTGGACGGTACGCAACGGTACGGCGTACCGGCACCTTTATTAACAGTGACGTGTGACATTTGGATGCAGTGCACTTCGAAATTTGTAATATTCCGTAAATTTTTGACAGCAAAATGAAAATTGACAGTAAAAAGTTGCAATTTTTACTGTCTATTGTTAACATATTTTCTGTATAAAACTGTATAACCATTTTTATAATTCTAAATTACTCAGTCGGACCTCTGTTTAACGAAGTCCTTTTATAGCGAATTATTCTGAATTCCCCTTGGACGTTACACTTAAAATAGTTTCCGTTGAGTGAAGAAAATTTTCATATAGCGAACGGATCAGGTACTCACTGTTCGCATTTCTGGCCTTCGGGCGATTTACGTGAATAGTGCTGCTGCGCGAATTAAGAGAGCTAAAGGGATTATCATTATAATACAACTTAGTGGTACCTGGGACTACAGCTTAGTGGTACTTGGTAAAACCTATCCGACAACCTGTCCCACATACGGAGAGGTGGCGCTAGTCAAGAGTGAGTAGATCAGGGTGTATTCCCAATTGGCTCTGGCCGCATTCTACTGCAGTGGTGTCCAACCTTTTCCCGTAGAGGGTCCATATTCAAAAAAATCCAAAGTTAGACTTCTTTAGTGTGTTACATTTTCCATATTTTTTTTTTATGAAAACCCCCAAACACGAAAGGTATTAGAACCTATAGTACTAAGTACTATAGGTTCTAATACCTTTCATAAAATGCTTGTTCACATATCTTTCATCTTCTCAACCTCCAAACTTCTTTGGAGTTTGAGAAGATGAAAGATATTTGTTAACATTAGACTTGAATTTCTGTAGACTGTAATTTTCAGGAAATATGTATGAAGGAAGGTTGTTCCAGAAAATGAATAAACGAGGAAGATGAAAAGTTGGTTCTGTGAGTTTGAAGTTGGACAGTAAATGGATGTTGGCTGGTGGCGGGCACGTGATCCGACTGTTTTGAAAGAAAGAGCGGGAAGTATAGAAGCCAATTCAGAAGAACTGGCTTCTATACTTACAGTGCCCATGGAACTATTTGTAGAAATGGCATGTAGCAGAAACAGAACGTCTATGAGACAGAGAGTGGAGAGACTCTGTTAGAGAGAAGTCATTAATTAACCTAACTGCCCTCTTCTGAATGGAATCTAGAAGCCTGAGAGAGGTTTTGTTCACTGCCCCAGTTGTGGGAACAATATACCATGGTAGGGCGGATTTGCAATTTGTACAGAGTGAACAGCTGTTTGGAAGAAAAGTAACGCGAGAGCGAAAGAGAAAACCAAGTGTTTTAGATGCAGAGGAAGCAATATTTGTAATGTGCTTGTGCCAAGAGAGATTAGAAGTCAGGGTTATCCCCAAAAGAGATATATCATTTTGCCTAGAAATTGGAGTGTCACTAAGGATAATCATAGTAGCAGAAGAATCTTTTTTTGCGAGATATAAGACATGACTAAGTTTTAGAAGAATTGAAATCAACTAAGTCGTCTTTGCCCCACTGGAGAATTACCTGGAGATCGGCATTTAAGAAATTAGTAGCGAATATTCGAGAAATTGAAGCTGATTGAGCAGGACAAGGTTTTTCAAAATGGAAAGTGGAATGCAATGTGTTATCATCGGCAAAACTATGGATAGGATTTCCAGTCAATGGAAGAAGGTCATTAATATACAGGGGAAAAGAGTGGGGGAAAGAACTGAACCTTGGGGGACACCAGCATTAGTGGAGAAGTTAGAAGACAGAGAGCCATCTACCATCACCCTCAGTGAGCGATCAGAGAGAAAACTGGATAACCAATTACAAAAAACAGATGGCAAACCATAAGATAGAAGCTTTTTTAGAAGACCTTTATGCCAAACACGATCGAAAGCCTTTGAGATGTCAAGAGATTCACCAAACTTTTCCATTGAATTTGTCCATAAATGGGTAACATAAGCCAGAATATCACCAGTGGATCGACACTGACGGAATCCATACTGGCGATCGTTGATCAGACGGAAGGTTTCTAGGTAGTTTTAAGAGTTGGCGGTTAATTGATTTCTCCATTACTTTAGAAAGAGTAGAAGTAATTGCAATGGGACAATAATTGGATGGGAGGAACTTGTCACCCTTTTTAGGAACTGGCTGGATATGAGCAAATTTCCAAGTAGAAAGAAAAACACCTTTGGAATAGGAAAGTGAAAAAAAAAAGCGGCAAAGAACAGGAGTAAGTTCAGGAGCATAGGTTTGAGAACAAGTGGAAAAATACCATCAGGACCTGGAGCTTTCTTAGCATCGAGATTCGTCAAAATCCTTCTGACATCCTTTTGACATAAGACCACAGGAGGCATTGAAAGGAGCGTGTTGGGAATGGTGGGAGGTGTTTTACCAAGATCATTAATACATGAGTTGAAAGAAAAATGGGAAGCTAGCAGGTTAGCTTTATCCTTGGCTGGAGTGACAACAAAACCATCTGGTTTTAACAGAGGTGGGAGCAGAGATGGGCAAAAGTTGCGGTCCATCTCTGCGTCCACCTCTTTGCCAAAAAAGCTTTGGCAAGAGACCAGAATGCTCGTCTATACCATTAGGGCAAGAAGCAAGTTTTCTACTCTTAGCCTGTTCAAAATCTAGTTTGGACTGATTAATGACTGCTTTACAATTGTTGCAAGCTTTGGTATAGGTAGAAAATGAAACTGAAGAATTGGAAACAAGCCAATTACTATATGCAACATTCTTCTCATAAACAGCCTTAGTACATTTATTGGGAAACCAAGGTTTAGATAAAGGACGAGATTTTAAAGTGGAGTGTGGAATAAAGGATTCCATTTCTAGAAGAATAATTTCACTGACACGATCTGAGCAAACGTTGACATCAGAAGTTTTGAACGAGTAGTCTGACCAAGTACTACTGTTTATCTTGTATGTCTACTGTATATCTTGTTCCATGTAAAAGTAAAATTGAAAATATTCGAAAATTTTATTAAGTACAATACACAATTACATTTACTAAACAAAACATTTAATTAGAATTTTTTTTTATAATTAACAAATTTTAAAACGTTATTTTAGTTCACTTTTCTCGCTGGCGGTAGGTTGGACACCACTGTGAATCAACTGTAAGCGCCTCGTTCGAGAATTAGAAAAGTGATTTCCTTTTACCCTGAGAAAGAATCATCTGTTGTTTCGCGGAAGTGCGTTATCCACATTTTCCGTAAATTTTCCCTATATCTGTTTATATGGTTACAGTACCTGAATATCCGAATGACACTGACATTTTGGATAATTAAAAAAAAAAAAAGAAAAAGAAAAGGAAAAAAAAAAATTCAAATTCAAATTCGAACTAGTGACACTACCGATGACGAGAGAAGGAAAACGATGACAAAGATGGTATTAATCCTTCTAGACATGAATTGTTGGCATTTGGTGAAAATGAAGTTAGAAAATTGTCAATTAGGTTACAGTTAAATGAAAGAGATGAAATTCGTGGATTTCGGGGATACCTAATTGATAAGAAGGTTTCGGAAGAATTGAAGTATTTGATGAACGCTCTGATTACGATGCCGATTTCATCGAGTGAATGTGAACGAGGATTTCCACAAATGAATCTGATCGGCAGCCCAACCAGCGCTTCGTTGATGACAAAAACAGTTTCTTCACTACTGTTTCTTAAAACTGTAGGCCCACCGCTGACCCGCTTCGATCCAGAAAAATATGTTGATTCGTAGCTGCTTCGGAAACGTCATTCAGCAACCGATACACATTGAGGAAGAAAAGAAGTCGACATTGGGTGTTGGATGAGAACTTAATAAAAACTTGGAATATTCTACAAAAACTTTATTATGAAATTATTTTTACTTATGTTATTATTTTTTACTTATTTTACTTATTTTTTATATACTTCAATAATAAATTTATGCTGAATAAACTGTGTTAATATACTTAATTTGTTGCTCTTATTCTGAAAACGTTGCTACTGAGGTAACGATATCAGGAAAAAAAAATAATTTTTAGAGTGCTTTTCATATCTTTTTAATTTTAAATTTTTACTGATAGCAAAGAATGAGTACCGGCACCTATTTTTTTTTTTACAAAAAAGCAGTAGATAAAAGTAAAGTTAACTATCAAATTACAAATAATACAGCTCGTGTTCGTATATGTCTTAAAAATATTCCCCACATTGAATTTCACAAAATTGTAATCTTTTTTTAATATTTTGACAGGCAGACGGACATAATTACAAATAGTGATTCACATTCTGTGGCAACTGCGTACCGAACTTATTGATAGTAATAGTATCGGCCGTATAGTGCAAGGAATCCATAAGCTTTTGCTGCACTGGCAAAAAAAAAAAAAAACACACAAATTATATGCTTACCTGTATGAGGCTCACCTTCAGCCTCAACTACTTGCGAGGGCAACTTGTTCTAGTTATCAACGACTCGCAGGCTAAAAGAAAACTTCCTTCAATCTGATCTAAACTTCAAGCCCTGTAATTTGAATTTATGACCCCTAGTTCTAGAATTATTTAGAACAGTGAGAATTCCACCTTCATTCGTTTTACCAATCCCTCTCATAAACCTCAATCAGGCCTCTGAGGTGCCTGGTTTGCAAGCTCTAGCCCACATAATCAGAGTCTTTCCTCATACGTTCGTCCTTTTGCCAATCTCATCATTCGAGTTGACCGTCTTTGGATCCTGTCAAGAAACTCTATGTCTTTTTGCAGATGAGGTCTCCTTACTTGAACACAGTATTCCAAATGTGGTCTTACAATTACCTTATACAGTGGGATTATGACCTCCCTATCTCTACAGGATAGCTTTCGATAAATTATGGATAGGACACCATGGGCTTTTCCTTTAACTTTCCCAATAGCCACGTGTTTAGCACAGTAGACTCTACCTTTGTTATATCCCGCTCCCCCACAAAAACAAAAAAAAAAAAAAAAAAAATGGAGGGCATCAAAATGAAGTGAATGTAGTGGCTGTTCGAGGACACCATGGCAACCAACTTACCTAAAGAAAATAATTTTAAAAAGCTTCTCACGACATTAGCATAATGTGGGTGCGAGAGAAATCCTCCATAAAAAATATATCTTTTAAATTAACTTTGAATACAATAGCCGGGATTCCATTATTCTTTTTTTTTTCTTCTTTTTTTAACATGTCCAGATAGCAAATTAGTAAAGCTGGATACTATTTATTTCAACTCAGGTATTGAAATTGTTTGAAAAAATTACGCTATTCTCCGTTATGTTTTTCTGTATTTACTGTCACTGATGCTCCCAATGGCTGTGACAAAGCTTGGGCTTAGGCCAACTTTAGAAACGACTACGTTTATCCAAGAATCCACCTAAAGTTACTGATATCATTTTTAATCGAATAACATTGCCCCAGTAGCAAATCCATTTTTCATTAAAAACTGAACGGCAAGATGGATAATGGATTCTCCTTCTTGGCGATGTTATTCGATTAAAAGTGATATTAGTGACTTTAGGGCGACTCATCGATAAACGTAGTCGTTTCTAAAGTGAGCCCAATGTCTGTCACTGTCACCGGAGGGGCAATAGCGTCCCAAAACCTAAAAACATAACTCAGAGTACAGTTATTTTCTCAGGCTGTGTCGAGTTAGCTTTCACCCGTGACCATGTCAATAAGAAACGTTTAACAGTAGTACCATCCCGCCGACCAAATTCCAGTCTATACCGTCATTCCTTGTTCCTTTAAATGAAAATAAATTTTCTGCTTATACTCCGGGACGGCCACTGGGGTCGTAGAAGTTTACAAAATAGAGAATATAACAACGGCACCATATTTAGCAATTTAGTTAGAATCACTGTAAACTCAAATGCATGTATTACTATACCCATGCGTTTGAGCACTTGACTACAGCAGCCTATTTAATTAGCTTGATATTTTTACACAAAGACTCGTGAACAACGCGGTGTCTCTTGTGAAGAGATACAAATTAAATAGAGAAAAAGACACAAAACATTATTATATGGGGGGAGAGCAATGAATATTATACAGTTGTAATTTAACTGAACAGATAAGTTCAGAAAACTTAAACTATAGAATTTTATTTATTGTTCTATAAAGTTATAATCTTAGTAATTAATTGATAAGGAGATAACCTATATTTAACTTTAACTTCTATTTGTCACAAAAAAGAACACAAATTCAATTAATTTAAGAAGAAAAAAAAAATTGAATGCCCCTGAAATGTCATGCACGGCGTACTTTTACTATTTTTTTTAAAATATTATTATTTTTAGTTAATCATTGTTCGTACCCTTATACGTGGCCACCGAGCCGGATGGTCAGGCCTGCAGGCGCATAAGCACACGTGCCTTGAGTGACCGGGGTTCAAGCCCGTGACTGCTAAATACTGTGCTGTATTTTGTCTATTTTTTTTTTTTTTTTTTGGTAGTTGTTGGCGCATCGGCTTCTGTGGCCATAATGCACCTCCCTAGGTTTTTGCAGTACTTTGATCCAAGCCCGAGGCGGGATTCGAACCCGCGACCTTTGGGTTGCCCACCTGGCTAGCCCGGTCGGCTGTCTATCTTGTGAACTCCTCTGACCGTTTTTGGTCATCCCGGAGTATAAACAGAAAATTTATTCAACATGGCATCAATAAATTTTATTAATGAAATTATTATTATTATTATTTCTTTCTTCTCCTAATGGTATCAGGTGCATGAGATGGTTGTTATGGCCGGTTATTATTGTTGATCGAGGAACCTGTAGATCTCTGATCTGCAGGCGTTCATGACAGCGGCTTTCTGGAGTTCCATGCATGTAAGTGTTCTCTGCGAGTTCTATTACTAATAAGTTATTAGGGGACCTTTTGGCACCATAGCAATTGTTGACCCAGTGATGGGGATCGTCATATTAGTTGTTCTAAATGCGCCATTTCTTTGACTTGCTGTCTTAGATCTGTGTACTTCCTGATATTTTCCTCGTAGGATATGTCTGGTCTGTTTTGCGGGATCGTGTTGTCCGCTATTATGGTGCGGTCCCAGTATAGTTTGTAAGGGTCTCTAGTACGACCTGTGGTTCGTACTGGTATGTTCGTGTCAGACGGCACCTGGGATTTCTCCCATCTCCGCTGGTTCGTACTGGTGTTGATTGTTTTCGTGTTGATTACTTTCGGTGTTGATTGTTTTCCTGTTGAATGGCGAGCATGAAACCTTCGGTCTCGGGAAAGAGCCATCCGCTCTTGAGCCATGCGGTCGAAGCTATATTATATGTGTAGTCTTGATGAAGATCATTGTAGTGTCTGCCATGGAGTGCCTTCTTCGCCCATCTTTCTGTCTATGTTTCTTCTGTCTGTATATGAGGGGTAACAGTAGGGGACCCTCTGGAACAGGAAGCCCATCCTACTATGAGGAGGGGAGTAGAAAAGGGTGGTTGGTTTAGTCACCAGGCGAAGGGTTGAGTAGTTAAGAGTGGGATAAAGAAGGGCGTGGAAGAAGGGGGGGGGGTTAGAGCAAAAAAGCTCGCCTGCTAGGAAAGGAGTAACATTTAACACAATGGTTATTCAACTACTGATTGCGTCGTGTCGACCTGGCCAAACCGGACTCTCCAGTTCACCCCAAAGGTATTTAGTGGAGTTGAAGTTGAAGCTCTGGGCAGACTAACGTAGGCGAGTAGTCTGGATGACGGGTATGGTTCATTTTTCTGTAATCCCAAGAGTGCCCTAATACTTTAGCAATATAGCATATTAGTCATAAATTAACAATTAAAAGATCTATAGCGCTTGTTTCAATAATAGAAGAAAAATTCAATTAGCATTAGCATTAGCATTAGTAGAAACATATGATGCAAGAAAGCAAGCTTATGCAGCATCAGCCAGAAAAAAAAACACGCTCCCATTTCACCCCCCGTTCGTTCCAAGTACCTGTCCAGCTCAGCCTTAAATTTATTTAGGCTATCAACTTCCACAACAAAGGATGGAAGTCTGTTCCATCAACCAAACACCCGCTGGCTAAAGCAAACTGCCGAACATCTATCCTACATCTGTCTTTCCTCAATTTGAATTTGTGCCCTCTCAAATGATTATTTTGAGCAAGAGGAAGAATTCCATCAGCATTGAGCATGCTGAAACAATTCAAGTCTTTATACACCTCAATCAGATCACCTCGCCGGTGATCTGATTGAGGTGTATAAAGACTTGATAAATATTTTCAAAATTTAAGCCTTTCTTCGTAAGAGCAACCCTTTGTTCCATTCACTAATCTTGTTGCCCTTCTCTGTACTCGTTCCGACAGCTCTACATCCTTCTTGAAATGAGGCCTCCAGACCTGTATACAGTACTCTAGGTGTGGCCTGACCATTGCCTTATATAAGGGGATAATCACCTTCTTATCCCTCTAGAAAAATTCCTGTATATCATTGACAAGACACTATGAGCTACTCTTGCAGACCGTCTGCACTGCTCAGAAAACTTCATATCTGCCTGCACAATTACCCCCAGGTCCTGTTCGTTCTCTACCACAGTCAGTGTAGTACCACAGAGTTGATACGTCACTCTGGGGTTGCTGCTTCCCGTATGTAGTACTTTACATTTGTCAATGTTAAACTTCATTTGTCACCTCTCAACTCATCTGCTCAACTTTTCTAGATCTTGTTGCAGCAGCGTACTGTCATTAGTGTCCTTAACAACCCTGCCAACCTTCGTATCGTCTGCAAACTTGGACATTAAACTTGATATACCATCATCAATATCATTTATAAATACAGAAAACAACAATGGACCCAATACTGAACCCTGAGGGACTCCACTAATAACATTAGTCCACGATGAGCAGTGTCCATTGATTACCACTCTCTGCCTTCTCCCACTCAACCATCCCTTTATCCATAGCAGCAATTTGATTCCAATGCCACACTGCTCCAATTTGTGCAGCACTCTTCCATGTGCAACAGTATCAAAAGCCTTTCTAAGAGCCAAATATATGATATCAACGTTATGCCCTGCATCCAGTTCCTTTGTGACCACATCATAGTATACAATCAAATTACTCCCTCTAGTTGCCTCCCGAACATGCTGATGTCGAAAACAATCATCCAATAAATCCACAAAAGCCTTGCTAGTGTGTGAGTGACCAACCCCAAAATTCCAGTCAATATCTGGGAAATTAAAATCCCCCATTTATAAGACTCTCTGATTTACTGGCCCACTCTATTTCCCTGTACAGTTCCTTATTATACTCATCAGAGTCATTAGGCCTATAGCACACTCCTACTCCCAATCAACTTTGATCTCCCAATGCTTACGTCACACCAAACCGACTCGACATTGCACTGTCCAGCGATGTCGACTGGCTTCACTTCCTTGGATTTTATGTATTTCTTAACTAATAGCATAACCCCTCCTCCATTCCTATCTTGTCTATCCTTCCTGTACACATTGTACTTCCCAAATTCCAGTTCTGCATTCCTTATATCTGTGTGACACCACGTCTCTGATATCCCAACAATATCTGCCTTTGATGTTCTGAGCAATACCTCAAATTCATCAAATTTATTTACCAAACTCCTAGCATTGGTTTATATGCAGGTATACATGCACCTGTTCCTATTCTTAGCTACCCTAACACAACCCATGTGTATACTTGTACCTCAATGACTCCCAGCAGTCTCTGAAATGTCCTGCATCTTGTTTTCCAGGCTGCTGCTCATTTCAATAGAAGCGGTGCAAGAATCACTTTCACCTCTGCCAGTGGCTACTGTTAATCTACTAGTCCTTGTATCCCCCCAAGTTAGCAGATGTCCGACCCACCTAATACTACCTCGATAGCATCAGCAAATATTCTTGCACTCTTTCTATTTAAGTGTATCCCATCCCTGTAATAGCAGTCTCTCCTGTTAACAAGTACAGTCCAGGCTGAAAAAAATTCTACCCCTTGAGCCTTGCACAATCTTTCCAGGGCCGAATTGATCGACAAGGCTCTCATCATATGGCAAATTGATATATGACAAATGTTGTAATGTTATTTTTTAGAAACACTGACTTGTTAAAAAATGACACGGGTTTCGATTCCATCAGGTAGGAGAAAATTAGTCAGCGAGTAAAAGTCACGTGATGGTAGTTCCAGTATTCCGCGAGCATTGTCCAAGTATGGCGAAATGTTCCATAGAAAATTAACATTTCTGCATTTTCAATATTTTAATGCACTTTAAGCACACAGAAAACATATTCGTTATATCTACACTGAAAAGTATTCTTATGATGTAATTAATTTGAATTATTTTGTTTCTAGTCACAAAGACAAAGTTGTATTGTACTGAAAGTGAAATAAACGAAATAAAGTTTCTAAAAATTTAGTGTGTCGTCAATACGAAATGCCATATATGGGATTCCATTAATATTTTACCCAAAAGTATTTTTCTACCCAAACACTGATTGTAAATCACTGAGTGTGTGGCAATGTAGTATAAATTTGTGATAGTTTTCTTGTGGTACTGCGTTGGAGGTTGCGTAAGCCACGCAGGTGTAGCTGTTCCTGTGTGTCCAGCGTCCTCTGCGATTTTGTGAAATGAGCGATTCAAAAGAAGAAAAAAGATGCCTTTGATAGGAATCACGTCTGTTTCAAGAGCTTCAGAAACACATGCCATCACACTGCCAGCTTTTAGGGAAGATGCTTTATCAAAAGCAACAGCGTTTTCAGGATGCAGTAGCAGTTCTTTGGCACTGCTGCGCATGGAAGACTACTGTACAAATTAGAGCAGAATTGTATTAAAGATAAGTTGCTGCAATGAATAAAAGGATGGTTGAGTGGGAGAAGACAGAGGATGGTAATCAATGGACGCTGCTGCTCTTCGTGGACTAATGTTATTAGTGGAGCTCTACAGGGTTCGGTGTTGTTTTGTATATTTATATTGATGATAGTGATGAAAGTATATCAGGCTTAGAATCGAAGTTTGCAGATGATACAAAGTTTGGCCGAGTTGTTAATGACAGTAATGGCAGTGTGCTATTGCAACAGGATCTAGAAAATTTGCATAGATGGGCTAAGATTGGTTTGGTTTGGTTTTGGTTTTTATGGCGCATGGGCAACTAAGACCATTATGCGCCAAGTCCAAATGGGCTGAAAAGTGGCAACTGAAGTTTAACGTTGACAAATGCAAAGTACTGCATATAAGTACTGCTTAGAAGTAACTCCAGAGGAACGTACCTTCTGTGTGGTACTGCACTTAGGGTGGTAGAAAATGAAAAAGACCTGGCAGTAATTGTGCAGTCAGATATGAAGTTTTCTGAGCAATGCAGACAGGCTGCAAGAGCAGGTCATCGGGTTTTGTTAATGATGTAACGGAATTTTGCTAGCAGGGAAAAGGAGGTTATTATCCCTTTGTATAAGGCAATGATCAGGCCACGCCTTGAGTACTGCGTACAGGTCTGGAGCCCTAATTTTAATAAGCATGTAGATTTTCTTGAGCGTGTACAGAGAAGGGCAACAAGATTGGTGAGGGGAATGAAAGGATCCTCTTACCAAGAGAGAGGCTTAAGTTCTGCAAATTGCAGCGGCTGGAGACTAGGCACCTGCGAGGCAATCTGATTGAGGTGTATAAGGCCTTGAATGGGTTGAGCGCGCTGAATTCTGATGGGATTCTTCTGCTTGCTCAGATTACGGACCTGAGGGAGCATAAATTCAAATTGAGGAAAGACAGTTGTAGAACAGATGTGCGGAAATTTGCCTTTAGCCAGCGGGTGGTTAATTGCTGGAACAAACTTCCATCTGTCGTTGTGGAAGTTGAATAGATTAAATAAATTCAAGAATGAACTGAACAAACTTTTAGAGGGAATGGTTGTGTGAATTTTTTTTTTTTTTTTTTTTGGCTTATGCTACATAATTGCTTTTTTGCTTCACATGTCTCTATTACTATTAACTACTCGCTACTCGCAGTTTTTGACCAATTCCTTTACTCTGCAGGCGTAGCTTCCTGTGACTTCGGGTTTCCAAAGATGAGATTGAAGCACAAAGGAAAGAAATTTAAAGAAATCTTTGATTTGCAGTATACGCAGCATACTTGCGAGAAGAGAGGAAGGCAGAATCGCTGGGCTCTGTATAGCAATCCCGTAGAAAATACTTTGATGGAGACATAATGCAAAATTGGGTAAGTTAAACTAATCTTTGCTTCCAAATGCCGTCTCATAACTTTTAGGTGGTGGCACCTTATATTTGTTTTATTCTTACTTTGTATTTTCAACTGATGAAAACCGATGAAGACATTTCATCGGTTTTCATCGTGAAAATCGATGAAATGTCTATCCCACTAATTGAGGAACGATGATTTCGTTTCTTTCTCAGGATTTGCTAAATAATATAAACTAACAGGAAAAAACTCAGGATTTTACCACATACTTTATGCTCTATGTTCAAAATGTCTGGTCGCACCAAACTGGCGCCTCCCCCCCGCATCTAAAACGTACTAAATGGTCATCACTATGAAATGACTATGTCATTGAACTGCTGTGACGGAGCCTTAACGCTATTTCGGGAAATGCTTTCCAGAGCTGCTTCGGCAACGCTGGCATCGATTTTTAAAATGCAGGACAAGTCTAGCCTGAAGGAGACAACGCTAGTACATTACATTAGTTCGTAAATATATTTAATTTTGAGTCGCAGGTTGCATATGTGATGATAGGGGTAAAAAAACAAAAAAAAAAAAAAAAAACGATCGTTGTTTTTTTATATTACTTTTCTTTCGATTTGCGAGACGAATAACTTCCAAACGTATAATCATAACTGCTTAGTACAGGGAATATGAAACTTTTGTCTAGGCACACTAAATTAGGTTGAGCAATTAGTTTTATTGGTATGAAATAAGCAAATAGTTATTGCTGATAAAGATGGCGTTTATTAGTTCAACTTTTTTGAAAGGTCTCCATTAGAGGTTAATGATTTCGACTTTTAAAAGGTTCCGACTACTTTTTTCTCTAGGTATTTCAGATTATTTTTACCAAGAAAATCGTTTTCTTTTCTATGAAAACAGACTTATCAGCCTCCTATAACGTATCCTCACTTAAACTGCATCATAATCTCAGTTGTCTTTGGTTAATCCAACATACTTTTATTTTTTAATAAATATGTTTTCATCGTGTTACTAATATTTTGAATATTAATGCGAAATATAAATGCTTTAAAGATTTTAGTTTTGAAAGTTTTAGATTTAGTTTAAAAAAATTTTTGCTTTAGTTTTAAAATTTTGTAAAGAGGAATAATATGTGTAAGCCTAGCTCTCCGTTTAGTCTCCACGCACTCACAGCTAACATCTTAGCTACTATCGCTGACCTTTTTATACTTTGTGGAAAAGGTCGTGGTTCGATTTCTGCCGGAACAGCGACTTTCTGTAGATATTTTTTCACACCGCGGTCGTGTTATTCGACAAAGAGTAGCATGGCTTTCGATTCTATAAACGGACAAACAGAATACGGGTACACAATTCACTGATACAGTACAGAGGTGCCGCACGGCCTTACTGCGTCGGCGCTTACTGTAAAAAACCTTACCCAATTCCTTCCCCATCCACTCCGAGTTTAGTCTAGGAATACCATACTGACAAGAAGAATGTATATTGCAATTAATTTTTAAAAAGTGATGATATTCGCTACTGTAATTACTGGAAATAAAAGAGGATAAGTATTATTAACTGCTAACAGGTCTCAGTAATCAATGGAATTAGTTACCATAACTGCTGCTGATATCTTGAAAACAGCAAAGGTCAAAGAGTTCAGGCCTGAGATTTGTTCTGACTTCTTGTAATGGAATACTTCCAGCGTAATAATAACACTGGAGCTTCCTGGTCTTAAAACGAATGGTATAGTTATTTTAATCGTGAAGTGGCAAGCCGCCATTTGGAAGTTTAACCACTATGTTAACATTTAAATATTTCAGATGTTAGGGATCACGGGAAAGAGCCACGTGGTTAGTTTTTCACTGCCATGTGTAGGCCAACACTCTCTGTTTAAGGTCTGCGAAATTTGTTAGTAAATCCTCGTTTGTCGAATCACAAGAAAAAAGAAGAAAGAAAGAAAGCAACTCTGCCAGTTCAATCACTACTCTTACTTTATACTAATCAAATTGATCTATCTGGGAAAGGATGATTTTTTTTTTTCCATTTATTCTTAGTTGTTGCTCTCTTACTAATGGATATAAAAGCCCAAGAAGGTGGGTATGGATTAAAAAGCGCGCGCGCGCGCGCACACACACACACACACACACACACACACACACACACACACACACACACACACACACACACACACACACCAGGTGCTTTAAAAAAATAAATAAATAAGGACATTTTGAAAGAGTAAACTAAAGTCCAGACTTTTCTCTTGTCCTTGTCCTCCAGCAGCACTTTGCCCAATAAGAACTAGGATTTTTTGTGCTTATGTCGAAATATTAGAAATGCAACGTTTTCCATTAATTTATTTAAAATTATAATTTAATAATTAAATAAATGAAACGAAGTCCCGTTTATTCATTAAATTAGTAAATAATAATTCAGTAATGCCAATTATAATATTAACGAAATTAGAAACGAAATTAGTAAATTTAGGGCAGAATTATACAGCTTTATTATACAAGTTAGGGGAAATAACCTCACTTTTGTATATAGCTATTCATCAATTTTATGATGTGGAGTCATTCCACGGCGAGTTGCCTCGATATTATATTTTCGGGGTGGCAGGCTTCATTGACCTGCCACCCCGACATCTTACTTGAGATTGATCTTGTAGCAATTGTTGTGTCTATTGTAGATTCCCACATAGTGCTGGAGAATGTTGGGAGATTATTGAGCCTGTTCATTATATTAAATGGTGAGGTGGCTAGAAAGTCTTCCAAAAGCCCATTATGGCAACAAGGTCGGTCAGCTGTGAGGCTGTGTCAAGCAGGAGAACGACAGTTAACATCCGCCCCCAGGATGATTTCAGCGTTAGATAGAGTAGTGGTAACTGTTCTTAGGTAGTCAATAGCTGGGCCGATGTCTTGACTGGGTCTACAATAGAGTGATATTAAATAGAAGGCACCTAAGGGCACACACTGCCCAAACTGTGCAGAGAGAAGAGATTTTGGTGACCATTATGTTCGGGTTCCGGATGACTATGGCAGCCCAGGAAGTATCTTCATCTGCTTGAATTATTTTATGTGAGAGGATAGCCTCTAACTTTCTTGGAGTAGGTATATGGTTCTTGCAGTAGTAATATATCAATGTTTTCTTCATTTGCTTTTTTCCTTATTTCGTCCGCTACTGCACGTGCTTGCTGAGCATTAAGTTGTATAAATTTAATAACACTGTTGTTGAATGGTTTAGGCCTCACTACCATAATCGGTCTTCAGTTGCTGGTCTCGCTTTGCCTTGATGTAAACAGGACATTTGCTGTCCCTGTTTGAATGGGATGCATCCAGTTTTACTGCTTTGCAGTTTGCGCACATCGGAGCAGATGATTTGTTTGGGCAACTGCTATAATGATGCCCTTTTTGGGAACAATGCCCACAGGTAGGTCCCGGGTGGTGTGCCCAAAACAGCATCTGGAAAGACGGGCATAGTGATCGAAATGGAAACTAAAACAGGAGCTAACAAAATTATGACCAATGCAAAAATAACGACGATGGGTTTAAAGGCAGAGGTGCCAAAAAAGCTGGGGCCGTCATCATCATTTTTGACCTGAGTGACAACCTGACCCCACAGCAACTCACTGAGGAACAATGCTGTAGGAATTTGCAGGAGTACTTCCCAGACTTATAGGCAGATGCCTTAATCGCACCTAAATACTCGAAAAAAGTCAAAGGAGGAGGCCAAAACTGGATCGTTCAACTCAACCCAATTGCCTGAAAGGTCCTAAACAATCAAGCAAGGGTATACATAAACCGGGGCGGCCACCGCTTTCGCCAACACGTGGCTCTGCCTAAATGCTACAAGTGTTGCAGGTTCGGCCATACCTCACGCACTTGTAACCAGACAGTGCAAACGTGCGACCATTGCACTCAGAAAGGCCACGAATTTAACAGCTGTCCTAACAAAACCAAAGATCCTATTTGTGTGAACTGTAAAAGTTTCAAAATGGACTCAGCGCATTCCATCAGAGACAGAAAATGTTCAACGTGTATAAAAGCCAAGGATCAGCACCATCAACGGATCGATTATGGAGAGACACCTTAAAAAATTTAACTTGGAAGATCTAAAAGCAAGGCAAATTAACGCAAAACGGGCCCGGGCTGTGGTCGGCCAAATTCGGCCAGACGAGGACAACACGGAGAGGTGGATACTCATTTATATCCATGGTTGCTCCTTTTTGCCCTAGTGGATAACTTTTCCCCCAGGTTACCGGCCCCGCCACGTGGAGGTAGGAGCGGTGCCACCTAGTGACCAAGCGGCTAGCTCTATACGCCTTACAATGCTCACTACATAGTAGTGGCATAGTATTTAGGTTCAGGCGCGACCGGTGGTTTCCCACATCTGCGCCATATGTACTCTGTGATGAAATGCAGAACTACTACACAGCCATAAAAAAAAAAAAAAAAGTGTAGTGTCTGGTTAATATGGTATTGTGCTTTGTTCTGTTGTTGTGTCTGGCTGCTTGGCCACAGTGCCCCTACCGGGACCCTACGTTGCCCGCGACAACCACTGGGAGGTGAGCCACGTTGCCCACTGCCTCTGCCAGGATTGTCTGAGCTTCCTGACAGAGGCAAAAAAAAAAAAGAGGGGGAAAAAAATGAAAAGAGAGAGGGAAAAAAGTTAAGGCGGTTTTTTTCCCCTTTCTGAAGAGAGCATACGGGGAAATAAGAGAAGAAGAAGAGGTCAAAATGTGGGGAACAGTAGTTGGAGTGGACCAAAAGGGAAGGCAGTCCACTCTAAGGTATAGGATGGAGAAGGAAGTTGAAAATCATAGGAGCAGGTGCTCCTGTGTATCCTGCACCCAGGGTGAATTGCATTATCCTACCCCAATCGGGGATCGCAGGGGTGGCACGTTATTCTGTTCTGCCTTGAGTCCCGCCAGTCTTGTTCTAGAATTGAAAACAGCCTGGGCGTAGCGTGTTAAGGCTAGGTAAGTGGCCTCTTCTTGAAGTAAAGTTGACTCCTGATTGCGGGGGTTTACTTGAATCTCTGTGAGGAATTGAAATCTGGCGTTGTCGTAAGTGAGACACTCGTACATAACGTGTTCCCAGGACTCTTCTTCACCACAGTGGCAATATGGGTTATTTTCTATTCCCATGGCTGTTAATTTTTGCTGGAACTGTCCATGGCCTGTAAGCAGGAAGGTAACTTGCAATCCAGGCGAGTACCAGGGAGGAGGCTTTGGGGAAGTCCGACTTATTGAGGGAATAAACCTTTTGGTGATTGCTCCTTTCGGCGTTGTGTCCCATGTTTCTTGCCAGAGGTTTTGTAGGTGGTCTTCAATTTTTCTTCTTTCCTTCTTAGGGTCATTTGCATGGTTCAACTGCAGATTTAACAATTGCGTTGGGATTCCCTTCTTCAGGCTCTGGAAGAGACCCCTCTTGACAACTTCCAGATAGCGAGGTAAGTAACCTGCAATGACTTGTAATGCATGGGATGCTGAGAGTACAGCACGCCCTGGTAACCGATAGTAACATAAATATTTGAATGGAATCAAGCTTGCGCTTGTTCCTTTCCAGGATTGCCTTTTCACACCAGATGGAGGCTCCATAGCACACAATCGGGACATATACTGCCTTATATATTAATGATAGAGCTTTATTCTTTGCTCACTACAGTGGTCCCCTGCTTTATGAATGGTTCACTGTACGATCAACATCCCATAACGAACTACCGTTCACAAAATGCAAGTTACTCCCGTCTGAAAACTGCCTGGAGCGCGCCTAAAGAAGTTTCCCTTCAAAAACAGTTCTGTGGCAACTGGCCCCGAGTACCAAGCGATAGTGACAAGCGATTTTCTCAGTGATTTATACAGTGCCCTTATTAAAGAAAAAGTGTTATTTGATTTCTTGTGTCTTTTTCTATTTAATTTACTTCCAGTTGTTCTGTGCTTAAAGTATTAAGTAAGAACACAGAAAGGAAAACAACTTTTCTTTATTTAGTATATATATTTTACTAATTACAAACAACTAATTTCTACAACCGCTTGGTCACTGGTGGCACCGCTCCTGCCTCCACGTGGCGGGGCCGGTAACCTGGGGGATAAGGCAACCCCGGGGCTAAAAGGAGCAGAGATGGAAACAAGTGACTTTCCACGCTTAGAGCCGAAGAGCTCTCAATTAAATGAGACACACGACACTGACTATGACTCCTCTATCTCAAAGAGAATGAAGAAAGACACTGGCAGACAGGAATTACCAGCCTTCCTGATTATACATTCTCTGTCAACGCAACCTGTCGGCAAGCTCTCCCCCTTCACCATTCAGAGATGCCTAGAACATGCTGCAGGTTCACCAAAAATGGTGAAACGTCTTCAATCTGGAGATTTGTTAATAGAGACCACCAATTCTAGACATTCTGAGCTACTACTACGTCTGACATCCTTGAGTGGAATCTCAGTTCAAATCACACCACACACCACCCTCAATTCTTCAAAGGGAGTGATCACTGAATGGGATTTATTGAACGTCCCCGAAGATGAAATAGTTAAGAACTTAAAGAACAAAACGTCACTCAAGCAAAAAGGATCATGATCCGAAAAGATGGCAATTTAGTCCCTACCCGGAGTATAATTTTAACATTCAGTTCTCCAAATCTACCATCTTCAGTCAAGGCAGGATATTTAAACTGTCGCGTTCGGCCCTATATCCCGAACCCCCTAAGATGTTTTAAATGCCAGAAATTTGGCCATTCCCAGATAGCATGCCGTGGAGATGCAACTTGTGCAAACTGTGGGTGTAAAACACATACACAAACAGAATGTAAGGCACCAACTCCACAGTGTCCGAATTGCAAAGGCAGCCATCCCGCTTATTCCAAAGACTGCGACCTCTGGAAGTTGGGGAAAAAATACAAAAATATAAAATTGAAAATAAGGTTTCCTATTAAGAGGCAAGAAAACAAGTAAAATTAAGTATGCCAAAACACACCTATGCTACTGCTACACAGTCACTAATCAGTAGCATGTCAGACTGAAGTGACCATTCCTCCAGACACATCGATCTCCAACTGGGCTCGGTTAGTCCTATCTATTGAACATCCATCTCCACCAAACGTAGTAGACCAAGGTATTAATACACCACTAACAGTTCCATCCCAGAGACCTCCCCGTTGTCAAGCAGTAGATAATTTACAGAAATCAGATCCTGTTGAGGCAAAGCAATTTCATATATCAAGCATGGACACTGATGACATAACTAATCAGGATCTGCTTGAAATACATGCAGATGGAGATATGGAAGAAAGCAATGACTCAGAACGCCCTAATTTTTTAAGAAAAGAAATATCAAAACTCGAAAGAGGTAAACAAGCCACCCACAAAAAACAGACAGACTCAACTTCCATCCACAGAACTAAATAATGGAACAGATCATACAGTGGAATTGCAGAGGTTTTCGCAGCAGTATTGACGATATTTATGAATTAATTCACCATTTCAAACCCGCTGCTATGTGCTTACAAGAAACAAATTTAACACCAAAAATCTCCGTTTCAGTCAAAAATTATACCATCTTCAGAAAAGATCGATCTGAAACTAACAGTCCTCATGGAGGAGTAGCTGTACTTGTGGAATCAAGAGTCCCTTCCAGGCACATTCCTTTGAAAACACCATTAGAAGCTGTTGCAACGCGTATAGTTATCGGTATCACATTGACAGTGGTCTCGATATATCTTTCGCCAAACCATCCATGCACATTTCAGGATCTGGAAAACCTTATTTCTCAATTACCATCTCCGATCTGTCTATTAGGCGATTTTAATGGACATCATCCATTGTGGGGTTCATTGGTCTCAGATGAACGTGGCGAACTTATTGAAATGCTACTTGATAGAGAGAATCTGACACTGTTGAACACTGGCTTACCCACCTATATCCATTTTCCTACTGGGTCAAGCACTGCTATCGATCTCTCAATCTGCTCTCCGATCCTGTTCCCAACCATAGAGTGGACAGTACACGACAATCCTCTAAACAGCGATCACTTTCCGCTGATTTGTAGAATTCAGTCCACCCATTTCAGACAAACACAAACAAAAACTCAATGGAAATTTTCCAAAGCAAACTGGACAAAATTTACCAATCATGTATCTTTTGATGAAGATATCATTACGTCTTATCCTATTGACGCTACCACCGAATATATTACAAAGCAGATACTAACAGCTGCAACAGCAGCCATCCCAAAGTCTCAAATAAGAAACCATCGACATACCAATCACTGGTGGAATGGTGATTGCAATAAAGCGAAAAAGGAAAAAAATGCAGCATGGAATACCTTCCGCAAATATCCCACCACTGCCAACCTTATTAAGTACAAGAAACTGAGAGCCAAAGCTCGTTTCATCCGGCGACAGGCCAAAAAAGATTCATGGGTAAAATTCGCCTCCTCAATCAACAAAGATACTGATACCCGAATAATCTGGGAAAAAATTAAGAAGCTAAGTGGAAAATATCATGTACCACCTTCTCCTATAATTAACTGGAATGGGAAGGAGATCTCCTCTCCTGGAGAGATTGCCAATGCTTTAGGAACTGTGTTCTGTGAATTATCTGCCTCAAGTGCATATCAACAGTCTTTCCAAAAAATTAAAGCCGGAATAGAGAAAAGGAAACTGAACTTCAAAGCTAACTGCCATTTACCCTATAACCAACCATTAACAATTTCTGAACTGAAAGAAGTTATGTATACCTCAAGAAACAGTGCCCCTGGCCCTGACGGAATTTACTATACAATGCTTCAACATCTCAATCAGAAATCACTATGTTTATTGCTTAAACTTTACAATCGGATATTCTCAGAACATATATTCCCGACCTCCTGGCAACATTCTTATATAATAGCTATACCGAAACCTGGAAAAGATTACTCGATTCCGCACAATTATAGACCAATTTCTCTTACCAGCTGCTTGAGTAAGACTTTGGAAAAAATGGTTCACCATCGTCTCACATGGTATCTTGAATCCCGAAACATAATCAGTTTGGTTTCCGAAAGAATAGATCATCCTTAGACCTCATGACCAAAGCCGAATCCAACATAAGAAATGCATTCATCAGCAATCAACATCTCGTCATGATATGCCTTGATATAGAGAAGGCTTTTGATACCACATGGCGATACGGCATCCTAAGAGAATTCCATTCTATTCATATGAGAGGGCACTTACCATATTTTATTCAAAGCTTTCTTCGACACAGGTCTTTCCAAGTTAAGTACCGGCAGGTTTTATCTCAAACATATATTCAAGAAGAATGAGTCCCACAGGGGTCTGTTCTTAGTGCCACTCTGTTCTCACTACGAATAAACAATATTACAAACTGCATTCCAGCACCATTGACTCATATCTCTATGCGGATGACCTTACCATATCCTGCCATTCCCAGAATATGAACTATATCGAGAGGCATCTACAAATATCCATAAACAACATTGAATTATGGATGGCACAAAATGGATACAGACTGTCAAGCCATAAATCAACAGCCATACATTTCTGCACAAAGCACAGAATGCATCCTGAACCTGAGTTGCACTTGGCCAATCACCCTATACCAATCGTTAACAGTATTCGGCTCCTAGGGCTAATTTTTGATAAGAAATTAAATTTCCAGGAGCACATAAAATATCTAAGAACCTCTTGCGCAAGGAAAATGAATATACTCAGGGTAATCTCCAGTACATCTTGGGGTGCAGATCGCTGTACCCTGCTCCACTTGTATAAGTCCCTAATTAGATCTCGGCTAGACTACGGAGCACCTGTTTATGACTCAGCTAGGGAAAGCACCTTAGCGCGTCTTGCGCCCATCCAACATTCGTCTCTTAGGATAGCCCTAGGGGCATATAGAACATCACCGGTTCAAAGTCTTTACGTTGAAGCTCACGAACCTCCACTTAGCATCAGAAGAAAAATGTTACTGATGAATTACTCAGCTAAAATTAAAAGCCTGCCTACTCATCCTGTTTGGCCACTCCTGCATGATCCTCTGTGGAAAACTCACTATAGAAATAAACCTAGAACAATTCAGCCTGCTGGTATCAGACTGCAGATTCTAGCAGAAAGCTGGAACATCCAATTCGATAATATCCTCAGAGAATCAAAAGATCCAGATCCCCCATGGTCTAATCTCACATTTTCTTCTCATGAATACCTTGAGCAATGGGGTAAAAGTTCCATAGCAAATATTAACATCCAACAACTACATTATTCTCATACACAAAAGTACGCCGAATTCACCAAGATCTATACTGATGGTTCAAAGTCTGACAATCAAGTGGGTGCAGCTGCTGTCTTCCCTAATTCAACTATCTCATTTTCACTTCCAGTCGAATGTAGCAGTTATACCGCTGAGCTTCATGCCATTAAGCTTGCTCTTGAAAATATTTCACTGCTGTCAATAAATAAAAGTATAGTATATACCGATTCACAAAGTGCTATTTTAGCTTTGAAAGGTATTTTCTCACCTACCAATCCTTTATTAAAACTCATAAAACATAAGCTGATGCAACTTCATGGGCATAAACAAACTGTTATCTTTTCTTGGGTTCCAGGCCACAGTGGTATTCCAGGAAATGAATGTGCAGATGATGCTGCAAAGCATCCTTCTAATATAGCCTCAACAAATGATCTAGTCCCATATCCTGATTACAGACACAAAATTCAGAAAACATGCATGGAACAATGGACACTTCTGTGGAAAATGCAAACAAATAACAAGCTATTTCAAATAAAATCTGAACCACAATTATGGACTTCTAGCCTTCGTAAAAATAGAAAAGAAGAAGTAATCTTAGCGAGAATCCGAATAGGTCACACTCACCTCACACATCTCTATCTGCTTACAGGGAATGACCCTCCTCAATGTGCAAACTGCTCACAGCCACTTACAGTAAAACATATACTTGTCGAATGTAGCTTGTTTAACAACGCCCGACGAATGGCTTTTAGTTCCACCTCAGATCTGCAACAACCTTTGTCTCTCAATAGCATCATAGGCAAAGAAGCAAATCTCTCTGAATTATTTCTCTATTTAAAACAAATTAAAGTGTATGATCGTTTTTAACTGCTGTACAAGCAGTTCCCGTATGTAAAGTCAATTGATTTGGGAGGTGCAATATGACCTAAGTTGCCCTTGCACCAAAAAAACACCACAACAACAACAACTGTGGCAACTGTATAATGTTTTTTTGACGAAAACAGTCAGAAAAGCGGGCTTCACTGAATGAATTCACTGCAATGAGTTGGCGCTTGATAACGTCCCTGCACACTTGGCACTTTCCCTTCAAGCATTTTTTGCGACGCGCTCTATATGCAGCAGATATATCATCTATATCTGCTGCATTCATCGGATTTAGCTGCCTGTAATTTTATTTTTGTGTCTCAAGCTTTTGTGTCTCATTTTGAAAAGTTACACAGATTTGTACAGATTGAGGAAATTATCCAGAACGTGACGTGAACTAAAAGAAGTGTATCAGGAATGCTTCCAGAAGTTTTGAAAGCTTTGGAAATAGTGTCAGGGAAACTACTTTGAAGAAAATCCACTATGAATCCATAGCATGAATACCATGTTGTGTTTTATTATTTTATTTTCTACTATTATTTTTTTATTTTTAATGTATTATTAGGATATTCGTCCCCTGCTCGCTGCGTTCGCATCTTTTGAAAAAATAAAATAAAATACTTATAGAACCTTTCGACACTGTGTGCGTCTCTTCCTCAGCTATGAATACATAAATACGTTACATATCGAAATCAAGAATGGTACCGCGTGGTCATGCTAGATAAATAAAGTGCGTGCACACGGGGTTTATCTAGCATAACCACGCTAAAACAGAAGCTTGTTTTACCACAGTAAAACAAGCTTCTGTTACGTCATTGTGGTGACCATTTCTGTGTAATTTACTGCATCATTTAAATCCGGTTATCCATAGGTGGCCTTTCTGCTCGATTAACTAAGTCATGCCTGAGTTATTTTATGTCGTTTGATTTACAAAGCTTGGAATAGCAGATCTATTTTTCAGATATGATTTTTTCAATATATCTGTTGCATTTGATTCGGTTTGATATATTGCAATTTTTGTTGACTGATCGTAGGATTATTTTTCTTAATTCCTGAAATTTTCACAGATTTTCACAATTCTTAAAAATTTCACAGATTGGGAAATTATGAAATTTTTGGACGAGAGATTCTGATTCTCTCTCTCTCTCTCTCTGAGTTTCATCTAGGAACTCTTGTATAGTTTCTTCGTAATGCTTATTAGTGAATTTCCTTGATGTTAGGCTTGTGAGCGCATTCCACATTCTCTCCAGATAAAAACACGTCAAAAATCAGTTTCAAAAATGACTCAACTCACATGTATTGAGAACATTAGCCCATTGGTTTTGTAACTAGAAACGTTACTCTCAGCAGAAAACCAGATCAGAAAACCAGAAGTGGAGTAAGAAAAGTACAAAATATAGGCTATTTCACGTACAGAGTCCTCTTTTCTGAAGCTTACTGTACATATTTGTTTTCATGGAAAATGTCGTTTCTGTGTGGGCGCCAGATTTCTATCGAGCCTGCTGAGAACTTTTCTGACATCTCCCTAATGAAGGGGATTCGGGGGTGGCACAGTGTTTACGATTGCTATCTTTCCACACAGTGTGCAAATAGCCTGATGTCGAATCCCCTCAAGACAGGAGGCATTTTTATGAATTTTTCTTTTCTGTTTTTAGTGTCGGATATATCAGATAGACCGAAGAGCAATGGTTCAGTTAATGTCCTTGAATTTGTTGAGATTCGTTTTGTGCAGTCGCTTCTGGTTCTCGCTTCCTTTTAATACTTGATAATATCCCTCTTCCTTAGAGTGCAACTGGTAAAGAACTGGGAACAAATCTGGAGACGTGTGTTATGACCACAGTTTGTTTGTTTGTTATTTGGTTTTTAGGAGCATTAGCAACTAAGGCCATATTGCTCCGGGATATGCGGTGGTCATTCCCTGACCTTTCCGTATCCTCCGTATTTGGTGGTCACGGGCTCGAACCCCGGTCTAATCAAGAAGCGGGTGCTACGCACTGCCGCACCTGGCTACGGAGGCAAAATTAGAGTATTGGATTTAAGCTAAAAGTAGTACAATACGCCAAAGAACCCCGGTCTAATCAAGAAGCGTGTGCTACGCACTGCTGCTCCTTCCCACCTGGCTACGGAGGTGCCTTATGACCACAGAGATTTTTAGAATTGAATCCCAGTGAGCATGTATGAAATGTTCTAGTCATCCGTCTGAGAACCTTACGTAAGCTCTGAACTGCTTCTGGTAAGGGTGGGCTTCACTATTACCGCCATTCTTAATCAATCTCATGAGAGTCCGATGTGAATGTTGTCTGGCTGTCAGAAGTAATCATACCCCCAACTCTTTAACGTCTGCATCCTCTTCTGATGGATGCTCATTTTTATTTGCATATTTCAGAAAGGACATGACTTATTAATAATTTCACACACATATCGTTTCATGACCGATATTTCATGAAACGATTGTCTTCCATGCCAAATTTAATCATCTCACTAGTTGAAATGGAAACTTTTACCAAACGAAATGCTCGTTAATAAAATATTTTACTTCTAAAAATGAAGTACAAAGAGAATCCCACTTATCCTTAACAAAATTTTATTAAAATTTTTAAACGGAAAAATGGATATTAATTAATTCTTCGAGAAATTTTAGGTTTTTTTTTTTTTTTAATCCACTCAGCAGATAGGCGCCACAGTCAGCAAGAACTAACATATTCAAACGGTACGTTTACAGAGCGTTACAAACCTGAAAACAGAGGCTAATCTCTCTCTGTGAGACACACGTTCTCTTTCTCTCCTCGATGTGGGCGGCTGAATCGGGCCAATGCGGAGGTTATGTTTACAGTAGACCGTGAAGTGTAACGCCAGTAATGGACGTAGAGATGAGAATGATGGCAAGTGTAGGTTTCCAAATATAGTGTCTTGTGGGGGTCTTTGCGGTAGCAAACTCCCAGAGAAGATATTTTTACTCTCGAGAGCTATACCACAAAACATAAAATTACAGTGAACCAGCTATTTTCACTCAAAAACATGTAATGAAATACATAGAAACCATTCTACTGGAATACTCTTTAAGGTATACGTGTTTCAATGCATTTATTCATCTTTGAGATAGCGAATTGCAATGCCATTCTTCAGAATGATAAGTGAAAAACTGTAGGAAATATATTTCCTATAAATAAATAAATACCATCTGATGATGTTGGGGTAAATGGAAGTTTCTCTAATCATGTCTTAAACGTTGTTTCGAAGTTACCTGGTTTTTATCACTATTTTTTCACCCGAAACCCAAAATAATAACGTTCAACGCAAAGAATTCTCCCCATTTAACGTTTCTCAGAAGGATAAGATTTTTTTATACATTAAATAGTGAAACAACAAAGAAAGAAAAGGCTAAAGTTATTGCCCAATATTTTTATTAAAATTTCCATACTATAAAATATATTTTTAACATAATCAACGTAACTACTGTTCAAAACTGAACGTAATTACTCCTCACAAGTTTCACGCATTCAGAAATTTGAACGTAAACAAACTCTTTCATATACCATAAATAAATTGCAGTGTAAAAAGTAGATATTACAAACTGCATCTAAAACTTGACAGTAACTAATAACAGGTAATAACCATAACATCATAAAATGGGTAATGGCTAGGCACCGGCGAGGTGATCTGATAGAGGTGTATAAAGCTTTGAATGGTTTGAGCATGCTCAATGCCAATGGGATTCTTCCTCTAGCTCAGAATAATCAACTGAGAGGGCATAAATTCAAATTGAGGAAGGACGGATGTCGGATAGATGTGCGGAAATTTGTCTTTTGCCAGCGGGTGGTTGGTTGGTGGAACCGACTTCCATCACTTGTTGTTGAAGTTGATAGCCTAAACAAATTTAAGGCTCAACTGGACAGGTATTTCGAACGAACGGAGGGGTGAAAGGGGAGTGGTGTGTTTTTTTTTTTTGGCTGATGCTGCATAAGCTTGCTTTCTTGCATCAAATGCCTCTACTAATGCTAATGCTAATGTCTAAAGAGATTTGAGATTTCTGTGTTAAAAGGTGAGAGCTTCATTTTCAAAATAGGAAATTAGATAGTATGACCCAGAGCTGTAATGCTCAATACGTTCTACGTTGATATCAATATTTGTAAAATAATGTACTTCTCTTATTATTTTACAAAAAAAAAATAGGAAAACTGTAGTGGGTTGAGGTATTTCTTGGGCTCTGTTAACTGGAGAGACAAATATAGGTGTTAGATACGAATTCATTATAGAGATAATTCAAGTGATTTATCTTGAAAGCTACAAATGCATTTGTTTCAGTGGAGAAGAAAGATGCCCAATTGGATGACAGAAGTGAGGTTCAGGGTTTAATTTAATAAAAGTAAAAACATAGGATACTTACAAGCTGATATCTATGAGTGGTATTAGCGTGTATTAGCGACTACAGATGGGGGAAGACACTCGAAAGCCGAATATGAGAAATCACCAGCAAGGAGAACTAAAATTGGGGACAGCGTTCTTTTTGTATTTACAGATTATGAAAGTATAAATCAGATAGCCCCGTTACTTGATTGAAGTGAAAGAGTCATAGCAAGCCTAGAAACCGCAGTCGAGATGAATAGGTACTTTGCAATGATTTTTATAGTTGAAAGACCATTTTAACTACGAGAGAACAGTAAACAGACTGACGTAAATTGTATTAATCTGACAAGGAGTCAAGTCATTGTATTAACCTGATAGGGAATCAAGTTATATAACGATCTCGAAAAGTCTAATGATAAAAATATGAAGATGAACGAAGTAAAGATAAAGGATTGTACGATATATCCTGTTATACTAAAAAAGCCTGCATGTGAGTGCATATAATCCCGTTGGGAGTGTTAGTGAGAGAGTTGGGAGAGTTTATCTTTTTAATCCTGGATGTCCCCGTGAACTGCAGACACGCTAGTGTCTCCTCAATCCACAAAGCAGGTGGGAAAGGTGTGTGGACAACAATAGACCAGTGAATTTGATTTCGGTGATGGGAAAGAGCATGTAGTCTGTGGTTAAGGATTCGACACACAATTAACTCGATAGGAATGATATCCTTAATATCACCTCATGGATTGGTGAAGGGAAAAATCTTGTCTAATCAACCTAATTAATTATTGTGACGAAGGCATAAAACAGTATGATGCAAGAAACAACTTTGACGTTATTTAATTTAACTCCAGTTTATTTATTATTATTTTTTTTTTTTATGTGAACCCCAAACACGAGAGGTATTAGAACCTATAGCACTTAGTACCGTGCTTGGGTTGGAGGTTGAGAACACGAAAGAAGATATTTGTTGACATTGGACTTGAACTTCTGTAGATTGTAATTTTCAGGATATACGTATGAAGGAAGGTTGTTCCAGAAAATGGCAGTTGAATGAATAAATGAGGAAGATGAAAAGTTGGTTCTGTGGGTTTGAAGTTGGACAGTAAATGGATGTTGGCTGGTAACGGTAAGTGTTCGGACTGTTTTGAAAGAGAGAGCGGGAATTATAGAAGCCAATTCAGAAGAACAGTGCCCATGGAAGTATCTGTAGAGGAGGCATGCAGCAGAAACAGTACGTATATGAGAAAGCGAGTGGAGAGACTCTGTTAGAGATGAATCATTAATTAATCTAACTGCCCTCTTCTGAATGGAATGAAGAAGCCTGAGAGAGGTTTTGGGGGCACCACTCCATATGTGGAAACAATATTCCATGGCAGGGCGGATTTGCGATTTATACAGAGTGAGCAGCTGTTTCGAAGAAGAGTAACGCCGAGAGAAAGAGAAAACCAAGTTTTTTAGATGCAAAGGAAGCAATATTTGTAATGTGCTTGTGCCAAGAGAGATTAGAAGTTAGGGTAATCCCCGAAAGAGATATATCATTTTGCCTAGAAATCGGAGTGTCACTAAAGATAAGCATAGGAGCAGAAGAATCCTTTTTGCGAGATATAAGACAAGACTGAGTTTTGTAAGGGTTGAAATCAACTAAGTTGTCTTTGCCCCACTGAAGAATTACCTGAAGATCGGCATTTAAGGAATTGGTAGCAGATTTTTGAGAAGTTGAAGCTGATTGAGCAGGACAAGGTTTCTCAAAATGGAAAGTGTAATGCAATGTGCTATCATCGGCAAAAGTATGGTTAGGCTTTCCAGTCAATGGAAGAAGGTCATTAATACACAAGAGGAAAAGAGTGGGGGAAAGAACTGAACCTTGGGGGACACCGGCATAGTGGAGAAGTTAGAAGACAGAGAGCCATCTACCATCACCCACAGTGAGCGATCAGAGAGAAAACTGGATAACCAATTACTTAAAACAGTTGGCAAACCATAAGATGGAAGCTTGTTTAGAAGACCTTTATGCCAAACACGATCGAAAACCTTTGAGATGTCAAGAGCAACTACTTGTGTTTCACCGAACCTTTCCATTGAATTAGTCCATAAATGGGTAACATAAGCCAGAATATCACCAGCGGATCGACATTGACGGAATCCATACTGGCGATCGTTGATCAGACGGAAGGTTTCTAGGTAGTTTAAGAGTTGGCGATTAATTTAGTTTAAGAGTTTACGAGTTGGCGAGTTGGAGAAGTAATTGCAATGGGACGATAATTGGATGGGAGGATTTGTCACCCTTTTTAGGAACTGGCTGGATATGAGCAAATTTCCAAGCAGAAGGAAAACCACCTTTGGAATAAGAAAGTGAAAAAAATTCGGCAAAGAATAGGAGTAAGTTCAGGAGCACAGGTTTTGAGAACAAGCGGAGAAATACCATCAGGACCTGGAGCTTTCTTAGCATCTAGATTCATCAAAATCCTTCTGATATCCTTTTGACGGAAGACCATAGGAGGTATTGAATGGAGCGTGTTGGGAATGGTGGGAGGTGTTGTACCAAGATCATTAATACATGGGCTTGAAGAAAAATGGGATGCTAGCAGGTCAGCTTTATCCTTGGCTGAAGTGACAACAGAACTATCTGGTTTGGACAGAGGTGGCAGCAGAGATGGGAAAAAGTTGCGGCCAATAGCTTTGGCAAGAGACCAGAATGCTCGGCAACCATTAGGGCAAGGAGAAAGTTTTCTACTCTTAGCCTGTTCAAACTCTAGTTTGGATTGATTAATAACTGCTTTACAATCGTTGCGAACTTTGGTGTAGGTAGAAAATGAAACTGAAGAATTAGAAACAAACCAATTCCTATATGCAACATTCTTCTCTTGAACAGCCTTAGCACATTTATTGGAAAACCTAGGTTTAGATAAAGGACGAGATTTTAAAGTGGAGTGTGGGATAAACGATTCCATTCCTGCAAGAATAATTTCACAGACACGATCTGAGCAAACGTTGACATCAGACATTTTGAAACAGTAATCCGACCAAGGAAAAGAAGAAAAGAAGTCTCGCAGGTCATCCCATTTTGCATTCTTGTAATGCCAAACAACAAGAGATTCGGAATAGCCATGAGATAAAGGTTCCATTGGAGAAGAGACAATCACCAAGTTGTGATCTGAAGTGCATAAAGGACCTCTCACTTCGACCGTGTACTTAGAAGGGTTGTTTGTGAGAAAAAAGATCAAGCGTATTGGCTGTATGATTAGGATTGTCCGGTATTCTTGTAGGTAAATGAACAATCTGTGCTAGGTCATTAGTAATCGCAAAAGCCTCAGCATCTCGACCTGCTGGGTCGGTGTGACTAGAAAACGGAGGCCAGCTGGAGTTGTGAACATTAATCACCAAGGAAAATTACCTCATTGTTAGGAAAGTTGGACTGGAGAAAGTCAAGTTGCAAAGAGAGGAAGTCAAAGAGCTCCAATTGATTAGTGGAGTTGGGAGAACGGTAGAGACAACAGATGAATTTGACACAATGAGGTAGAGAGATTTTAAGCCAGAGAAGATTAAAGAGAGGAGATTCCAAATTGCCAAGTCTCTGACAGGGAATATCAGAACGGACATATGCACAAGTACCACCTTTGAGGCGAAAGGAATCATACAGCGAATAATTTGGGCATCTGAGATGAGCAGTAGTTGAATCAACCGATAACTGAGATTCTGTCAGAAAAGTACATGGGGTTTGGCAGACTGCAAGTGGAAATGGACATCGTTGAGATTAGAATTGAGACCACGTATATTTGTGAAATGAATTAGGAAGTGCTTGAGAGGTTTAGATCTTTTCGCAGATAAGCTTGCTCTATTAGTTTGACAATTCATGGTGTATTCAATAGTAAGAAAAAGTGGGTGGGACATGCTGTATGAAGTAATGAAATTTTTGGATATGGCGTACACGTGGTAAGAATATACCCAGATCCTTGACATAACGTGGCCTCCAAAATACTCCCCGCATACACACTACTCGGACTCCCTCCAGTCACTATCTGGCAGAGTAGAGGTAGCAAGATTATACACTAGCTGATCCCGAAGCCTCCTAGAGAGTTACCAATAGGTTCGGTCCGGTGTACTAACTAGCGGCCGGCCTGCGAACACCGTTTTAGAGCTGTAACCTCGAAATGTAAGGAATATTGATCTCGCCACGACGTTCATCATAACCTCAAAAGTCATCATTCATACTGCATGATGGAAGAGATAGGGAAGGGTTGACCGGAACTTAGCTCTAGAGACTAAACATGGGTTCCACCACTTCAAGCCTCCAATAAGCAAAGTGGTGGTATTGCACCTGTTGATGAGAGTCATCTACCACCTAGTACTGCCCGGTAACACAGAGGGGCGGCGTTCTTCCGTGTAGTGTGGGCGCCACACCTCGACCCCTGCTTACGTTGGTTCACACCTGGGTGGAGGTTATACCCAGGATTACTAACAGACCCACCATCGTGAAGGTGCAAGCAGAGGATTTGGCTGTCACAGACCATCCGGACTTCGCCGAAATTAGGTCCACTTGACTTGAGCGTCACCCGAATATCAGTTACATCAGCGTTTTAGACTCCCAGGTAGCAAGTAAAGCTTGTCTGGCATATCTGAGAGAATGTCTGTGACAACCTCAAGGACCAATATACATAAATAAGAGCAAAACTGGGAATACGGAGGATCCTTCGTTCGATCTATTTAAAAAGACAGGAAACAGGAAAGAGGGAGTAATCATAAATAGACATATCTCAGGGTGGATCATTGTAATAAGTTGGAGTTCGACAGGGGGATCAGTATTGGGGCTACTTCTCTTTCTCATCTACCTTAATGACATTAATGGGGGAGTACAGGAGGAAGATGTTGAAGTTTTTAAATGATTTAAAGGCAGCAAGAATGGTTAACAAGCAGAACAAAGCCTTTTTTGCTTCAAAACGACGGATTTGTTGCACATAGTGGAGAAATGAGTTCAGAATCATTTTTCCACCATGAACACGAAGATTTCATGGTGGAATATGGGCAATTCGAAAAGATGCAGTCACAAGATACGTCTAGATGTTTATGCTTCCCCAGTTTGGTCTTCTTCTCCACCGTTGTATGTAAACAGATTCCCTTCAGTCGAAAACTGGATAATTAGATGGATGGATGGGGGGTCATGAACAACCCATTCACCATTTCCAGGGCTGTATCCCAACCTGAACATAATTTCGGGGCAAATTTTCATAGCATCCAGCAATATTTTCCTTCTTTCTCAGCAACTTTTGCTACCGCTTTGGACCCCTTCCTCTCTAAGCATCCTGACTGCAACTCTTACGCAGATGATATAAAACTCTTCATCTCGTCAAAACACGGTGACAAATCTGACGCAATCAACGCCCATGCCACTACCCTAATAGAAGAACTTGACTATTATCTTGAGAATATTGGCCTATCCATAAATCCGACCAAGTCAGCACAAATGTCTTTCATCAACTTAAAGAAGAAGATGAACTTAGACATCTACATCAATGGTATTAGAGTCCAAAAGGTTTCTCATCACACTGATCTAGGGCTCACCTGGGATGAAGGCCTGACCTAAACCAACAGCACTTTGCCAACACTAAAGCAAAAACTCTGTCAGCAATGTGGGCGATAAGACAGGAACTTACTGGAGTAAACAACCAAAATCCTGCCACTCACTACATACAAACATATCTTGTTCCGATTCCCATGTATGCCTCGACGATCTGGTCTTCTGTTTCCCTCACTAACATCAAAAAATTCACGGGTATCGAGTACTGGATTTTAAGGTGGTTGAACTGTGTTAATGGCTACCCTTTCACCATCTCGAGATCAATCATGTATGCTGACCTTGGTTGCACTTCTTGGAATCAGTTGCTCATTACAGGAAATCTGCGTAATCTCTGTCAACTCCTCACCGATCGCTTTGACGCTCCAAATGTCCATAATCTTGTTGTAGGCCCCACAAGTTCTGTGATGAGAAAGAATACAGATTTGGGAAGATACAGGACATGTACCATCACATACAACTGTAGAAGTTTCCTGATTATCTCTTTCAGGATGGAATCTCCCATCAACTCTACTTTGCTGAAGAATTAATTTGTTTTAAATCATTATGTGTTTTGTATGTATATGTATTAGCTGTATATGCATATATTAGGACGAGTATGTGTTTATATGTCTCTACTTTTTGCTTGTGTCACTGTATATATATTTGTATCTGCTTTATTTGCTCACTTTAGATGTTATTTGTTGGAATATAGAAACTAATGTTTATAATATTATATAGAAACTAATGTTTCTATAAAATAGAAATAATAATAATATGCGTAATTTATGTACGATTTCTATGTTTGCTCTCTAAGTTATAATGTACAAATGTATATAGGCATCCTCCTAGCTAAAGGCTGTCCAGGGGTGAAGCATATGTAATAAATTGAATAATAAATAAATAAATAAATAAATAAATTTACCGGTGTTATTGACGACCCAAATCTTCAAGGTTTTACCTCTACTCCACGAGCTGGACCTAGTAATGGCAACTCAAACTTACCATTACATTCTGTACTGTCCAACATCTCCTGTCTAAAAACTTTCTTTCCGAACAACACAGTCAATCTTTTAATTCATTGGAAGCAGACCCTACGAAATACTGGCAGAGCAAGCGATATTGATGGAATAAAGTACCTTACTTTAACTATAGAACGGGGGTACCCCCGAAGAAAGCTCTTGGGGATAAAAAAAATGGAGAGAGATTAAGCAGTTAATCATTTTTATGCAACATAAAAATTAAATGGTGAAATAATATTCCTTTACAATATAAATAAATGCTGTTTCTTGCATTTCCTGTACACTCTTCTAGCCGGTCGGCTTTGTAAAAGCAGGAAACGTAAAATCTGCTGGACAGAATAATAATAATAACTTCCAGGAAAACACAACACCACCAAGCCATAAGAAAGATAGACAAACATCATCATCATCGGCTATTTTCAATTCACCGCAGGATGAGGGCCTCTCCAGCAACTTTCCAGTTCCTTCGGTTTTGTGCAATGGTCATCCGTTTACTACCCACGAACTCTTGAATTTCATCTGTCGATCTTCTTCGTTGTCATCTTTCAGAAAATCTGGACGACCTGAAATACGGCACACAACGCTCAACCTCAACAAGGAGAACACACTCACACAGACAGAAGAAACAAAGAAAGGAAGATGGGAGAAGAAAACACTCATTGGAAGACACTTCATGACCTCCATCAACACTACATAGATAGATTTCTATCTACATTCTATCTATGTAGAAGCAATACATAGATAGAATCGCCTCCAACGCTTGGCTCACGAAAGGTAGGCTCCTTCCCGAGACCGAAGGATTCATGCTCGTCAGGTAATCAACACCAGGAACTATATCGCCAAGGACCCCGAAGTAACAGATGACACATATCGTTGATGCCACCTGGCCCCAGAAACAATCCAGCACATCACGGCAGGATGCATGATAATCACTCAGACAGAGTACCCTCACAGACATTATGGCTAGGATAATACAACATAATCCAGCGAAAAATATCAGCTAATGAAAGAAAATTTACAAGTATTATAGTATTACAAGTACGAACCTAAGGCCATACTAGAGACCTCTACTCACAAACTGTACTGGCACCGTGCCATAATGACGGACAAGACAATCCTGGTTAAAGTGTATAACAGAACAGAAAGTACATGAAGATACAAAGATTATATATTAACATGTAAATAAATAAAGAATATACAGTGTTTCAAAAGTGATGGTCAATAATTTGAAGGTGAATTGTACAGACTACAATATGCAAAAAAAAGCCTAGTAAACATAGGTCCTTAAGTGAATCGTTTTCGAGATATTGCACATTTCTAGTTGGGATCCACCACTGACTTGTTTGTTTAGATTAGGTTATGCTCATCTCATTCTCTCCCTTTCCCCTCTCTCAATGCTCTGAGACGTAGCAGGCTTACTAGTACTTGTCAAAGGATAGTCAACACGGAAAGAGGTTACAGCAACGAAGAGTATGCGGACATGAACTTCATGTATGGTAAAGCCAACGGCAGTGCGCTCAAGGCTGCACGTTTGTACCAAGAAGCATTTCCCCGCCGAAGGCAGCCCAACAGGTGCACATCCATCAGGGTACATCAACGCCTTAGAGAACATGGGCGCTTCGCACATGGAATACGAGCAGGTAGGCCCAGAAGCATAACACCTGATGTTGAGGAAAGGGCGTTAGAAAGAATTTATTATATTATACTATATTATATTATATTATATTAGGGTCTCCCGTAAATGATTACATATACCCATTTATGTGTTATGTCTGTAAATTGCGTGTGTTCTGTGGTCGATTTGCCTGTTTTCTGGACGAAATACCCCAGTTTCTGGGGGAAAAACCTTGCTGTCTACACCTGAGACCGACTAACTCAGCCACGGAGTGAAAAAAGCCCATTAAAGTTCCTCATGTCATCGACGGGACTGAACCCGGGCTTTTTCCACCCGGTGTGGGGAGGACGTGACGATACCACTGTGCTACCCACGCAGACTGTTAGAAAGAATGAACAAAATCCAGGAATTTCGACAAGAAGGGTTGCTTTGCAGGAGCGTCTACTGAGTCATAGCAGTGTGTGGCGAATTTTACATCGCCAGAGTGTACAAGGTCTTAGCAATACAGGCTACTCTCCCAGAGTGCTCCCATAGTTAGTGGCGGATCTTAACAGAAAATGTGCATTATCTCCAATACGGTTCATTTGTGGCCCGATGTTCACTGGGACTTTTTTGCTTATTTTAGTTTGTACTTTTCACCTTTAAATTATCGACCATCATTTTTGAAACACCCTGTATATTATTTAATCATAACTTTCACCTTGAACCGAACTGCTGTCAACCAGCCAACTTGCTCCAAATAGTTCTGTTAAACTGTTTCCTGTCCACAGCCATATCCAGATCATACTTGTTCATAAGAGCCATAGTTCTTTAAAGAACGAGTTCTTTGATTTCTCTAACCTAGAGTTACTGATGTGTAATGTCGTCTTCTGTCTAGTAGCCACCGCTGGAATGAAGATCAATATGGCATAAAAGATCTGGCAGGTAGATTCTAGCTACCTGCCTGAACTTTTTCGTGGCATACGCAACAAGTAATGACCATCTCAATCACTGTATAAACCACCGGCATGGTACCAAAGACCCTGCATAAGAGCCTAGCAGCAATTGGCCTCCCAGACAAGGAACTCCAGAAAGTTGCAATCCTGAACATCTTTAAGACAATGATGGTAAGTAATGATCTGAATGATGGTAACTGAATTTTAATGCTTCTAACTGCAAGTCTTTGCACCTGGGGAACAGAAAACCAGGAGTTACTTTAAAGCTAGGAGGAGAAGGGAATTAAATGTATTTCTGAACTAAAAAGACTTAGATATTACTGTTCAGTAAGCCATGAATTTTTCCATGCAGTGTAAGCAACCGGTGAGGAAGGCATGGTGCTCAGTATAGGAGCTTCACAAGTAGGGAAAAAGGATGTTAATTGTTCCTTTATGTAAGACGATTGTGAAACAGCGGTTAGAATAGTGTGTTCAAGTCTAGTGGCCACACTTCAAGAAGGATATAGTGCTTTTAGAAAGGTTCAAAGAAGAGTACCCAGATTGGTGGTGATGCGCTAATAGACGTACACGTGAAGAACTGTTTAGAAGGTGCGTTCTGCAAAGTTTGCAACTGGACATCTCAGCGTGGACTGATTGAGGCATATTAACCTCTGAAGAAAATCAGTGAAATGAAGGAGGGAGGCGTATTTTCATTGGTAGGAAAAACAACTAAGGATCACAAATATAAAAACGAGTGAATCTCATGACGTTTACCTTCTGGTAGTGCGTTGTTGATCATTGGAATAAATTGCCTGCCATGGTGGTCGAGGTAGAGAGTATGGTAAATTTCAAAGAGTAATTCGATGGCCACATTTTGGCCGCAGAGAAGGTATGAGCGAGTGACAGTTTTTTTTTTTTTTTTTTTTATGTTTTGGCAGATACAGAAAGCGTTCTGCATCATTCAGCTTTTATAACACTAATATTAATAACTTAAAGGCCTCCATAGGCAAGTGAGGAGCGGGAGTGCAATAGCACACGCTCTTTGAGTAAACCCCGGGTCAAGCTCCTGATCGCTAAATACCATCTATCTGCCAACTCCCACTGGACTGCGCGGGTAGCACAGTGGTATCGTCACCGTCCTCCCCACACCGGGTGGAAAAGGCCTGGGTTCGAATCCCGTCGATGACGCGAGGAACTTTAATGGGCTTTTTTCAACTCCGTGGCTGAGTTAGTTGGTCTCAGGCGTAGATAGCAAGGTTTTTCTCCCCAGTAACTGGGGTTTTTTCGTCCAGCAAAACAGGCAAATCAACCATAGAACATACGCAATTTACAGACACAAATACGGGTTAATGTATTTAATTACCGGTAACCTTAAAATAATAATAATAATAATAATAACTCCCACTGGACAGCGTGGCAGATTATGGTCCATTCCCTTAACATGAATTGTTCAGGAGGTTGATTATGATCCATTCCCTCAACATAAATTGTTGAGGAGGTTTCCTTCCTACAGTGGATTGATAATGGCCGCAGTTTACCATTTTTTTTTTAATTAATAACTTTCTGTATATTTTTAATTATTTTTTATAAACGTTTCGTTACTCCATGAAGATCTGCACTGGTCCAATGATTTCTGTTACTATGCTGACCACAAAGTAAGTAACATGAATTTCTGATCATTTCGTGGAAACCATTCTTTAGAATAATTGGCAACCATTGACCTGTTCAGTTGTCCTGCGAGGCCATTAACTATAACAGAACTCTATGTGCTTTGCTGCGATCCCAAAATCAAGGCTACTTGTGCTCCCATAAGTAATTATTCGCCCTCATCTCAGTTTTCTTACAGTATTTTGCAAAAAATATTTGCTGATGCTATCGAGGCAGAGTTAGGTGGGTCGGAAAACTGCTAGCTTGGGAAGATACACGGACTAATAGATTAACAGTAGCCGCTAGCAGGGATGAAAGTGATTCTGGCACTGCTTCTATTAAAATGCAATTGAGCAGCAGCCTGAAAAGCAAGGCAATGGGGATTTCTAGGATTGCTGGGAGTCGTAGTGGAACAAGTAAATACATGAGCTGTGATAGGGTAACTAAGAGTAGAAAGAGGTGCATGTATACTTGCATGTACACCAATGCTAGGAATTTAATTAATAAATTTGATGAGCTTGAAGTGTAGTCAAGGCATCAAAGGCAGATATCGTTGGGATATCAGAGACGTGGTGCCACAGAGACATAACCAGTGCAGAATTGGAATTTGGGGAGTACAATGTGTACAGAAAGGATAGACAGGTCAGAAAGGGAGGAAGGGTTAGGCTTTTAGTTAAGAAACACGCTGGGTTGAGCACGCTGAATTCTGATGGGATCCTTCCACGTGTTCAGTTTACGAACCTAAGGGGGCATAAATTCAAATTAAGAAAAGACAGATGTAGAATAGATGTGCGGAAATTTGTCTTTCGCCAGCGGGTGGTTAATTGCTGAAACAAACTTCCATCTGTCGTTGTGGAAGTTGACAGGTTAAATAAATTTAAGGAAGAACTGGATAGGCATTTGGAGGGAATGGTGTGATTTTTTTTTTTTTTTTTTTTTTTTGGCTGATGCTGCATAAGCTCATACACTTGCTTTCTTGCGTCACATGCCACTACTACTACTACTACTACTACTACACATAAAATGTAAGGAAGTGCATCCAATTGATGTTGGTGGACAATGCAATGTTGAGTCTGTTTGGTGTGACTTAAACACAGAGAAAGGAAAATTAGAGTAGGTGTGTGTTACAGGCCTAATGAATCTAATGAGTACAATGATCAATTCTGCAGAGAAATAGAGTGAGCCAGTAAATCAAATGTCTTATAATAAGGGATTTTAATTTCCTGGATATTGACTGGAATTTGTGGGTTGGTCACTCACACACTAGCAAGGCTTTTGTGGATTTATTGGATGATTGTTTTCTACAGCAACATGTTCGGGAGGCAACTAGAGGGAGTAATACTCTTGATCTGATTATCAGTAGTGATATTTCATGCAGTAAGAATCTGCAGATAAATGAACCACTAGGTGGCAGTGATCACAGTGTGCTGAAGTGGGATTTACTCAAAGAGGTAACTACCATCAAGAGTAAAGGGAAGGGTTTTTGCTTTCGTAAAGGTGACTACGGTGGTCTGAGACTATTTAAATTGTATACGGTGGGACCAACTGATGATGTTACCAACAGCAAATTCAAAATGGGAAGTATTCAAAGAATTAATAACTAGGCTTTTCAATTAATAACTAGAATTAATAACTAGGCTTTTCAATTAATAACTAGAATTAATAACTAGGCTTTTCAATTAATAACTAGAATTAATAACTAGGCTTTTCATACCAGCTAAGAAATATTGTTCAAGATTTAGGCCTAAATGGATGTCAGATGAACTAATTAGACATGTGACAGAGAAGAAAATGCATGGGATACACATAAATTAACACGTGACACAGAAGCCTATGATAGATATAAACTGATCTGTAACCAAGTCACAAAGGAGGTTAGACAGGCAAAGCAGATTACGAGAAATCTTTGGCAAAGGATGCAAAGAAGAACAGCAAAGAGTTCTTTACTTATGTAAACACTAGAAGGAAGAGGATGAATCAGATCGGTCCACTTGATATCGATGGTTCAACTGTTGACGATCTTGCTCAGGTAGCTAACAAATTAAATGAATATTTTGCATCTACATTCACACATGAGGAGTTATTCAGGGAGAGGAATGCCAGAGATGTATTCAACTCTGACAGTAATCGAGTTAATCTTGTAATAATTTAGAGTAACGTGGAGGAGAAATTGTTGAATATAAACATAAGAAAGGCACCTGAGGTGGGTGGAATCTATCCAGTTATATTAAAGGAGGCAGCAAATGAAGTAAGCAAACCCTTAGCCATAATTATGAGAGCTTCCTTGGCCAGAGGAGTTACCCGTGGACTGGAGATGTGCAAATGTGACCCCAATCCAGAAGGAGGATCAAAGGGAGACACAGGTTATTACACACCTGTTAGTTTAACTTATGTTCCAGGGAAATTAATTGAGGCACTGGTTAAAGAAGCATTGCAGGATCATCTAGACAAGACTTTAGTTATAGCTCGGACACAGCATGGGTTTGTTAAGGGAAAGTCTTGTCTGACCAGTTTGATTGGATACTATGATGTAGTCACAAAGGAACTGGATGCAAAGAATAATTTTGCTATCATATATTTGGATCTTAGAAAGGCTTTTGATACTGTTGCATTTGGAAGACTGCTGCACAAATTGGAGCAGTGTAGCATTGGTGGCAAATTGTTGCTATGGATAAAGGGAAGGTTGAGTAAGAGAAGACAGAGAGTGGTAATCAATGGACACTGCTCTTCGTGGACTAATGTTATTAGTGAAATCCCTCAGGGTGCAGTGTTGGGTCCATTGTTGTTTACTGTATTCATTAATGATAGGTATAGGTATAGGTATGTTGAGGGTCTGACGGCTCCGGGGATTTCTCCCATCTCCGCGTATGTTCTTTGTATCGAGTGACAGTACCCTGTCTATGCCAGAGGTTTAAAAATAATGTATGGGTCATGTGGTATGTAGTTTGTTGTGCCCATTGTTCATCCGGCCTGTTGGCCGCCGGGCCCCCAGTGGGACCCGGCGTTACCATACCTAGCGACGGTGACGCCGGCCGGGTGTACCAAGAGACTAATTATACTCTGGCAGGTCCTGCCACTTACTTTCCTGGGATTTCGGTGACGAGGACCTAAAATAAAGGTTGGAGTTATCGCTAAGTTGGAGTTATCGGTTTAAGTAAAATTGCATTTAGAAAGCGCTGCGTGGGGTTTTACGCTGAAAGAACTATTTCTAGAGAGCATAAAAGGTCGGGCAAAATTTGATGTGATTTAAATTTGGACATGTAGGGCAGTCGCTGTACAAGAGAAAGTGTTGGGAGGGGAGGGTGAAGACTGGGGGGATGAAATAGGAAGAAGAGGGGTCGGATAGAGGTGACCCCCCATTTTCTGTGGGGCATGCCCATGCCCCACCAGAGTGAAAATATGGGGAAGAGAGGAGAAGAGCAAATACTCCCTCCCCCTCTCCCTCCCCGAAAAAAAAAAAAAAAAAAAACCCGCACAAGGGAGTGCAGTTTTGGGTCGACAGTAGGCCATTCAAATCATCCTAATGTCTTGTCTTTCTGTGGTATGGTGAGTTTTTTGATTGTTTTTTTTTTTTTTTTTTACTTGTTTGACCTCCTGCATTCTTTCTAGTTGGGTTGCCTTTGGTATATTTCTATCATTGTTTTCCTTCTAGAAAATAGATCGTGGGCATATTGACTGAGTGCCTTGTTGTCCTCTTGAGTGTCTAGCAGTCTGGATTCTTGGTTGTCTGGGATATATTGGATTGACGTTATTAGCTGCAGTCGCAGGTCGTCATACAAATCGCACTCAAACATTAAGTGTCTCCAGGACTCCGGGTTGCCACAGGAACAGTCCGCGTTATTTATGATACCAAGTTGGTGAAGTTTAGCTTTAAACGGGCCGTGTCCTGTAAGGAGGAAGGTGGTATTTCGACCAGGGTGAAACCACACTGGCGCCTTAGGGTACAGCTTGGTGACAGTGGGGAGGAATCTTCTGGTCACTGCACCCTTTTCTGTGTTGCTCCATCTCCTCTGCCAAATCTGGATGAGGTGGTCGGTGATTCTTCTCTTCTCATAGTTGCGGTCATTAGTGATGTCAGTGGTGAGGTCATACATCGTAGCCGATGTGTTTCTGGCAAGATGGTAGAGCAGACCACAGCGGGTAGCTTCGAGATCCAGGGGTAGAACTCCTACCAGGACTTGGAGGGCAGCCGTGCTAGTCGTTCTAGTTGCTCTCGACATGGTAAGGAGGATGGTCCTCTGAATGGTTTCGAGGATCCGCTTATTCACTTCTAGTGCCGCCCTCGCGTACCAGACAGGGGAGCCATATGTGATGGCAGGGATGAAGAGAGCTTTGTAGTACAAAGATAGGGTAGTACGTCTGAGTCCCCAGTCCCTGCGAGTGACTCTAGCGAGGAGGGCCGCATATCTTCTTATCTTTTCTTTAATATATTCTAGGTGTGGCTTGAAATTTAATTTTCTGTCCAAGATTATTCCCAGGTATTTAATCTGTTCGCACAGCTTAACTGTTTTGTTCTCAATCTTAATTTGTGGTGGTCTCCTTAAGTCTAGCGTACCTTTTAGCAGCACCGAATTTGTCTTGTCGGGTGCTAGTTTGAGCAAGTGTAGCTTCGTCCAATCTAGCAGCTTTTGCAGGGCATCATTTGCTTGGATTTCTAAGGAAGATCTGCTGTCAGCCTCGATGGTCAAGATCAAGTCATCTGCATAGGCCTGGGCCTCCACACCACCCAGATCCATGGCGAGGAATTCATCCAGGACAAAGTTCCACAGGAGCGGCTCCAGGACAGAACCCTGGGGGCAGCCCCTGCAGACTGGACGACTGAGGCATTTATATGGTGTGGTAACTTGCACTGCTCTATCAGCCAGGTAATCCTTCATGCAATAATAAAGATTCAATGGAAGGTTGGCAGCTCTGAGTCTCGCCAAGATGCTCGGCCACCAGAGGGTGTCGAACGCCCCAGCGAAATCCACTGCGATGACTAGGAAGTATTTCCTTTTACAATGGGCGACTCTAGAGAGGAGGTTCTGTATTGCTTCGATAGTGGATTTGCCAGGAGTAAATCCGTATTGCTTTGACATGTTACGATTTGCTTCATTATAATGCCTTGTGATTCTTGTATGTAGCAGCCGTTCGAATATTTTACTGAGGGTTGGTAGCAGGGCTATGGGTCTGTAGGAACTAGGTGTCTCTGGTGGCTTTGTTGGGTTTTTTAGGATCAGTTTTAAATTTGCTTTTTTCCACTGTAGTGGAAATTTACCTGCTTCCAGGCAGCAATTGAATAGTTTTAGCAGTAATTCAGGTATATGTTCCGTTGCTTCTTTTGCCATCTCCGGTTCAATTAGGTCCAGTCCAGGGCATTTCTTATTTTTCGCGCGGCTTGCTGCATCCTGAATTTCTTTTAAGGTGAAGGGGAGTTCTATTTGGTCATTATTATAGGAATTGTTTGCTTGGCAGATAGCCTGCTGCTCATCTGTTAGTGTTGTTGGCAGCTCCTGAAGGATGTTGTCCAGGATGTTCCCAATCGACTCCTCCCAGGTTATGGTTAAATTTCCTTGTGCTGTTTTGGTGGCTGTCACGACTTCCCCCCTGGGGAGTTTGTGAGTGGTAATTTTGTATACCACCCCCCAGGGGTTGCTGTTTCCTGACCCTTGTACCAACCTCTCCCATGGATCTCTTTTATTTTTCTTTATCTGTTCAGTATAACAATTTCTAGCGATTCTATATTGGTTTCTGAGTTCAGTGACTTCTTGTTGCGGCCAATTCCTCCTAGCCCTTTGAAATTGTTTCCTTCTGTGTTGTACTATTTTCCTCATTCGTGTGAGCTCTGGAGTCCACCAGGGCGTGGCCCCTGCAATGGGGATTCTTCTCTTCATGGCTTTCTCTGCTGCTTCTGTTATTATTTTTGTTAAATCCTTCTGGAGTCGTTCCGGGTTTTCGCTCCCGCATTCCTGCTCCCTCAGTGTGTGCAGGTATTGCTGGCCTACTGTGCGTAGAGTCTCTCGGAAGGTGTCCCAGTTTGCCTTGCTTAGGGCGAATCTATTTAGCGTGTGCCTGTCGGCAGCTGTTCTTGTCAAGTTCCTTTCTAATGTGAAGGTTATTGTACGATGGTCCGAGGTCGTCCAGGCATTTCTAACCGTCCAATTTGTGATGTGGGTGTCTATGTTTCTTGTGGCTAATGTTATGTCAATCTCTGCTTCCCATAAGGTGTTGCAGGAGGTCGGGAGGCAGAAGGGTTGGTTTTTAACAACAAATATGGAGTTGGCCAGGTGCTCCTCGAGCCTTTGCCCATTTGTTGAGCCTCTTCTTTCAGGCGTGGTACTGTGCCAGAGGGGGGATCTGCAGTTGACGTCTGCCCCCACTATTATCTTGTTTCCGCTTAGTGCAGTTTGAAGATTCTCCAGGTATGTTATCGCATAGTCGATTTCTGCCCCTGGCCTGCAGTATAGAGCAACCACATAAAGACTTCCCAGAGAGGTGACAAGGTGGGCACATGCTGCCCATGGTGTGCAGAATTGTGGGATTTTTGTGACCGTGATATGGGGGTTCCTGATTATCACAGTTGCCCATGGGGTTTCATCTGTGTACTGCACAATTTTGTATTTAATAGGATACCCCCGTACTTGCTTTTGGTGCGTGTACGGTTCCAATATTATGAGGATGTCAGCATTTTCATCGTCAGCTTTTAGTCGGACTTGCTCCGCCACCGCTCTGGCACGCTGTGCATTGAGCTGGTGGAATGTGAGAACGCTGGAGTTGAATTGTTTATGGTGTGTGGCCATAATCTATTCTCTGTTGGTAGGAACTCTTGATTTTTTGGTATGTCGGACACCCAGTATCGCGGATGGAGTGTGAGTGCTCCAGTTTCAGACTCTTACAGTTTGCGCAGGTTGGTGCGTCGGTTTTGTTGGGGCAGGTATTGTACTCATGCCCTTTGCCAGAGCAGTGGCCGCAGGTCGGCTCTCTTTGTGTGCAAGTATGAGTGGTGTGGCCATATCTGCAGCAGCGAAAGCACTTGGGAATGGATATATGTTCCCTGTATCTCAGGCTGCTCCATTCTATATATATTCTGTTTTGGGTGCTTAAGATTTGCCAAGCAGTTGGCGCCAGTTCCACCGTCCAATTTACTCCCATCCCGTTCTTTGCTTTTATTTTGAACTTTGGAAAAATCAGCTCAGAGGGTTCCAACTCTGAGAAGTGGCTCTGTAAGTTCTTTCTATAAATCTCGTTGGTTAATTGCTGCGGATCCATATCATACTCTACATCAAATATTAGTATAGTTGGGCCTTTCTTTTTTGGTAATTCTGCCTTTAGCCCTAATGTGGTTATTTTCTCATTTGCTTTTATTTCTTCTATCTCCTTCTCGCTCTCAGTCTCAATCACGATCCCTGGGTTCCTGGTTTTGCGGATAGACTTTATCCTGGTGTTTTGAAAGTCTTCCTTCATATTATCTATGACTTTTTGTTTGATTTGCTCACTTGATTGGTTGCTGTCCCCGATAGGTCTCACTATCACTATATTTGGAGTTTTTGTGAGTACTTTCTTCTTTGGCACTTGTAATTCACTGGTTTTTTCCCTCTCACTTGGGGTATGCCTCAGCGGTTGGGCATATGATGGGGCGCGCTGTAGCATTTGTTTGCCACCATCAGCATCTTTATATGCTTCTAGGGCTGCAAGCGCCCTCTGGTGCTCCACATTTGTTTGCAGGAGGATTGTTTCTAATTTAGTCCATTGAAGGACTATGTCTGCTCTTAAGGTTGAAGAAATTCTGCTACTGTTATCTCTCATTATGTTTTCTAGAGTGGCTCGCAGGGTGAGCACTTGCTCAAGGACTGTTCCCTGTGGCAATGAGAGATCAGGGAGGGAGATTTTTTCCCCTTGTTTTTGCTCTTCTGTGTTTTTGCTTGGCTCCTGTCGATCTCTAGCTTCACTATTGCTCCTCATTTCCCGGTCTGGTTTTTCAATATTGTACCTCTTGTTTCTCCTCTTGCAGGTGGTGTCTTGTCTGGTTTCGTCTTGTTCTTCTGGTTTGTCCAGGGTGGGTTTCACCGCTCGCTTGTCGGTAGATGTCTGGGAACCCTCTGGCTGGCCTTGTTGACTGTCTGGCATCTCCTCCAGGTCTTGTGTTCCCATACCCAGAATTGGATAATGGTGCCAAAATAATTTTTTGCAGCAGGATGAAATCTGCGGGATGAAAGGTTCTGAGGGGCAGTTGCTTTGCTGCTGGGGTGCAGTGTTTAGTTCAGAGTCTTGGAGTTTTGCGAGTGGGAGGGGGGGGAAGTCTTAACCCCTAGATATGAAGAATACTGGATGACGAGCTTGGTTTATTGTTTGTCCTGGGGAGCCATTGGGAGCACGGCACTGCGCATATTATTATATATATACATATGTGTTCTCAATATCTTAAATGTAATTAAATTAATAATTTCTATTCATATTTTAAATCAAATAAATTTAGCACCAATAAATATTCTGGATATAGATGTCTTGAGGTACGTAGCTACCAACTCACGCTACCGGTCACTCAAAACTCAAAACAGGGCTTGACCAATCAGGGCTTGACCGCGTGGTGTAAATTGAGAACAAAGGCCTTTGTTTATTAACCAGCATACTAAAGTCAAACAAGGAAAACTAGCAAAATATCCAAAATTCATTATGAAAGTTACATGTGGTTGTAGAACTGTTCAATTACTGTTCCCGATAATTACTATCATCAATATTTAGGAATTATTTGTTATACTATTCACTTTAACAAAATTGGCTATATAACAATATGCAATGCAAAATCACGTTGTGACCCGGCGAGATCAACGCTAATAAAAATTTTCATAACTTTCGATTACCTTGGCCGATCTTCACGAAATTGATGTCCATGGACACATCTTGAAAAGAGGAACTTAATGGACACAAAATAAATGAAAATGTGACACTTGAAACCAATAAACGGCACAACAAATAACGGAGCACCAAAACTATGCGTGTGGCCAGTACTTGGTCAGCGCCCTCTCTCATTAATGATATTGATGATGGTATATCAGGCTTAATGTCCAAGTTTGCAGACGATACGAAGGTCGGCAGGGTTGTTAATGACACTAATGACAGTACGCTGCTGCAACAGGATCTAGAAAAGTTGAGCAGATGGGCTGAAAGGTGGCAACTGCAGTTTAACATTGACAAATGTAAAGTACTACATATGGTAAGCCGTAATCCCAGAGTAATGTATCAACTGTGTGAAACTACACTGACAGTAGTAGAGAGTGAAAAGTACCTGGGGGTAATTGTGCAGGTAGATATGAAGTTTTCTGAGCAGTGCAGACGGTCTGCAAGAGTAGCTCATGGTGTCATGTCAATGATATATAGGAATTTTTCTAGCAGCGATAAGGAGGTGATTATTCCCTTATACAAGGCAATGGTCAGGCCACACCTTGAGTACTTATACAGGGCTGGAGGCCTCCTTTTAAGAAGGATATAGAGCTGTTGGAACGAGTACAGAGAAGGGCAACAAGATTAGTGAATGGAACAACGAGGAAAGGCTTATATTTTGCAAATTACAGTGTCTGGAGACTAGGCGCCTGCGAGGTGATCTGTTTGAGGTGTATAAAGCCTTGAATGGTTTGAGCATGCTCAGTGCTGATGGGATTCTTCCTCTTGCTCAGAATAATCGCCTGAGAGGGCATAAATTCAAATTGAGGATAGACAGTTGTAGGATAAATGTGCGGAAGTTTGCCTTTAGCCAGTGGGTGTTTGATTGGTTGAACAAACTGTCGTTGTAGAAGTTGATAGCTTAAACAGATTCAAAGCAGAATTAGATAAACATTTCGAGCGAGTGAATGGGTGAAATGAGAAGGGTGTGTGTGTGTGTGTGTGTGTGTGTGTGTGTGTGTGTGTGTGTGTGTGTGTGTGTGTGTTTTTGTTTAGCTGATGCTATATAAGCTTGCTTTCTTGCATCATTTGTCCTTGCTAATGCTAAGTAATTATTCTCCCTCATTTCAGTTTTTTTACAGTACTCTGTAACTGTTTATCGGTACAAAACCAGCTTAACTGCGTGAAAGCCAACTTGAAATAGATTTATAGCAGTAAATTTTCTTAAAGCACAGATTGAAATAAATTACATTACAATAGTGTAGTTCTACCAACAATATTAAATATCTGTAATAAATTATATGTAATAATATTTCAAACTACCTTTTTTGTGGCTTCCCTAATCAAATGTTAAACCAACAATAGTTTAAAAAATAATAATAAGAAGAAATAATAAATATATATCATTTAAGACAAAATGTCTGATACTACTTGTAACGAAAACACATATATCTGCTCCCTCTGTTTTCCAGTTCTGACCCCATAATTCGACGCATTGATTGCAAACATCATTAATATGCAATAACAGTACCCAATCTCAAAAATATTAAATAAAAGTAATTGGAATTCTCTTAAGACAGAATTTCTCAGAAAAGTCTTAATACTGCTACTACTCAAAATAGCAAGGAGCCTGATTCATCTCTCTTCCTTTTAACTAACAACAATAAAACATCCTATTCCATGTCAGATACTACTACATCATGCTAATAACTGGTAAGCCTAACTTTTGAAAATTGTTTCAATATCTCCTTGCTGTCTCCAGGGTTATATTAAGCTATCCAAGCATCAACTGAAACACATACGTGACTAGTGACTACTCTCAGGCAATCCCAACACTAGTTCCTCCTCTACCCACATTCAGGGTCCTGTATTATCTGTTCTACAATCCCAACATTAGTTCCACCTGTACCCACATTCAGGGTCCTGTATTATCTGTTCTACAATCCCAACATTAGTTCCGCCTGTACCCACATTCAGGGTCCTGTATTATCTGTTCTACAATCTACACTGGTGTTCAAAGAAAGTGCATCACCTAGGAATTTCACATTTCTAACCCATTTTCACGATGGTATGCTACATTAATGACTAGCATCACAAATAGAAATATAAACAAAAGATATTTATTAATAGTTAAGGCAAAGCTAAGTAATATTTGACAGGTGCTCTCAAAATATTCCAAAATGAGTATTTACAACCTTTATACAACAATTTTGGTGAACACGACAATTATGGCTGAAATGTTATCGGAAGCCCTCAATTTGCTTCAGTTTATCATTTTAAATGGAAAACAAAATGAAAAGTTCACCAGGTGCAAACTAATATTTATTTCAACCTCCTCTGGCCCTGATGACAACAGCACACCGTCGAGGCATTTACAAGATAAAGCTGATAGTTCGTGGTTCCAAACACGAATTATGGCTTCTTGAAGTTCACGAAGGATCTTTGGTTTCTTTCTGGCAACTGCACATTCCACACGATGCCAACAGTTCTCTATAGGATTCAGGTTCGGGCTGTTTCCTGGCCAGCTAACAGTTGTAATGGACCCTTCTTCCAACCATTTTTTCACCTGTAACAAATGTAAATGGCGCATTATAGCCAAAGCAGCTTATGCGCCATAAAACCCCCACAACAACAACAACAACAAATGTAAATACATTACTGTCGAACCTCTAATGCAGAAATGATGCTAAAGTAACTAGAATAGTGCCTACTTACACTTTTCGCCCAATGACAAGGACCAGAGTCGTCCTGAAAGATGCAGTTACTTGGCAGGTTGAAATGGTCTCTACTGGTTGGCAGCAATTTGCTTCCCAATATAGCCAGGTATCCATTGGCATTTACGGAACCTTTTATAAACTGCAGGTGACCTACTCCGCGATGCGAAATGCACCCCCATATCATTTGGCTGTTAGGGAATTTCACTGTAGACACCATACAGTCTAGATGGTATTCTTCACCACGTCTACGGCGAATCGTTTGTCTGCCATCAGAGCCATACAGGTTGAATTTCTTCTCATCCGAGAAAATAACTGACTTCTACTGCTCAGGGGTCCATTTGACATGCTCCTTACACCTAATTAATCGGGCCTTTTTCATTTTTTGTGTGAGGAGGGGGGGGCTTCTTAGGACGACGGGCTACAAATCCATTTTTGAAGAGACTTCTTTTGACTGTTACTGCATTTGCTACCACTCTTGTGTGTTCTTTCCATTCTCTTTTCAGCTCAGACGAAGAAGCTTTACTGTTTTTAAGGCATAAACGCTTCAAAATACGGTCCTGTTTTGGCGTAGAGACTCGTTTGAGTCCGGTTCCTTTTTTCCTATCAGCAGAACCAGTATTCTTGAGTTTGGAAGGAAATCTACGCACTGTCGACTGTTTACGAGACACTCTATAAGCAATATGACAGGAAGAATATCTTTCTTCGTGGCGTCAACTGCACGTAACTCGCCATCCTGACACAAGAAGGAATGACTGCAACTCTTGCAGAGCATGCTTATATAGCTGAAAGTAACAGCTGATACAATATTACGTCATCACCTACACGTGTCAATCTTATCTGATGCAATATTACGTCATCACTTATGTGTTTCAATCTTATCTGATGCAATATTACGTCATCACTTATGTGTTTCAATCTTATCTGATGCAATCTGTAAGAAATATTGCCATATACCTACGTTATTCGGATGACAATTACAATTTTAAGAGGTGATGCACTTTCTTTGAACACTATTGTAGTATATTCCAGGAACTATTGCTTAAAGCTGTGAATAAAATCTTCAGTGAAGCTCAAACTCATAACATCTTCACTTACTGTAAACGTAGATATTGTTTATCACTATAATACACAAAACCAAGGAAATGTAGAGATTAATTGCATCAAAGCAATATTAACTGCTCAACAGTTAATATTGGTTAGTGGAATTTCTCCCGTCTATGCCTATGCCAAGAATCTAAGATCAATTATTACTAAATATTTACTGGAAACTTGTAAGAACTCGGAAACAAAAATAAAAATTCTGAAGCCAGTATTTCATTTCTTACGGGCCTCCATTACACTAAATGATGCAAATGCTAATTCACCCAATTCTACCAGTATTGATAAATTAAATCCATAAACAAAACAAATGAATACTTTTCTGATTCTGTCAGATAAATCCTCTGATTGAAATCAAACCACTGCTCCCTATAATAGAGACTTCAAAATTATTGCTGCAAGATATTTTTGTTAACAGCCGTACTTTACTAAATCTAAATCACCAAGAGGAATCTACTTAAATTAGTAAAATCGACGTATGCTTAAATATCTGCTACTTCTTCAACTGAGGTTTATAAACTTCCCCTACATGGCCGCACTCACAGTGAAAGCCTGCATCTGATTCCCAATCTCATGTGTCATATCCAAGAGCAAAACAAAACAAGCCATCAGGAAGTGCTGAAGTCTCTAATCAACTCACTCCATGCTTCTAGCCAAAGGTATGAAAACCCCGAATGAAATTAATGTAGTTAAATTTCAAATACTCAAGCAAAAATGCATCGCCATTATTCCCATTAAAGCCTGTATTTTTGTCTTCACACTTGGCCCCCGATGTATGAAGGAATAAGGAAAAATATGGATTAAATGTGGATCCGCTCTCTGAAAACACGAAATAATCTTTTGTAGCAGGGCTCCCCACCCCCCAAGTCAAAATTTTCACAGACTTTTCACACATTTTTCACGCCAATGGAATCGACAATCACTTCAAATGCATAGCAGTCATTGTCCTTGTTTCCTACTTCTGCTATGCACGCTTTCTCATCAAAGAATCCCCGGATCGCAGCCCTTCAATATATACCTACAAAACCGCAGTAGTATAGTTAGTATATTCAGCAGTATAGTTAGTAACCTAAGCAACTTCAAAGCAATCGCAAATATTGTATATGATATAACTCCTCACTGAAACGTGGCTCTCTGAATATATTTTTGACTACGAGATTATAAATCTCGGTACACAATCCATAGGAAAGATAGAGAATCTGGAGGTGGAGTAGCTATTATATACTCAGACCGAATTGAATATGAAACTGCTCAGCTTTTCCAAACATTGAATGACTATATTGCTTTCTCCATCTTGACAGCGCCTCCGTAGCCAGGTGGGAAGGAGCAGCAGTGCGTAACACACGCTTCTTGATTAGACCGGGGTTCGATCCCGTCACCACCAAATACGGAGGATGCAGAAAGGTCAGGGAATGACCACCGTACATTCCCGGAGCAATATGGCCTTAGTTGCTAATGCTCCTAAAAACCAAATAACAAACAAACAAACCATCTTGACAGTTTAAAAGTTCTTCAATATTAGTTTATACTCCTCCTTTATGTAATAATGACCTTCAAAATTTAGAAATATCACTGGAATCTCCCTACAATCTGCTAATTCGATAATGTTTTCAGGCATTCGCAAAACGCAAATTTGGCATCTCCTTCCCTTTAGACTAGGACTCTGATAGTTTTCATATTTATAATCTTAAACACGGTTTGCAATTTTCCTACCACAAATAACGCCTATCTTGATCTTATATTTTCCTCCACTCAGCTATTCACAAAGGCTATCCTATATTCCACTCTGATCATTCTTCACTCACTTCTAACGTCATTGCTACTTTTAATAACTTAAAATAAAGCTCTAGTTCTCCAAGGTTCAGATATCACCCAAATTCTAAATTACAGAAAAGTCTCCAAACGGATATTTGCCCTCCGCTTGCTCGTGTCAATTAAAATGATAGCGGGTGAAGTCAATACGCCAGGTTTTTGTCAGATGTGCAATTGGAGGATCCCCCGAAACCCTTAAGAGCCCTCCCCTCTCTGTAGTCTGTGGCGTGGAGGCTCAGGATAGGCGATAGATTCCTGCCCATGGAGATGCTCCACAACGTTCAGAGATGGATGTGAACTACAAAAAGTACATAAGAGGACAAATCCTACAGAAGACGCATCATCAGGCAACAGCTTTCATCTTCATCCGAGTGACTGTCATCGTCTTTTCATCGCTTTTCATGTTCTTTCATTTCCCATGTTAATATTAATTTTATATGTAAAATATGTAATTATACGTTTTATATTTTAATATATGTTTTATGTAATTTTTCCTGTGTTAGTTATTTTATGTTAAACTCCTTAGCATTGTGGCTGTTATGGGTATTATTGCATCAGGCAATCATGTAACTATTCACTGCTTGCAATAAAGATATTAATTAAACAAGAATTTCAGGTAGGCTGACTGATTGTGCTTTTCCCGTGAATAACAGAGTTGGTAGGATCGCCGTCCTCCCCACACCTAGTGGAAAAGACTCGAATTCCATTGATGACGGGAGGAATTTTTTGGGTCTTTGTTTACGACGCTGAGTTAGTCGGTCTCAGGCGAGAGTAGCATGGTTTTTTCTCCTGGAAACTCGTATTTTTCCTCCAGCAATCAGAAAATCGATCTCAGAACGCACGCAATTTACAAACAATATACACGGAGCAACATGGCCTTAGTCACCGATGCTCCTAAAACAAAACAACAACAACCTGTGAATAAATCGATTAATTCCTTTGTAAATGACCGACGTCATTACGAAAATGGAATTCGGCTTCAGTATGATGAAAGCGAACCTCGCAGAACTCCATGATAACGTCACATTTCTGCACCCATGTAACAAGGACATCAAGCTCAAGGACATCAAGGACATACAATAAAATCGAACTGAATAAGTCCGAGGATTCTAGATAGCTTGCCAACCTTCTCAACGCGCAGGACCTTATTAAGATTTATAAAAATTATGAAAAGACCAATATCGTGTTAATTTGTCCTGAGTGTAAAACGAAATCTAGCCACGTTCCTTCCGCTACAAATCCCAGAAGAAGCGACTCCGCTGAGGCCTCGATCGACATCCCCGATCAGTCCGAATCCACTGGTCTCCAACAGCCCCCTTCAGAAGTCAAGAAGGAATAGTGTTCTTCCCAAGGAAAAAATCATTCTCGATCACAGGAAAAGACAACTGATGAATACCATCCCCTACTCAGGATCAATACCAAGCCATTCAAGGAACAAACATTAGGAGCGAACAAACGATTAGGAGTTTCAACACAATGAACGATTTCCCCCTCCTGGAGAATCAGCGTCGGAACTCCAAACCTTTTCTTACCCCTCCTCACATAAATCACAGAAGGACAGCACCACCCATTTTCTCCCGTCTCGGGTTCAAAACTATTCCGTCCAAGACTCAGAAGTAAGCCAATGTGCTACATTTGCAGATGTCCTTAAATCTAATCATTCAACCGTCCGGACACCTTCGAAGAATTCCCCCAGCTTACGGGTCAGGCCGCACGCACCGGAGGAAGAGGAGCAACCAATTCCCGGTGTGCAAAGTCTACAATCTGAAGCACTGGAGCTTCCCTATCAACCAAATCGCACCCGGAAATTTCTGAATCACAACAAATCATCCCGAAATTATTCATTTCGCCCCCACATCGAAGAAACAACCAAACCAAGACACTCAAAATTTCCTAAGAAGATGACAAAGTGCAAAGGGAAGCAGAAATACACAAAAAACCAAGTAACTGCACCAGAAAAGCCATACTACAACATGAAGCCCATAGTCGGGACTGCTAACTCAACGAAAATGCATGCAATTCTGCTAAAAATCTCTTCACATGAAAAATCAATTTTTGTCTCCAGGCTTTCTCCACAGACAACTGTTGAACAGATGTGATCTTATTTGAATGAAGACTTAGGTATAGACACAGAAGTTACCAGGCTCACGACCAAACAACCATACTATGCATCATTCAAAATCACTACAGCAGAATCAAACTACAAACTACTCAGCCTTGCATCTTCTTGGCCTGCAGGGGCACTAGTGAAACACTTCTACACTACAAAGCGTACCTCTACCTGGATGCAGTATCCCCAACGTATTGAAACCACAAATAATGAAAGGAAAACCTGACTCAGACCCTCCATTAAGTCTAAGTTTGGGGAGGAACATTGCGGTTATACTGAACAGGACCTTCTTAAAGGTTCAAACACTCTCACAGAAGCTTGCCAGCGACATGATCACTCACCACAAACGCCTGAGGGAAGACATATGAAGATTGAGGTGAGAACTACCTCCAGAACGAACCATAGACGATTGATGAAGGCCATCAGAGCTCCAACAAGGGCATACATCCAAACTTCTTTAATGTGCACAATTTTCTATCAAAATACTAGAAGTCTGAGAAATAAACTTCAGACAATGGAAATTCTTCTCTTGTCAAGGTTGTATGACATCATTTGTATCACAGAAACATGGCTGTCCCCCAATGAAGAAGACCTCGCATTCTCTCAACCCGCTTGCTTCTCAGGCATTTTTGCCTCCAGGGAACGGACGACTGGTGGTGGTGTAGGCATTCTCTTCAACACAAAAAAATTCTCACTGACTAGCTCAGCCACTCTAAAAACAGAACTGTTTGAGGCTGCAAGAGCCTCACTCAGCATTCAAGGCCACAGACTTGACGTGTGCACAGTCTACATCCCCCCTCCCACAGTAAAGAACACTTTACAAGAGATCTCCAACTGGATCATTAATCAATGCCACCCTAAAGCAACATTACTAGTGTGTGGAGGCTTTAATATTAGCTCAGGCCAACACAGTCTTCGCAAATTGTTATCTTCTAATCTGGCTTCAGTAGGTCTGACCCTCCAAAATTGTTCCCCTACCAGAGGCGCTAACCTGTTAGACCTAATATTTGCAACAGACACCCTCACCATTGACAGCCACCCGAAACAGCCTTCATGTCAGACCATCTACCATTAGCCCTGATTCTTCCAATCACTTCCAGGACATCCTGGCAACAACAGGCACCAGTTAAGAAGACAGTGATTAGCCCTTCTCTCCTCAATCCGGAGAAATGCTGCTTCGCAGCATCCATTTTTCCTTGGGAAGCCCTAAACCAATGTCATCCACAGCTCGGGCTGCACTTTCTTACCTGCTGGCTGCAGTCTATTGCTCGAACTGCAGCGTCAAAAACAGTTTCAATCTCCTGTATGGTGGACCCAAGCATGGTGGATCCAAGATCTCAGCCTTAAATTTCAGAATAAACAAAGACTACATGCAAAATGGAAAGCAAAATCAGACCCACTAGACAGAATTGCATACTCAAGAGCCCGTGCCCAGTTCAATAGAAGCAAATCTGAAGCCATTAAAGCCTACATGGACAAAACAATCAAGATCGGGAAGGCACCGTTTAAGGCAAGGCATGATGAATTCCCTCAACAACTTTATCCAATTGAATGGCTAGACTACATCACAAGATTTAAGCCAAAGTCAGCATCAGACCTTAAAAGCATTCACAACAGTTGTCAGCGAGATGTCCTCGCTTCCATCATCATCATCACAAAAAGAGAGCTTATCCAGGCCATCAATGATATCCCATCAACGTCTTGCACTGGATATGATGGGGGTCCCACAATTCATTCTTAAGAGCGTTAGTGTTTTCATCATTGATGCACTCCTAGGTATCTTCAATGGAATCCCCACAATGCAAAGTTTCCCAACAGCCTGGAATCAATATATGGTCCGACCAAACCCCAAAACACAAGGAGCGACATCAATTTCACAATTCAGGCCAATAATGAAAGCCTCATGTCTCCTCAAAGTCATGGAGAAGTGCTTCTTCCCATCCTAACCAACCAGATTCTGCCATTTGAATCACCATACATTCACTATGCCTTGAAACGCAGGTCCACTATTACCAACCTACTGCAAACCACCAACATCATTCTGGGGGCTCTACAAGATAGGGCTGAGATGGCAATTGTTTATCTGGATATCCGGTCTGCATTCGACAGCACAGACATCCAGCCCCTCCTGCAACTTTGTGAGGATGGATACCAGATAAAAGGCAATATACTGGAATTCTTGAAGTCGCCACTTACGACCAGGGCCCTTCACTTGACTGTGAATAAAAAATCTTTCACAAGGAAAGTTTGCGTAGGTGTACCCCAGGGCGGAGTTCTCTCAGGGCTCCTCTTTACGGCTGCCATCCACCCCAGCAAACAGAATTTATCAGTTATGCAGACGACTTGAAGCTCCTCTATCGGATCAAAGGGAAACCGACCTGATTCTGTTTCTGAAACCATTATCAACAGCCTTAAGAATCTGATTACATACTTGGCACAGTTTTCTCTTAAGAAAAATCCAAAAAAATCTGCACAAATGGTATTTTCCCTCAAATTAAACCCAACGCAACTATACCCGGAAATCCACAGAATCCCCATCACCTCAGTCACCCAGAACAAAGATCTCGGCGTTATTTTCGACCCTAAACTCTGTTTCAAACACCATGTTGCAGACATTCACAACAAGGTCTGCAGGGCAAGATGGCTTGCCAAACAACACCTCCTTCATGTCACAGAGTCTGAGTACACGCTCCAATACATATACCGGTTTCTGCAGCCAGCCATCACCTACGGGTCAGAAATCTGGGCGTCGGCAACGAAAACCCGCTAAAAACCATTGCATCTGATGAGTACTGGCTTCTTCGGTGGATCCTCTTCAAGCATAAACTGCCACCACTCACACATACTTCAGATATCACCCAAATTCTAAATTACAGAAAAGTCTCCAAACGGATATTTGCCCTCCGCTTGCTCGTGTCAATTAAAATGATAGCGGGTGAAGTCAATACGCCAAATTTTTGGCAGATGTGCAATTGGAGGATTCCCCCGAAACCCTTAAGAGCCCTCTCCTCTCTGCAGTCTGTGGCGTGGAGGCTCAGAATAGGGGATAGATTCCTGCCCATGGAGATGCTCCACAACGTCCAGGAGATAGATGTGGACTACAAAAGTTCATAGAGGACAAATCGTACAGAAGACGCATCATCAGGGACCAGCTTTCGTCTTCAATCGAGTGACTGCCATCGTCTTCTCATCGCTTTTCATGTGTCTTCATTTCACATGTTAATATTTATTTTATATGTAATTATACGTTTTATGTCCTAATATATGGTTTAAGTAATTTTTCTTGTATTAGTTATTTAATGTTAAACCCCTAGCATTGTCGCTGTTACGCGTATTATTGCATCAGGCAATCATGTAACCAATCATTACCTGCAATAAAAATATTTATTATGTTTACCAGTAGTGGTCAGGAACGAGAATGCATAGCACGTATTCCTTGTAGTGCACCGGGGTTCAAGCCCGTGATTACTAAATACGATAAATATTTGTATTGACGTTTTATTGTAAACTCTACTGACTTGGTTGTCGTGCCGGAGTATAAACAGAAAATTTATTTATTTATTTTATACACAAATTGTGAATTTTATATGAATAATGACGGGAAAATTTTGTATGTAAATTCGCCCTACGACAGACTTTTATTAGACTCCCCCCCCCCCCCGACTTTAGACTTTATTTAGACTAGGGGTGTCAAACTGACGGCCCGCGAAGGGTTTTTTTGCGCAAAAGAGAAATTACCCAGAGATAAGAAAGTTTGATGCACAAATTCTATGTTACCTTGGGAGCACATATTTATGTGAACAACTGTTTTCGCGTGGAAAGCTAACAAAACAGCCCACAGATCAAGTCTAACCGTTGCCCATCTGTCTTCCATAATAAAAGTTGTGTCTTCTCAATTTTTGGCTCCAAATCTCGCGAAGCTGGTTGCAAGCAAACGGAGTGAAGTGTCTGGCAAAAAGGCCTAGATTGCCTAATTTCATGTATATTCCCTCGTTGAAATATTGTATTATGTGGAATAAACTTGATTTTTATTATTAGTTCTGTTGTTTATTCAGACTTTTATTTCCTTTCAATTAGTTATTAGTGCATTTGAGTATCAATGAGCAACAACTGAGCAATTAAAATAAATCGTCAATCGTACTCAGCAGTCACAGGATTGAACGCTGGTCCATTCAAAGAGCGCGTATTACTGCACTCACGCTCCCGACAACTCGACTACGTCAGGCCTGAAATATATACAGTAGAATCCGGATAAGAAGTTTTCTAAGGGACTGGAGGTTTAGAACTTCTTACGAGGGAAAACATTTTAAAAGGGAAAATGACCTAATGGTATGAAATATTAACTACACAAATAAAAATGAAAAGATACACATACATAAGTTAAAGTAATTTTAAGTACTATTTCCGAATTTCTCTGTCAGAATTACTCTGTCTATAGGAGACATTTTTAAACTGAGGTTTCTTATTGCTTAACATTCTGTTCATTAAACTCATTATCAAGTTGGAAGGATGAACTCCTTTGGAGTTCATCCTTCCAACTATACCCCTTCCAGTTATAAAAATATAATATAATTAGTATAATCAGTATAATTAATAATTATTATACTCATATAATCAGTATAATTAATAACTAATATTTGAGCGTTAAAATAAAACTGCCAAGGAGGGACGAATAATTAGGGCCAATACGGTAGTTAGACAAAAATACAGTTATTCTTGAAAAAGTTACCAAAAATACTGATAATGATAATCTACAGAAACAAATAAAAGTATTATAAATTTAGCTTTCAACATATCTTAAGAGGTCACAATTACAATACGTCACAGTAACAATCCACTAAGTAATTTAGAACTGTTCAAAACCATCAGAACTTAACGGCATACTCTTCATGTGATCGACGATATCAATTATAGATATCGATGAAAACAGTTGCAATATGTCACTTCCATTATATCAAAATGTTTATACTAAAAAGGTTTTAGGGCTGAAAGAATCAGACTGTGGAAAATTCACAAATCGAACAAGTTAGTGCATAGCATCATTTTAGTTCGCAGTATATTTGCAGATAAATTTGCAGATAGGTGGCAGTGATCACAGTGTACTGATGTGGGATTTACTTAAAGATATAATTACCATCAAGGATAAAGGAAAGGGTTTTTGCTCCCGTAAAGGTGGCTACAGTGGTCTCAGGCAGTTTTTAAATTCTGTACAGTGGGACCGACTGATGATGTTACCAACAGCAAATTCTAAGTGGGAAGCATTCAAGAAATTAATCGTGGAAGCTACTAGACTTTTCATACCTATTAAGAAATATTGTTCAAGGTTTAGGCATAAATGGTTGTCAAATGAACTAATGAGACTCGTGGTAGAGAAGAAAAATGCATATAAATTATCAGGCGACACAGAAGCCTATGGCAGATCGTAAGCTAGTCTGTAATCAAGTCACAAAGGAGATTAGGCAAGAGACGGCAGATTACGAGAAATCTTTGTCAAAGGATGCTAAGAAAAACATCAAGGATTTCTTTACTTATATAAACTCTAAAAGGAAGGAGATGAATCAGATTGGTCCACTTGACATCGATGGTTCGATTGTTGATGATCCTGCTCAGATAGCAAACAAACTCAATGAGTATTTTGCATCTACATTCACACATGAGGAGTTATTAAGGAAGGAAAATGCCAGAAGTTTATCAAACTGCAACAGGGTGCTTAATGATTTTGTAATAACTGAGAGCAAAGTGGAGGAGAAATTGTTGAAGTTAAACATAAGAAAGGCTCCTTGAGTGGATGGGATCTATCCAGTTATATTAAAGGAGGTGGCAAAGGAACTAAGCGAACCCTTAGCCATAATTATGAGAGCATCCTTGGAGTCAGGGGAAGTCTCCACGGACTGGAAATGTGGAAATGTATCCCCAATTCACAAAGGGGGGTCAAATGGTGACACGTGTAATTACAGACCAGTTAGTTTAACTTCTGTTCCGGGTAAAATAATGGAGTCACTGGTTAAAGATGCATTGCAGGACCATCTAGACAAGACTGCAGCAATAATTCAGACCCAGCAGGGTTTGTTAAAGGAAGTCTTTTCTGATAAATTTGATTGGATACCATGATGTGGTTACAAAGGAACTGGATGCAAAAAATAATTTTGATATCATATACAGGAACTCCCCGACGTACGTAAGAGTTGCGTTACGCGGAACGCTACGTAATTCGGGGAATTTCCCCCATGCTTGTGCAGCACTCGCAACTGTGCTCGCTGAATTGATTGAATTAAAAAAAAAAGAAATGTTCCACGAACATGTAAATAGAATTATTTATTGTATTTATTACATTTTTTATCGCATGCGCAAGAAAAATTACATAAGCGTGCAATTTAAAAAAATTTCAAAATTATAAAATTAGAAAAAAAGAGAGGAGACAGAGATAACATCAATAAGAGGTAAAACTCTCGAGCATCGTTGCCAGAATCGACGTCTTCAGCTGATAAGTACGCCGCTGCGGACGTTGAGGGCTGTGGAGATTTAGAAGGGGTCGGCCGCTCAACCTTAAAAAAGAACATACTAATGGATGACTGGACGGTGGCTTTTTTCTTTTCATCGTAGATTTCTTTATAGCAAGCAAGCAAGTATATCATTCACCCTTCTGTTAACTTTTAAGAATCGTTCGCTGTCAGGATCCATCTTCTCAAACCTCGGCCATTGCCGATGCAATTTCACAAATGCCATTGCCATCTCTCTGGTGATGAAGCGTCTCGGCTGCTCATTTGGTTCATCTTGAGCTTCGTCAGCATTTCTTCTTCCACTGTTTTTTTTTTTTTTTTTTCAATATGTTATTCGTTAGATAATTCCTTCTCTTCTTTCTCTATTGACTCCTTCACGTCTTTGGCATCATCCTCCAACTGTAGCTCTGCAACCTTTACAAGAAGTAGCTCTGCAACCTTTACAATTTTATCTATAACCTCTTCATATGATTCGTCTTTTTCAAATCCTCCGTAGCCTTTTACGTGCCGTGGTCATATTTTCTTCCATGCGTCATTTAAACAACTTTTAGTAATTTCCGCCCATGGCTTATTAATGTTTAACAGGGTGTGGTAAATATTGTAAAATTTCCAAAAGTCTCTCAACGTAAAATTTTTCTCATCGTCTACTGCAGACAATGCCGGAGCAAATATTGTGCGTAAATAGCATGCTTTTAAATACGAAATAACTCCCTGATCCATAGGTTGGATGAGTGAAGTCGTGTTTGGTGAGTTATAGAAATATAACTCCCACGTTCGAATTGAAATCATCTAGATGCGTAGGATGTCCAGGAACATTATCTAATAGAAGCAAAATCGTGAAAGGAACGTCGTTGTCTTTACAATATTTTTCAACCTCGGGAATGAAGCAGCATTTAAACCAATCCTCAAAGAGAGATATTGTTATCCATGCTCTCTGGTTCGATCGGGAATGCAAGAGTAGGATGGCTTTATTGATGCCCTTAAATGCACGAGGATTTCCAGAATGGTACACAAGCAGTGGTTTTAATCTGTAATCTCCCGCTGCATTAGCCCCAAACAAGAGCGTGCCCCTATCTGTTGATGCCTTGGAACCTGGCATTGTACTTTCCTCTTTGACAATGTATGTTCGATCCGGCATGTTTTTTCCAATACAGAGCAGTCTCGTCAACGTTAAAAATTTGTTGCATTGAATAGCCGCCTTCATCAATAATTTTTTTTTTCTGACACGTCACAAAATTTCTCTGCAGCTACAGAATCGGCACTGGCGACTTCACCGCATACTTTAATGTCGCGGAAACCAACGCGATGCTTAAACCTATTAAATCACCCGTTGCTTGCCACGAACTTGGGTTGGGGTTCGTCGTACTTATCCTTAATATCTTTATAAATACTTTTTGCTTTTGTTTGAATGGTCATAAGGCTCAGGGGCACTCTCTTCTGAATCTGATTTTCCATCCATATTTTTAACAGCTTTTCCATCTTCGATATTGCACCAGAATTCTGTTTTGTGATCACTGTTGACCTTAAGTGCGTTGATCCTTTGACATTTTCTTTTATACGCACACTGTCCTATAAAATATTATTCACTGTTGAAGCAGCGAGACCTAATTCCCTTGCAATAGATGATAAACTTTGTCCTGCTTCGTACTTCTTAATCATTTTCATCTACATCACTTGCAGTTTTCGTTGGTCGCTTTCCCTTCATCATTGTAATACATAAATAGGAATGAAGAGAAGTTTCTGAAAATTTGTTTTTTATATGATTGAAGATTTCAGTGAAGGGGAACACATTTCACCATAATAGCGTAAAAACCCACACAATTGCAGTTATCGGTATTATTGCAAATGCAATAAGATCGAGTTTACTACCCGTTTATAATTAGATGCACGAACAGTAAAGCCCAAAGAATTATTTTTATTGTTTTTTGGTCGTGACCTCTAGAAACGTGCTTTAGAAAAACATCACACGGGCGTTCAAAATTGATTTTTTATAACGGAAACATATGATAACGATGGAAGTGTAGTGCAATTTCCATCATAAATATGCAATTTTACAGAGATAAGTAGCATAGTAACATAGCGAAATTTTCAACTTCCAAGGACTTGGAAAGAATTACAAAAAAAAAAAAAAAAATGTTGGATAGTCTTATTCATTACGATATTTTCACGATATCTTCATTTGTTCCTACGGGATGCAAAATACGTTTCCACGAATTTCTTAAGTTTGCACCGGCCGGCAAAATCTTACGTAAAGTCGAATTTCCTTACGTCGGAGAGTTCCTATACTTGGATTTCAGGAAAACTTTTGACACTATTGCGTACGGAAGACTACTGTACAAATTGCAGCAGTATGGTATTAAGGGTAAGTTGCTACAATGGATAAAAGGGTACTTGAGTGGGAGAAGACAGAGGGTGGTAAGCAATGGACGCTGCACTTCGTGGACTAATGTTATTAGTGGAGTGCTACAGGGTTCGGTGTTGAACCCACTGTTCTTTTGTATATTTATCAATGATATTGATGAAGGTATATCAGACTTAGTGTCGAAGTTTGCAGATGATACAAAAGTTAGCAGGGTTGTTAATGACAGTAATGGCAGTGTGCTACTGAAACAGGATCTAGATAATTTGGGTAATTGGGCTGAGAAGTAGCAACTGAAGTTTAACATTGACAAATGCAAAGTACTACATATGGGTAGAAGTAGCAACTGAAGTTTAACATTGACAAATGCAAAGTACTGCATATGGGTAGAAGTAACCCCAGAGAAACGTACCAACTGTGTGGTACTACACTTAAGGTGGTAGAAAATGAAAAAGACCTGGGAGTAATTGTGTAGTCAGACATGAAGTTTTCTGAGCAATGCAGACGGGCTGCAAGGGCAGGTCAATGATATACAGGAATTTTGCTAGCAGGGAAAAGAAGATGATTATCCCTTTGTATGAGGGAATGGTCACGCCACGCCTTGAGTACTGCGTACAGGTCTGGAGGCCTATTTTAGGAAATATGTAAATTCGCTTGAGCGTGTACAGAGAACGGCAACAAGATTAATGAGGGAAATGAAGGGATCCTCTTACCAAGAGAGGCTTAAGTTCTGCAAATTGCAGCGGATGGAGACTAGGCACCTGCGAGGTGATCTGATTGAGGTGTATAAGGCCTTGAATGGGTTGAGCACGCTGATGGGATTCTTCCACTTGTTCAGATCACGAATTTAAGGGGGGGGGCATAAATTCTAATTGAAGAAAGGCAGTTGTAGAATAGATGTGCGGAAATTTGCCTTTAGCCAGCGGGTGGTTAATTGCTGGAACAAACTTCCATCTGTCGTTGTGGAAGTTGATAGCTTAAATAAATTCAAGGAGGAACTGGACAAACTTTTAGAGGGAATGGTTGTGTTAATTTTTTTTAAATTTAAGATTTTTTATTTTATTTATTTATTTTTTTTTTTAGTTGATGCTACATAATCTCATACGCTCCCTTTATTTGCATCACATGCCTCTATTATTATTACTAAATCACCGAAGTAGGTGAAATGGCATAGTTTTTGTTACATCTCATGTTGTGAATGCCTTCACAACGAGTTGTCTTGATATTGCACTATATCGAATAACCAACGCTTTGCCAATAGAGTAAGTAACATGAGACCATGTTACTTTTTTTTTTTTTTTTTTTGATTTGGTAGTTGTTGGCGCATCGGCTTCTGTGGCCATATTGCACCTCCCAAGGTTTTTTTTTTTGCAGTACTTTGATCCAAGCCCGAGGCGGGAATCGAACCCGCGACCTTTGGGTTGCCGGGTAGGTACTTTACCTACTCGGCTAGCCCGGTCGGCACTATGTTACTTATTCTAGGCCGATACCAACATCACCATCCAAGAGTGGTGGTGGTATCCGCCGAGAATCTGGTGGTAACCTTCACAACGAATTGTCTGATATTGCACTACCTCGAATAAGCAACGCTTCGCCAGTGGAGAAGACTAATGTTACTTATTCTCGGCGTATACCACTCAGGATTGGGGAGGTAGTATACGCCAAGAATAAGTAACATCTCGGAATCCGCCGAGAATAAGTAACATGAGTCTGCGCGGGTAACACAGTGGTAATGGGCTTTTTTCACTCCGTGGCTGAATTAGTTGGTCTCAAGCGTAGATTACAAAGTTTCCCCCCCCCCCACACACAAACTGTGGTTTTTTCGTCCAGTAAAACAGGCAAATAGACCAGAGAACACACGCAGTTTTTAAAGAAAAAATAAATATATGAATAGATGTAATCATTTAGGGGTGATCCTAATATAATTTTTTTTCCTCTACTGGCGAAATGCTGCCTATTCGAGGTAGTGCAATATCAGGGCAACTCGTTGTGAAGGCCTTCACAGTATGAGATATAACAAAAACATGTCATTTCATCAACTTCCGTGATTTACTACGAACTAAAATGATCCCGTGTTCGATTATCAAAATGTTTATATTATATAATTTTTTAATATAAAAATAAAGAATTTCTATATTAAAAAACGTATCAAGGGGGAAAACGTCATTATAATAATACACTGTGTATTCTTTATCGCGTACTTCTTATGAGGGAAAATAATACATTACAATATATACAGCGGAAAACTGCTTATGCGAGACTACTTCTTATACAATTAGTACAGCGGAAAACTTCTTATGCGGGAATTTCTTATCCAGGTTCTATTGTATATATATACAGGTTACCCCCGCTTAACGCTGATAATTCGTTCCGGAAAAACAGCGCTAAGTGAATCCGCGCTAAGCGAGCGCCGCAGTCCCATAAGGTAACATGTATTTGTAAGTTGCTGTCGGTGCCATAGGATATTTCCTAATCAATAATAAACGGTAGTGAAAAGATGCACAAATGTCGGTCAAAATATTCAAATATTTGTACATATAAAATATTCTGCATTACATACGTACATAATTCTGGTAACTACTTACGTATTACAATTAAAATCATTAATTTAATTGATGGATTTAATCATGAAAAATGTGTCGACTTTGGGTTGGCCCTCTTCTAAATAAACTAAAAGGGGTATTAATTTTAAATCCTTCGCTGCTTTGAAACCTGGCATGTCTTTTTTTTCTTCTTTCAATACGAAACTTTTAGACTTTCGTTTCCACAAAAGTGCTGCTTCATCTATGTTAAAAACTTGTTGAGAAGTATAACACACAATACAATACCCCTCTTCAATAATTTTAACAAGTTCTTTTTTTAAAGTTTCGGTTCCTTGATCTGCACTTGCGGCTTCTCCCTATATTTTTAAATCTATTCAACCAGCCGTTACCAGTTTTAAATGGTTCCACTTTTTTTTTAGTTTTTTCTTCAGATCATCATATTGGCTAATCTCTTTTTTTTTTTTTTTTTTTTTTTGTAATATTTAACTTAACTGAATTCTGCATTGATATTATCTTCAATAAAATTAGTTAACGTCATTTCATTTCAATCCTAGCTCTAGTTGCTTGCAGTGGAACAATTATTAAAAAAATAAAGAATTAATTTATTTTTTTATAATTGTTCTTGCAAGTCTTAAATTATGGCACATATCCGATTGTCGTTGACTGGAATCGATTCGCTTCAAAACGTCTAATTTAATTTATTCCATAAGTAAATTCCATAAGTAACACTTATGGAATTTTCGTACTGTAGCTGAGTTAGTCATTCTTGGAAGAGGCAAACCCTACATTGACACGTAAAAATAGCCTTAAAACGAGTTATTTCTTTAGTTATATTTCGAACACCAATCCAGTGGTGCGCGTGGGGAATTTTATAGCTTTAATGTACAAAAAAGGCAGTCACGAGAAAGAAAAGGTTGCTCACCCCCTGAGTTAATGTACAGTAGAAGAATAATACGAAAAATGAGACAAATTTATTGTGATTCATGCAGGATTTGTGTTTTTTCTAACTATTAATTTGTCTATAACTACAATCCTCTGCAACGAGTGTTTCCGGATTTTCAGAAGTGTCCGCAAAGCGGTCTTTCTAGTTATTCGATAGTGGCCTATTACTGCAGTCTGATCTGCCCATTTGCTGTTTGTAGAGATTCGGTACTTTAATGTTGGTTGACCTTCCCGAATGACACCTGTTCCACGCAATGTCGTAGGCGGCGCTAAACCTTCTTCCTGTGATTACGCTCGCACCTGTCACCGTTTAATTACCAACAACACATCCATAGCTATATTTCGTCAATTTTATTCTTGAGACTTATATTTTTCGCCGTAAAGCTGCGTGTGTTGTGAAAAATAACGAACTTTTAGGCCGAATTTCCACGCTGCAAATAAATAAAACACCTGTTGGTACGCCAACTTCAGAAAAGCGTCGTCGCTTCCTTCTTGAGTGTGTAGTCTAAGAGGTAGCCAGCTTTCTTCCCTGGGCTGAACTCGCGCTTTCATCCGCCCAAAGGACCAAATTCTGGGAGCCGCCCAGTATCTGCAACAAACACCGTATCTCCTAGAGGTGAGTTCTGCCTCGAGCCTACACGTCTCTCTCTCTCATTTCACGTCCCACATGTAAGCCTAATTTCTTCAAAGTAAATGAAAATGCAAGCCAAATTTTCATCGTTTTCACAACTTGGAATAAATAAATCTCACTCTCGCAAAAGTAGGTCAAATACATTTCAGAGGTTTCTTTTGATTTTTATTTATATTCATCTGGGCGTCAATTAATAATACTCCGCAACATTAAGCATATCTTAAACACAAACGATTACAGCTCGACAAAACATCGGATTATCTCTTTAACAGTACAAAGCCGGCATTTTCTTTCACGAAGCTATTATAGCAAACTGAAATTATGTAGATTGTGCTGCACTCAGCTTTCGTTTACTTATACATTTGTATTTGTTTATAAATGCATATTTGCCTGAAGTAGCAAACGTTGTTTTTACTTTTGTAACGCTACCACTCATATTGGGAATTTGTGTGTGTTTTGCTATTTGGGATTGCTATATGTCCTATCATATTGTATTTTTCGATCCATCAGCTACAGTGTATCATTCAACAGCGTAAGTAGATGTGTTCAGCGCATTTTTAGGTGTATTAACATGTATACATAATGTCTTCGCGATATCCGTCCGCATGTAAAAATTCTGCTCCCAGCGCATGAATTTTCACGAAATTTTATATTTTTCCTTTTAAAAAGATTTATCGAGCCGCCCCCCAAATTTCACTAAAATCGGACCAATAGAATTTGTTTCTTTTCTTCTTCTTTTTTTTTTTTTTTCCCCCTCATACGCGTAGGCTATCCATACCGTACATTGTAGCTGTCCCTAGTGAGTAGTACAGGTGGTAGAATCGCAGTTCTTCCCACTCCGGTTGGAAAGGCCCTCAGTTCGAATCCCGTCAATGACGCGAGGAATTTTTATGAGTCTTTTTCAAACGTGGTTGAGTTAGTCGATCTCAGGCAAGTCTTTACTTCCGGAAATTCTCATTTTTCGTCCAGCAAACACAAGCAGAACACGAGCAATTTACAGACAGTATATAGTAACATAGTTTGGAGGTGAGGCGCCACCGGTGGTCTACCACAACAGCGCCATCAGTACTCTTGTGAAGTATACAAAACTCTGTAAATGCCAGAAGCGTGCGTATGGTATATACACCGATGAGCCAAAACATTATGACCACCTACCTAATATGATGTTGGTCTTCCGTGTGCAGCCAAAACAGCTCGTACCCGGAGAGGCATGGCCGCTACACGGGGAAACCCTAAAAAATATTTCTAAATGTGTCTTGTGGTATCTGGTACCAACACGTAACCAGCGAATCCTTTAACTCCTGTAAATTGCGCAGTTGAGACGCCGCAGATCGGAATTGCTGTTCTAATAAAAACCACAGATGCTCGATGGGATTGATGGCTGGGGAACTTGGAGGCCAGGGCAATACCTGGTAGTCTTCCTCATGTTCCGCGAACCAGTCTCGAACAATCCATGGCGCATTATCCTGCTGAAAGACGGCACCGCCAGAAGGGAAGACCGTTGCCATGAAAGGGTGTATCTGGTCAGCAATGATGTTTAGGCAGCTGTCTCCTCCCCTCCTGCCACCACCCACTTTTCCTTCTGGTGGGGTATAGGCTTGCCCCACTGCCTCACGGCGGTCTTCTTCTATCGACCCCCTTTCTTCTGTTTTCCTACCCCCCAGTCTTCCTCCTCCCACAGCACTTTCTTCTTACACAGTGTATTGCCCCACAAGTCCAAATTTAAATAACATCAAAATTCCTGCCCAACCTTTTAGGCTCTTAGAATTTATCATTTTAGCGTACAACCCCGTCTGGAGTTTCTAATAACTACTTACTAAAAAAAAAAAAAAAAAAAACCGCGATCATTTTATCTTTATTTTATTTTATTTAGGTCCTAGTCACCGAAATCTCAGGAAAATAGGTAGCAGGACCTGCCAGAGTAATATATTGACAACTGGTACACCTGGCTAGCCTCCCCGCGGCGAAGTATGGAAACGTTGAATCCCACTAGGGGCTCAGCGGCTAATGAGTCAGACGAACAATGGGCACAGCATACTACACAACACATGATACACACACTTTTAAATCTCTGGCTTTGACAGTGTACTGTCCTCGATACAATGAACATAGGTAGAGATGGGAGAAGTCCCTGGTGCCATTAGACCCGAAAATACTTCATACTTCATGCTTCATATATACAGGGTGTTTCAGTTAAACGTTTCAGAACTTCTAAGAGGGGTAGGGTACATCCTGACAACTCGAAATCATATAGCAATGTGGGGTCGGAAATGCTTTCCTGAAGCGGTGTTGTACACAGAAGCACCATAAAGAAAAGAGACCGTAAGTGAGAAATCGTTTTAATAATACATGAAAAGAAGCAAAAGGTACATGGATTAAAGTAAGTGTTCGAAGTTTCTTCCACGGGCTACAATGCACGCCTCACATCTCCGACGCATGGACATCCGAACATTCTGGAATACTCCAGGCGAATTTCGAATTTCTTGAACAAGAACGCCAAGTTAGTAGGATGGATGATTACACGAACGCAGAGTTAGCCGATATGCATTTGGCGTACGGGGCTGCAAATTGTAGTGGGCCAGCCGCACAGCGTTTGTACGCGGAACGATATCCGACGAGGCGTATTCCCAGTCATAATTTCTTTGCAAGACTGCACCAGAGGTTAGCTGAGAGAGGTTCATTTGAAAGAGCTGACAGGGACAGGGTAAGAACAGCACGGACTCCAGCCGTCGAACAGAATGTGCTGCAGCATGTACAGGGGAATCCAAGAACGAGTACACGAAGTCTAGCAAACGCAGTCGGGGTTTCCCATTGCAGCGTCTGGAGGATTCTCCGAGAACAAGACATGCATCCGTTTCACGTGCAGCGTGTCCAGACACAGCAACCGGAGGATTATGCACCTCGTATTGCTTTCGCACAGCGGTACCTTGGAAAATGTGCTACAAATCCCCTTTTTCCTGCTGAAGTGTTGTTTTCCGATGAGGCATCCTTCACAAGGGAAGGAATTTTCAACACGCATAACGACCATATCTGGGCGGTCGAGAACCCGCATGCAATACGACGTCGTGCAGCACAGATTCGATTTTCGGTCAATGTATGGGCCGGTATTATGGGAGATCACCTCATCGGACCTTACCTGTTACCGTGTCGTCTAACCGGACCTATCTACTTGATCTTTCTGCAGCAAGTATTGCCACAACTTTTGAGAGATGAACAGATTTCTGCATCGACGCAACAGACAATGTGGTCCCTGCCCATTATAGCGGAGATGTTCGTAACTACCTGGATGTCACATTTGGTCAACAGTGGATCGGACGTGGTGGTCCCGTGCGTTGGTCCCGTGCCTGCTCGGTCACCCGACCTATCATGTCTTGATTTTTATTTCTGGGGTCATATGAAATCGCTAGTTTATGACACCCCTGTTGACAATGCTGAGGAGCTGGTTGCAAGAATCGCAGTAGCTGTCAAAGAAATTCGAAATTCGCCTGGAGTATTCCAGAATGTTCGGATGTCCATGCGTCGGAGATGTGAGGCGTGCATTGTAGCCCGTGGAAGAAACTTCGAACACCTACTTTAATCCATGTACCTTTTGCTTCTTTTCATGTATTATTAAAACGATTTTTCACTTACGGTCTCTTTTCTTTATGGTGCTTCTGTGTACAACACCGCTTCAGGAAAGCATTTCCGACCCCACATTGCTATATGATTTCGAGTTGTCAGGATGTACCCTACCCCTCTTAGAAGTTCTGAAACGTTTAACTGAAACACCCTGTATACAAATATACATAGATACAGACACTTTCTATTTATAATCATCGCATTCTGCGTAAGAAACAATTTTAATTATACAACTTCACTTGCAAGCAATAAAAGGTATACTATGTATGCATATGTACTTGTTTTGGGTGGCACCTAGACGTTTAGTCGAACTCCACCTTGGAAAATCTGCGTTGAAAAAGTAACACTGTCTACAGCGATCAACACCAGGTCAATCGCTGCCTAGTGCCCATTTCTAAGCATGAGGAATTGTGCTTGGTTTTATTATCTAGTGCTGCTGCACCAATTTGTCGTCCAGTGGAAGGAAAGCAATACAGGAGCCCTCGGGCTGCCCAACCCGAGGGAAAAAAAAATTTTAAATAAATAAATAAAAATAAAAAAAATAAATAAAGAATTCAATGTAAAAAAATTCTATGTATAGGTAATACCATTATATACATTCAATGTTATTACTAATTTAAGAAAACAATATTTAGTTTCTAAGTTAAGAGCTGTTTGCCCTAGTAAAGTAGAAATATAAGTTCATGAATACATCAGTCTACTGTCCACTTCTAGAATTAGTAAACGAGGTCTGTCTTCTTTTAAACACCTTGTCAGAAAAAGATTGGAATGCTGCAAAGTTCTTGACATCTTGAATTAAAATTCAAGTCTTGTCTGAAGTCGTCATAAGCCGGGCAATAAAGCAGAACATGCCTCCAATCTTGTACTGCACCACAAAAACACAACGGGTTAGGTTCAAGTCCAAATTTACACAATTTATCCCACAGTGAACCATATCCAGTAATTAAATACGACGTTGTCATTGAAGGATAAAACCATCAAATAACTTTCTTATTTACAGCAAACGTTGCATCTTCAATGAACTCCCTGGTAGTGAGTCCTTTTCCTTGGATTGCCATCTGTATTTCCACTTCTCAGTGAATTTTGTCCAAAGATTAATTTTCTCCTGCCGAATGTACGTGGACTTACAATGTCGAGGATTTGAGTTGCCAAACCTTTCTTTAAGTTAGAAATCATGCCACATAAATATCAATCGGAATACAACCTGAGATCACTTGTAATGCATTGGTTAATGTTTTTTCTGCAGCATCTGTGTGTTGTCAATATCATCTTTCTTTGCAGTGATAAAAGTTTGGCCTTCGCTGTGACGTGAGTAACCTTAGGAAACCATATGGCAGCCGCATATACTACAATTGGCAAAAATATAGCCTTATAATATAATGCCAAAGTTTTGTGCTTTATATCCCATTCAGCTCTGGAGAGCCTAATCACATTGGCAGTAAACTTCTTAATCTTTTCAGCTAAGTTCTTTACGTGGGGGATAAAAGAAAATTTATCATCAATTAAGAGACCAAGATATTTATTTGAGAAACATAAGGAATTTGGGCATTGTTGATATGGAGTTTAGGAGGTCTGTTATAATCCAATTTATTATGGAAATCATAATTTTAGTTTTCGTCTCAAAAATTTTTAATTTGTTTTTTCTAGCCCATTCCAGCAAATCATCCAAGATTTCTTTCCCATATGTTTCTAGCAAAAGCCTTGACCTGCCTGGTATGCATAGCACTAAATCGTCAGCATATACTATTTTATTGCAAATTTGACTTTCTTTTAGTAACCATTAGTCTAAAACAGAATTCCAGAGGAGAGGTCCAAGGACCGACGAGCCTTGTGGGTGTCCTCTGGAAATGAATTTTGAAAATACCAAACGTTGTGAGATGACTTTTATCTCCCTGATTGAAAAATAAGATCTAATAATCTGATATAGTAAATCATCACATTTTGCCTCTTGAAGTGATCTGAGGGCGCTCTCCCATCAGAGTGTATCGAAAGCGCCCTCAAAGTCGATAAAAATAACCATCATGTATTTCTTGTCTGTTGTTTTACATAGATTCACCAAATTTCTGATGGCATCTTCAGTGGTGGAGCCCTTCTTAAAGCCGAGTTGTGAATTAGAAATCATATTACTTGTACAGTATATACTAGGATGCAGAAGGCCAAAACCTTCTGCATCCTATGGGCTAATAATCTCTCATAAACTTTCCAAGATTTCCCAGAAGGGATATAGCGCGATATGCCTTGGGATCCGTTGCCAATTTTCTAGGCTTTCTGGGCATCTTTACATTCATTTATACGAATACTTTACATTCATACGAATGCATTCAACAATATATTGTAATTTACTGGAATAAGTTACCCACATGGGCAGCAAAGGCTGACAGTTTGGGGAAATTCAAAGGTCACCTATGGGAGGAGGGAAACGTATTTAGGGTCCATTTCCTTCTCTTTTATTATTTATTAATTTTTTTTAACTTTATTATTATTTTACTCTTTTTTTTCTTTTTATTTATTTATTTTTTTTTACTGGTGCAGCATAAGCCTTAGGCTTCCTTGTACCATATAGCCATTACTAATAATAATACTAGTATACTTACTAATACTTGCTCTATACATAGAGCAAGACCCATGCAGCCATTGCGGTGAAGATGAATCCTTGGACTACGTAATGTACACCTGCATCTCATATGAAGAGTACCGTCTGCGGCTTTGCACCCATTGCTTGGCAGCCCTCTTCATCAAGAGCACATCGTCTTGGAGGATGCGGACTCCTTTGCAGCCTTCACTCAGTTCGCCCAGCAGTCTTTGCGACCAGGCAGGCAAATAGAATAAACAACAGGTCAAACTGGATCCCACAGAGTCCAGCTCCCTGGAAACTAAAGCCTACTGCTAACGGCTACAACCAAGCAGAAAGATAAATGCATCAGAGATCTCTCCCAAATAAGCTAACCCTGATCATAGTAGAATTACTGCATCTGTATCAGTGCAACTGTTCAAGGTGTCCCCCAAGACTCTCATCCATATCCACCTAGTAATATTGTCTAAAAATATAAACTGCGTAAAGGGCCTAAATATACACTGATGAGACAAAACATTATGACCAGTGAGTCGTTATGCAAATAGAAGCAACTGCAGGTGAACTACGGTGCGTGTTTTCCCCAGAAACTGGAGTTTTTCGTCCAGGAAACAGACAAATTGACCATAGAACACACGCAATTAACAGACATAAGACACAGCATGGCAGATGAATTTAATTATTCAGGGCTAAATATAATAGGTTTTTTTGTGTAGACGTGTATAATACTGTTATGGAGCAAGGGCAGGAAACAAGTGACTGGATTTCCACAATAAGGTCTGTTGTCTCCAACATTTTCCCTCTGAACTGCCCTGAATTTGATACACTAGAACAGGAGATAAGACGCAGTAATGAAATATATAGTGGCCCTATGGACATCGTCCCTTTTACCCTCTTGGATCTTGGTGCTGCTGTTAGTAAACTAAACAGTAAAAAATGTCCTGGGATTGACCTTACTGAGAATGGTGTTATTGTTAAATTTTTTGACCTGTTTCTGCAAATTCTGTTAAATCTTATGAACAAACGTCTCATTTAGGGTCTTTTACCAAGGCAATGGAAAGTGGCTTTGCTGAAAATTCTTCACAAGCCAGGGAAACCAACATCTGATTCCCGTGCTTACAGACCTATTTCATTGCTTGCGAATCTCGGAAAACTCTTTGAAAGACTTTTAGCCCCGAGACTCCATAAGATGTGTTACGTGAGAAACGACTTTGTTCTAACGTACAATTTGGCTTCAATGGAGGGAAATCTACGGAGGAGGCCATATCTGCTCTAACTACTTATGCTCGGAATTCTACTTCAAAGTATGTTTTGGCTGTGTTTGTGGACTTCGAGGGTGCTTTCAACTACCTTTGGTGGGAGAGCGCCCTCGAGTCCTTAAGAGCTACTAATTGTGATGATTATACCTACAAGGTCTTAAGATCTTATTTCAGTGATCTTATTTCAGTAAAGGCAATTTCTAAGCACCTGACATATACATATAGTTCCCTGTATTATTATTATTATTATTATTATTATTATTATTATTATTATTGGCCATATGGTACAAGGAAGCCTAAGGCTTATGCTGCACCAGCCAAAAAAAAAAAAAAAATCCCAAGTTACCCCCTGAGAGAGAGAGAGAGAGAGAGAGAGAGAGAGAGAGAGAGAGAAGTAGAAAGGAATCACCAAGAAAGAGAAGAATGATGATATCCAGCTCAGGACCCTGGGTTTGCCAAGCCTATACTCACCAGATGTGAGCCCCCGGAGTTAATCCAGAGGATGCCCTCAAGGATCGATGTTGGGGCTTCTCCTCTGGAACGCAGTTCTAGAGAAATGGCTTTTGAGAGATCATCGAGGTGTACTTAAAATTTCATATGCCGATGACTTAGTGGTGGCCATCGATGGGAGATTCAGAAAGGTGCTTGAGGAGTGTATGCAACCACTTATTCACGATTTGTAACATGGGCGAATACAAACAAATTAAAAATTTCACCAAGTAAGACGACTTTTATGACTTTTGGCAATCACTTCGACTATAACAGACCTGCTAGGATCGTTCTTAATAACATACAGAAACCATATGTCTCTGAGACTAAATATTTAGGAGTTATATTAGATGATAGATTAACTTTTCAGTCGCATGTTTCAAAATTGAAGAACAAAATTCGAAATTTTACTGCCTCAGTGGTTGGGATCTCTAGAAAAGAATGGAGTCTTACTAGGAAGACATTATCATTGTATTATAAGACGATCTTTTTGCTTGCAGTTTCTTATGCCGCCAGCATTTGGCATCAAAATGTTACCAAAGTCAAGATAAAAACAAAGCTAATATCCTTGCAAAGATCCGTCTTACTAACCATTCACCGCATTCCAAGAACTACTTCTAACAATGCCTTGTAGGTTTTGGGACGAGTAATGCCCTTTACCTTTATATCATTTATCGAGGAATGTTGTACAATCTCAAAAAGGGACTTTCGATCACAGCGTACGGAATAACAACCGACCCCGCAAATAACATAAAGCAAGAAAATGCTAGAATTTGGAGTGAATTAACTGGAATTTCGCAATTCCAGTTAATTCATTGTAGGAAGTATTCCAGTTAAATCATTGTTAATTCATTGTAGGAAGTGCCAATTTGGTCTCATCACTAGGAAATATATACAAAAGGCTGACTACCTAACATCCCCAGCTATCAACTCATCGTTTACGCCAAATATGTACACTTCCTATCTGCTCACGGGGCACAGCTCCGTACGGGCTAAGCTCTTTGAACGTGGACTCGAACCTGATCCATACTGTACATGCAGTGACCTCGAAATTTGGACATGTTCTCTTATTTTTCCCGAAATATGAACAATTCAGACAGACTTTAGTTGATCTTGTTCCAGAGTTATCAGAAGAAAACGTCAGTATTCTTGTTGAGTGTGTCAGTAACTTTAAAGCCCTTCAAGATTTTGCTACAAATGTTTTCAAGAAGCTTCTTCAACTAAGATCCCTGGCTCTCAGAGGATGTAATTAAGTGATCTCCTCAACTTCTCTCTCTCTCTCTCTCTTCTTTTTTCAGTAAGGATTTATTATTCATTTTTTATAACTATGTTTATATTATTTTTATTTAATTATTATTATTATTTTTTTTTTGCTGGCTCCCAGGTGCGGGCTACCTGGGAGTATGGGGTTGATAGGGAAGGCAACTCCGGGTGGTCAGTAAAGCATACCCATGCCTCATCAGGCTAAGTATATGGAGTGTCAGGGGAGGGAGGAGGCAGGCAGACCATCTCCTCCTCCCCCCCCTGCTGGGGAGAGGAAAAAAGGTACCAGGCAAGGGAGATGGTACAGATCGCCATTTGGCTACATGGCAGTGAGGCTGCAGCAGTCGTAGTGTAGTCATAAGATCATGTCCGGTAGTAAAGTCACTCATGGGACATTGTCCCGTCCAAGTTGAATGTCTTTGTTTTTGGTTCTCTATCTTTTTCAGTTTCACTAAGGTCTCATATTTGTTGGTACATAGGCAGGGTTTCTTGGTTCAAGTGTTCCTTCGTATCATTGTAGGAAGTGCATAGTCACTGTTCCCAAGGCAAGACAGCTAGTATCTTCCACATAATTATCATTCCGGGGTGTGTCTGAAAGGATGTTTTGATTTGTTATCTGGCTGGTCGTCTTTCACTCTTGGTGTATTGCAATTAGGGTTCTCCTTCTTGAGAAGAGTTCTTGAGCGAAGTTGATCAGGGCTCTGTATTCCTTCTCTGAATCCAGTAGGTGAAACTCTTGCTCACTGGGGAGGTATCTTATACTCGTGATTATAATGCACCTGAGATTCTCGTATTGCAGACAGTCGTACATGAGGTGTTCCCAGGTTTCGATCTCTCCACATGTACAGCATGGGTCCTCTACAAGGGCGAAATCCATTAACTTTGCGTTAAAGGGGCTGTGTCCAGTTAGCAAGTATGTTGTTTGCAACCCCAGAAAAAACCAAATAGGCGATTTTGGATAGATTTTTTCAAGTTATGGCAAGAACTTGTGGGTGATGGCTCCTTTGGTTGTTTCTGCCCACCTTTTTCTTCTGGTTGTTTAGCCGCTGAACCCCTGTTGGGGCCCAACGTTACCTCACTTACGCCCCATGGAGGCAGACCAGGAACCCAGTAGCTTACTCTGGCAGGTCCTGCCACCTAATTTCCTGAGATTTCGGTGGCTAGGCCCTAATAAAAAAAAAAAAAAAAAAAAAAACGAGGGACATATAAGTTTAGAAGAACTTCCACTTTTTCAGGCCCATATCAGGTTTCAATTAAGAAATCGTTAATTTTGATTAGTTGTGTGGGGTTTACGCTGGCGTATTAGTCAGAGTAGGGTGAAGAGACTGGAGATTGGAGGGAAAGACAGAAGTATGGGGTCGATAGGGAAGGCAACCCCAGGTGGTCAGTAAGGCATGCCCATGCCTCACCAGGCGAAGTATATGGGGTGGCAGAGGAGGGATGAGAGAGGCAGACCAGGTACGGGATTTAGTGCTTTTCGCAAAACACAGGTGATAATAGCCAGGCCTGGATCCTAGTGCCAGGGTTGGACACCAGGCAGCAGCTGACCAGATGTTGGCTGCTCCCTGGTGGAAAAATGGCCTGCCACAAAACAGAACACACACACACACTAACATCTCACACCCAAACATTTACACTTTTCCAGGCCCACCATACAGAGTTCCTGTACCAAAACCGAGGACAAGCTGGAGATGGGCTTTTAGCCTAGGAGCCACCCGGAAACACAAATACACACACACACACACATACAGATGTTCCCACATGAGAATATATATTTTAAATTGTATACAAATCTTGTATATAAATTAATGTATAAATCTTGAAAATGTACATAAAATTGTGTGTGTAAATAAATGAAAATAAATCAATGAAATTTGTACACCCGCCAGTATTGCACTACCTCTGGCGGTTGCGAGATTTTTGGTGGTAATTACACCGATACAGGATGACTGTTGACCCAGGCCCGGTGCTAGGGATGGGCACCAGGGTGCGTTGGCTACACCCTGGTGGCATAGTAGCCTGACACAAACAAAACAACACACATTAATATTTACACACATATACTTCCACTTTTTCAGGCCCATTATGCAGAATTTCTGCACCATAACAGAGTACAAAGGTGGAGATGGGCTAACGCCTAGGAGCAACCCCGATATAAGAACACACACATACACACAGTACCTTGATTACCATTATATATATATATATATATATATATATATATATATCATAATATCTATAAAACTGTATATAATATTGTATATAAATTGTTTATATCATGAAAATGTACATAAAATTGTGTGTGTAAATAAATGGAAAATCGTGACTGCTTTAATTCATTTCAGGAGTTTTCAGCTGCTGTTTTTGCAAGAAGAACTGTTCTTAGAGCCTTTCTTTGAGAGGCAAAACTGGTTACTGGATTGTCTTCATGGAGTTTCTTGTTGGACCCGATTCCATGTGCCGGTTCTGTGATTTTGGAGAACGTTGCGTTCAACCATTGGTTTCTACCGCTGGCTAGCAGCTGGAGTGCTGGCCCTGATTCATGGTGTTGGGTCTGGTGCTCTCGTTAGTTGTCTTTTGTGCAGTGATAATGAATATTTCCTTCTGGATTCTGGGGTGCTGGATCTGATTCATTGTGTCGGGTCTGGTGCTCTAATGGTTCTATTATCCATGGCGTATAGTTGGACATTTGCTGGACAGTACCTTTATTCGGTTTGGAGGTTCAGTGCATGTGAAACAGCAAATAAGGAAATATTCAGTCGAAATGTGATTTTTGAAGTTTATAGTTGTGCCATCCAGACTATTGATTATTAGTGTTGTTTTATTTTATTTATTTATTTTTTCCTGCTCGCTCCCTGGCATGGGCAACCCTGGGAGTGGGATTGCTGGCACTCACTGGTATTGCACTACCTCCAGTGGGTGCGGGATTTCATGTGCGAATTGCGCTACAGTAAAATCGGACCCAGGTAATTCAACATACTTTTGCAGTCCCGCTTTGTAAAGACAACATATTCACAAGTTCTCAAGGTAGAGTTGGGCTTATGCCTGGGAGCTACCCTGATTAAAGAACACACTTACACACACACACACGAGTGTTTAATGATATGTACAGAGCATCTAATTATATGTAAATATATATTGTATATAAATCATGTATATAAAAAACTTTGATGTACATAACCTTGAGACTATATATTGTGTGTAATTAATAAATGAATGAATGAAAAAAAATGTGGGATTTATCAGTCTGAGCACGCAGCACAGTGGTATCGTTACTGTCCTCCCCACACCAGGTGGAGAAAGCCCGGGTTCGAATCCCGTCGATGACGCGAGGAACTTTAATTGGCTTTTTTCACTCCGTGGCTGAGTTAGTCGGTCTCAGGCGTAGATAGCAAGGTTTTATTCCCCAGAACCTGGGTTTTTCGTCCAGCAAAACACAAAAATCGACCATAGAGCACTTAACAGACATAAGACGGCAGATGAATTTAATTATTTGGGTGGCCTAAAAATAATAGTTTTTTTTTTTTTTTTTTTTTTTTGGGATTTATGACGATCTTCGAGCAATACTATACACCGGACTCCAGCACACACCTCAAGGACAAGAGCACTTGTTCATTTCTGACTAACAATACTACAAATTACGAGTACCCACAGGACCTCTTTGCTAGGCGCAGGACTCTACAAACAACTGATGCTAGGGATATAAACCCGTGAAAGACTTGCCCAAATCGGAAATAAAATCTCTAATCAACCTTTTTACATCGACTTACTAACTCAGGACTATCCGGGGTGGGATTACCTGTTAACCCAGCCGCATGGTTGGGTAGGTTCCAGTGGTCTATCCTCTATACCAGTGTTTCTCAACCTTTTTTGTTCGCGTACCCCCAAAGAACCACGTTCTTATTTTTGTATCCCCATATACACTGTGCTGCCATTTTATTAGGTACACCTACCTAGTAGCGTGTTGGGTCTCCTTTAGCCTTCGAAACAGCCTGAATTCGTCTAGGCATGGATTGAACAAGATCCTGAAAAAACTTCATTCCTGCACAAACTACGGTTTGTGCAGGAATGAAGTACCATGCGAGACATGAGTGTGTCACGCAGTTCCTTGAGATTCAACTGAAATGTAGGTCTGCAGCGAACAGCCCTATCCACCTCATCCCAAAGATGTTCTATAGGATTGAGATCCGTGGACTGAGCGGGCCATTGCAGCAAAGAAAAGTGATTGTCATGTTCCTGGAACCATTTCATAGTGATTCGGGCTTTGTGCACTGGCGCATTATCCTGCTAGAAGTAACCATCTGACTGAGGATAAACTGTCAACATGAACGGATGCACTTGATTAGCAACGATGTTTAGGTACGATGTGGCATTCAGACGTGAATCTATGGGTGTCAATGGGCCCAACGTGTGCCAAGAAAACATTCCCCACACCAGAACACAGCCCCCACTACCTTGCACAGTAGTTATCAGACATGACGGGTCCATGGATTCATGTTGTTTTCGCCAAATTCTGAGCCTTCCATCAACATGATGTACCAGGAACTTCGACTCGTCAGACCAAGCAACTGTTTTCCAATCCTCGATAGTCCAGTGTTGGTGTTGCTGTGCCCACAGGAGACGTGCTCTCTTGTTCTTCATTGACAACAAAGGTATGCGATGTGGCCGTTGGCTGTTGTAGCCCATTCGCGACAAAGTGCGACTAGTGGTCCATTGCGATATTTTGTTCTGCCAACCAAGGTTGTATTCTGACGTGGTATGCGACATTGTGGCCTGTCTGTTTGCTTGCACAATTCTAGCCATCCTCCTCTGACCTCTCTCATTAACAGAGAGGTCAGAGGAGGATGGCTAGAATTGTACCGTTCAGAGGATGTTTTCTGTTCGTTGCACCATTCTCGACACACACTTGAAACTGTGGTGCGTGAAAAGTTCAGGAGAACTGCCGTTTCAGAGATGCTTTGTCTAGCACGTCTTGCACCTGCTACCATGCCACGTTGGAAGTCCGTTAGATCACTCCATTTCCCCATCCTTACTACGGTTTGGACGCTTAATTGATACTAGAAATGTTGTTCTTCTGCATTTATATCCACAACGCGGAGATGGGGGAATCCCTGGCGCCGTTTGACCCTAAACACACTTTACGACCTAGGTCTTGGTTTAGGAAGCCGTCGAGAAACTTCCAGAGGAACGGACCCAAGACTGAGACCGTGGGCAGCCTCTGAAGATCTGTCTGGAAATGGAATGGCATGGAGCTTCTCCAAGTAGATATTACAAGTAGATATTTATGGTTTGTTGTTACATTTCATTCACTTCATTTATTTGTACACACAATTATTACATAAATATATATACAATACTTACAAAAAAGATACGTATACAATTTTATATACGTTAACATTTCGTTACACATATATAAGACATTATATGATATTTGACCTCATGGTACACTGCCTACGTGTATTCCAGAGTCAAGGATGGCTTCTAGGCAAAAGCCCATCTCTACCTAGTTCATCTGTTTTGGCGTAGAAACTCAACAAATCTAAAAACATGTGCGAGGTATTTTACTACCACCGATATAAAACAGCTACTGCCCGGTGCCCTTCTCTAGGCACACAAATGGGACAACCCATTTGTGTGCACAGCAGGGGTGTACCTAATAAAGTGGCAGCATAGTGTATGTATGTCTACTATATTTTACTACAAGTAAACCTCTATACTTGATTTCTAAATGCTTACAGTGAGTTAACTTTTTTGTACTTATATAGTAAAACAGATGATAAGACCCCTTTTCTGCACATGTTTTGTGTTGCGCTACAAATTGTCGAAATACAGACATTTATTCTCATTACAAATAACAAATATTAAAAACTCAGTGAGGATCTTGAGCTTGTTTTGTTGAAGCCAGAAGTTCAATTCGTGGCCGAGTAGAAATTAGGGCAAGAATGATCGCTGACTCTGGATTCAAACGGTTTCTGTCCTTAACTTTTATCGACGTTAAGGCCTTGTTCAAACAAATAAGCTGAGGGAAATACGAGAAGCTTTGAAAGAGCTTCATCACTAATTTCTCTGAACTGTTTTCGAGTTTTGGACCAAAAGTCGCATATTGTCAGGCTTTCAAAAATTGTTTTCAATCAGTTATCCGCTGCAATTTCTAATAAACTCTTTTTAAATTGACTGGCATTGGCTGTGACGAAAGGATTTAATACCGAAACGTTTATTTTTTCTTCGTTCTTGATATGCGGAAAATATTGTGTGAAAGCTTCAGTGAGTTAACTTTCACTTGATGAGACGCATCGAGTGACATTTAATTACAGTATTTTAGTCACACAGTTTTCATATTGTGGACTCAGCTAAGAACTTCAGCTTCTTCTGGGAATTGACTTCACAAATGACCAAAAGACAAAAGGTTTAAGTGTAAACAGAATATTTAAGGTAATTGTTATTGTCTTGACTTATATGGATTGTTATTGTGTTGATTTATGTTAATTAATGTTGCATTGAATTTGGCCAATTGTTATTGACAAGATTTATGTCAATTGTTATTGCAAAGATTGGTTTCTGTGAAACACAAGGTTTATGAGAATCATTTAGTAGCTATCTCATTGTGCTTGTAAACAGGTTTGAAAGGTCCAGCGGACAAAGTAGACAGTGTTATTAATTGTCCATTGTATATTATATATTGTTTTCTTAATTCTAAGGAATTCGGGCCGACCGGGCTAGCCGGGTGGGTAAAGTACCTGCCTGATAACCCAAAGGTTGCGGGTTCGATTCCCGCCTCGGGCTTGGATCAAAGTACTGCAAAAACCTTGGGAGGTGCATTATGGCCACAGAAACCTATGCGCCAACAAATACCAAAAAAAAAAAAAAAAAAAAAGGAATTCTGAGACTGAGCATATTTAAATAAAAGTATTGTATATGTCTGTTTAATATAATAATTACTGGGTGTTAGTGAGGATAATTTGGGGAAGTTCTCCACTAATAATTCATTTGTCGACACCCACTGGTATAGCACAACATCCGGTGCGTGTGGGAATTGTGCATTCGGCACAAATACAAAACGTAAACCCGGGCCTAGAGAAGGGCACCGGGCAGTAGCTGTTTTATATTGGCGGTGGTAAAATACCTCGCACATGTTTTTAGATTTGTTGAGTTTCTATGCCAAAACAGATGAACTAGGTGGAGATGGGCTTTTGCCTAGAAGCCATCCTTGACTCTGGAATACACGTAGGCAGTGTACCATGAGGTCAAATATCACATAATGTCTTATATATGTGTAAAGAAATGTTAATGTATATAAAATTGTATACGTATCTTTTTTTGTAAGTATTGTATATATATTTATGTAATAATTGTGTGTACAAATAAATGAAATGAATGAAATGTAACAACAAACCATAAATATCTACTTGTAATATCTACTTGGAGAAGCTCCATACCATTCCATTTCCAGACAGATCTTCAGAGGCTGCCCACGGTCTCAGTCTTGGGTCCGCTCCTCTGGAACATGTTTCTCGACGGCTTCCTAAACCAAGACCTAGGTCGTAAAGTGTGTTTAGGGTCAAACGGCGCCAGAGGTTCCCCCCATCTCCGCGTTGTTTTCATTGTGGGTGAACCAGTTCGCTGGGAAATGCCAGAAATTTAAAAGTGCATGGATATTGAATATGCGTTTGTTGTTGTTTGTTTGTTTGTTATTTGGTTTTTAGGAGCATTAGCAACTAAGACCATATTGCTCCAGGGATATGCGGTGGTCATTCCCTGACCATTCCACATCTTCCGTATTTTGTAGTCACGGGCTCGAACCCCGGTTGAATCAAGAAACGTGTGCTACGCACTGCTGCTCCTGTTCACCTGGCTACGGAGGCGCCTTGTATATGTGTAGTGTCACGTACCGTTGTTTATCTGGTCGTTTAGCAGGTATACCCCTGCTGAGGCCCAACGTTTCCCCACTTTCGCCCGTGGGCTACCTATTCTATTGGCCCCATATTTCTGTCTTTCTCCCCCCAGCCTTCTGCCTCACCCCTCTCTATCTATACGCTAGCGAAAGCCCTACCCAAAAACTTAACATATCTAAATTACCTTACGCCCATAACTTGGCCTAGCAAAACTAAGCGATTCTACCCCTACGTCGACGCGTTTCTGTCTTTCTTTTTTTATTTATTTTTTTTTATTTATTTCTTTATTTATTTTTATTTATTTTTTTTTTAAGGTCCTAGCCGCCGAAATCTCAGGAAATTAAGTGGCAGGACCTGCCAGAGTGAAACAGACTACTGGGTTCCTGGTCTGCCTCCACGGGGCGTAAGTGGGGCAACGTTGGGCCTCAATAGGGGCCCAGCGGCTAAATGACCAGATGAACAACGGTACAAGGCATCACACATATACAAAGTCCATACACTTTTAAATCTCTGGCTTTTCCAGTCAACTGGTTCACCCACAATGTAAACTACGCGGAGATGGGGGGAACCCCTTGTGCCGTTTGACCCTAAACACACTTACACTTACTTACTTTCGCCCCGTGGAAGCAGACCAGGAAACACCAGTAGACTAAGATTTACTCTGGCAGGTCCTGCTGCTTAATTTCTTGAGATTTTAGGCGGCAAAAAAATAAAAAAGACAAAGAAAAAAAAAATAGAGAAAGAAAAAAAATTTTTTTTTGGTAAATTCGATGATGAAACACTCTAAATTTCTGAAAGGCCGAGTGTATGGACGAAAAACATAATTTGGAGATGTCTGATCCTAAGATCAGACTTGAGGGTCTTAGTAACAAGATTTTTAACATCGCCACTTGTTTTGCACCCACTGGTGTCTGAAGCCCGAAGAATACGAACATTATCAGTTTTAACTTTCGGTTGTCCAGTCTTTTGTACCGAAATTCGAACAGTGTCTGCATATGATCTAGGAAAAGGAGAAGCAGGTAGTAACCCAGAATGATTAGGTTCTGAACATTACAGGTCTGGCTCCCTTATCAGGTGAGAAGAAATAACCTCGGATCCCATCAGATCCTTTGATTTCTCTCGTCTGGCCGCATCTGAATTCATCACAAAGGCTGGGAAGGTATTTATAATCCTATCAAGGAAATCTGTTCTATTTTGTACCCCCTGATTAAGTGCCTTTAGTTTTTCGTTTTCAATGAGAAGTGACATTGCCACGGTTTCCATATTGTGCCACTTTTCTCTTAGGATATTACCAGCTGTTTTAGCAATCTTGTTTACCCTCTTGAGAATCATTATGCAATTTAGATATGGTTCTCAAAATGATAGGTGTGATCATTTCATTTAGCTTTGTTTGTAAGTTCAATTCACCTTGGGAGACTGTATCCAACTTGTCATTCGTTCAGTGGCCATTCAATTCCATCTGTTCAGTGGAAAGAGATTTCTGACGAAAAAGTTTCATCTTGCGAAGACTCAGAATCATCCGATCCCTCGAGGGCAACTTGTGGATTTAATAACCCAGAACTTTCAGCCGTAGATACTGACGGAAGAAACTCCTCAGTATTAGGAAGTTGTTTGTCATCCATGTGTAGGTTTAAGCGGTTTAAAGAAAACACACGAACTATACAAATAGCCAACTTAGTTGTGTGTTATTTGTATTGAGATACTGGCACCTGCACTTCTTGCACTCACTATCATTACACTTTCCGGAAAGATCTCCAAGGTGACCCAATGTTCCTTGGAAAACTGTTTTTCAAAAACTGCAGTCGTGACGTAGCCGAGTGGTCAGGAGCGCGAGTGCAGTAGCACACGCTCTTTGAGTGGACCGGGGCTCAAGCCCGTGACTGCTAAATACGATTATCATTTGTATTGATTGATTTATTGTAAACTCCACTGAGCTGATGGTCGTGCCGGAGTATAAACGAGAACACGTGTGCGAACTACAATCTTACCGAACCTATCAGCCGTTCCCGACTTCGAGCCTTTACTGGCTCCAGGGGCCAGTCTGTTTCTCTGTTCCGTCGTCGTGTAAAACGGAAATTTGTATTAGTCATCCAAACTTTTTGATGTTTCTACCAGCTTAGTTTTGTGCATCTCATTTTGTGCTTTATAATGCATGTAAGGTGCGCTGTGCGTTAGTTGTTGTTAGGTTTCTTTATAAATCACAACAAACGGTAAAGGTCGAATTAAGTTCAATTAACAGATCCGATCAGAAATGGATGCGCCTAGAATTCACAAGAGCAGATTAATGACTACGTGCTAGAAACAAGTTGAACATAAGAACTCTCGTTGTCCAAAGCTATTCCACACGAATGCCGGGAACGCGCGAAGTGTTAATCATTGCCAGAAGCAGTTAGCTGACTACCGATTTTTTTTTTTTAACTTCAGGGTTAAACGAGAGCAATAATAAAATACGCCCAGGTATGCACCCTGAGGACGTCGAACTTGGTATTACCTCAAGATCTCATTGACGCTAGAAGAAATGTAAGGTGAGATTTTATATTTAGATCGAGTGGAGTCCATTTAAAAACATAAAAATGCCAGTGTGATACTTGTTTATCGCCCACTGATAATTGCCGGCGGCGAGTGAAGAATGATGAGCAGCGGCACTTACGTGGGTCGGACGTAACGCTTGCCAAAGGGCTTCGCAATTTCAAAGGAGGCCCCAGAAGGTGTATAAAATATATTTTTTTCCCGTCTCCCAGCCGTTTAAGTAAAAACATCGTATTTGTCCCGATTTAAAAAAAAAAAAAAAAAACTTTAAAAAAAGCTTAAATATTGGCGCAACATAACCTATAATCATGATTATATCGTAGAATGGCTGCCATCGTAGGTAGTAGTCATTCGTGTAACCACAGATCGATGGAATACCGAGAATTCCATCTGCCGGTGGTTACCACCGGCAGATGGATTTTTTTTTTTTTTTGGCTGATGCTGCATAAGCTCATACACTTGCTTTCTTGCATCACATGCCACTACTACTACTACTCTACTACTACCACCAGGACAAAGAGACCGCCAATTTTTATCATAGGCCTTTAACACCAGTTGAACAATGCGTGGAGTGTCAGTAGTTGATCAGTACTGTCTGTAATCGGCATTTGTTCTGTATGCTTGTTCGGTTGTCGCATACACACACTTGAAGGTTTTATTTTATAATTTTAAAAGTTTTACGCCTCAAAATTTAACATGTCAAAAAGGAGAAATTGCACATTTAACGAAGACATTCAAAAAGAATTCCAATTTATTAAACTGGACAATTAGTATAATGTTTATTTTTCTATTCCTCATGGAGGTAGGAGTGACATTGACCAACATCTACGTAACCAGAAACATACGGATGCTGAGAAAACAGAATTCGGTTCAAAGCATCTGCTCGTTCATCGTCCCGTTTTCATCTTTAACCGTACCGTTTTGGCCGCAAGGAATTATGATCAGCCTAATTTATTCTTTTTTACATAAGCCATAAGTACAGTATTTGTAATGGGTTACAGATGTCATTATAATTTTTATTAATTTTTTAAAGTTTTCTTTTCAGACCCATAATTCATGATTCGCTCATGTACATTCATCATAAATGTACATGAGCGAATTTCTGTTGTAACATTCCGCATCAAAGGAATGAAGTTTCGGGAAATTTGGGAAAGATTTTCAAGGAGAGTTCATAGTCCCGGTCCTACAGACAATACCATTGGTGCACTGGTGAATAAGTTTAAAAGAACTGGGTCTGTGCGTGACGACGCCCAAGGACAGCACGTGAAAGCATTGAATCAATTCGAGAAATATCCGAAGAGGACCCAAAATTATCAGCTAGGGAGGGATCTCGATGACTAAATATACCCAAGACATCACAGAATTCTGCGTTCGACACCGATGAAAAATCCCTACCACATCTAACTGCTGCATGACCTGCATGAAGAAGGTTTTACACGTCGAACTAGCAATTTGTGCGATCAAATTCAAAATAACAGCTTAACGGACTACACTATGAAATCACCTTGAAAACTTTCTCTAATTTCACAAAACTTCATTCCTTTGATGCGGGGTGTTACAACAAAAATTCTCTCTTGAACATTCATCATGAATTATGGGTTTGAAAAGAAAACATTAAAAAAATTAATAAAATTTTTTATTAATTTAATAACATCTCTAACACATTACAAATACTTGTGTTTTATGTAAAAAAGAATAAATATACTTAATGAAATTTATTTGAAAATCACACTGTTTCACCAAAATACGTAGTGACTTTTGGGACACGCTGTATATATATATAAATGTATATAATATGTAATGATATAATATACTTATTGACCAAAAAATTAAAGAATTGATTAAGAATTAAACTGTCCTTTCCAATACGTTCCAGACATTTTTAATTAGATTCAGATCTGGCGAACACAGTTGGAAATCTTGGGAATATTCCGTGAACCATTCAGACACTTTTTTCACTCTGGATTGCTCCACTGTCGTCTTAAAAGAATCCATTGCAATCTAGGTTAAAAACGAAGCATTGCAGGGTGAAGGTGGTCCAATGCGACAGAAAGATATTCATTGTAGGTAACATGGCCTTTTAACGGTAAGAGCGAACTTCGTCCGTAACCAATAGAACAGACCCCACGCCATAACCTCGTGCACGCGTTTCACTGTATAATCAGTCAGTTCTGCTATAACGCTGTACATGTGTTTCTAAAAATCTCCGCGTTATGGTATTTCTCGCATTAAAAACAACAGGACTTATTGGAAAAATAGGGATAGGGGCAGAGCAGTCAAAAACGAAAAATGTTCAGTCTGGTAAGTAAAACATGTTCAAACATCTTAAATTTCTAATAAATAAATAATACAGTAAATACAGCACTTTACCTTGACAAGATATGATGTTTGATTTATATTTTCTGTTCACTGACATTTTCTTTTTTTTTTTGGTGTTGTAAAATTTAAAACAGTATTTTAGGATGAGCAATTAATAACGACGAACACGGGACGCACAAATTGCACAAGTCAGACAAGTTTACGAAGCTTAAAATATAGGAATGAAGAGAAGATTCCGATAATTTATTTATGTTTTTTTTATGATTGAAGATTTCAGTGGGAAGGGGAAACACATTTCACCATAATAACGTAAAAACACACAGAATCCCACTGTCGGTATAATGCAAATGCAGTAAGACTGAGTTTAATAACCGTTTATAATTAGATTGCACTAAGTGAAAAGCCCAATAAACCAGGACTTGCAAACTGTTGTTATTGTTTTATAGTATTGACCTCCAGAAATGTGCTCCTCTGCTCACGCTATCACACCTCACGAAATTTCTATTCGAACAGAAAAATGTGAACTCTTAAAAATATGAGTCAGCCTACAATATCACGTGTTATCTTATGATTACAGCGAATAACAACAGTGTGCCTCCGACCAATACAACTACAGTAAATGGGAAATATAGCTGTTACACATTTGACGTAGCCCGTGCCCACCAGATGTTCTTTAACCAGCCACCCATCAAGGACCACGTTCCAGCAAACAGGGCCGAGAACGGATCCCTGAGGGCAGCCGCGAGTAACTGGTCTCGATACAATACAGAGCAATGTCCAGATGAGACTACAAGATATCTGTCCAGAAAGTAGTCAGTGATAATTCTGTAAATGGGGACAGAGACCCCGGCCTCCCGGAATCTCGCCAGGACACTCTGCCACCATAAGGTGTCAAAGGCCCCTTTGAAGTCCACGAAGAGGCCGAGGACGTATTTAGTACTTGAAGTAGAGACCAAATCCATAGTTTGTTTAATTGTATCCTACTGTAGATTTTTCTTTAGTAAAACCGAATTGATTAGATACGTGTAAATTTTTTCTATTGTAATAATTTAGAAATCTTGCAACAATAAGTCTTTCCAGTACCTTCCCAGGAACGGGAAGAAGGGCAATAGGACGGTATGATGACGCCTGGTTTACGGATTTGTTAGGATTTTTTAATAATATTTTCAAATTCGCTTGCTTCCACGATTTGGGAAAAGAACCTTCTTTAAGACAGGTGCTAAGTAGATTTTCAATCAGTTTTGGACAAACTTTCCAAATTCTTTTCAAGACAGAAACTTCCATCAAATCTAAACCCGGGAATTTTCCCTCCTTCATGGAGCAAATGGCCTCATAAATCTACTCACGCTTGAAATTTCTTCAAATGAAGGTCCTTTGTAGGTTAAATGGTTTATTCTTATTCTAGTCTGTTCGGTATTTTCTGGAGACTGAACATCCTGATGTATTATTTCGTCCAGAATAGCATTCATGGTCTCTGACCATGTAAGCATTTCAGTATTATTTGACTTTAATATGGATGAGAAGATCTCTGCCGGATGTATCTCATCAACAACCAGTTTGTAAGGGAGACCCCATGGGTCTTCATCAAGAATTGTTTTTACCAATCGTTCCCATTCTAAACGCTTTTCTTTATAAATAAGATTAAAATATGTTCTTCTGATCTCTTTATAAATTTCCTGTAAGCGCTCGATCTCCTCATTTGGTCTGTTATTACATTTTGCGCGTTGGTAATCTCGCCTGGCATTCATTAGGTTGCTTCGCAAAGCAGAAAGATCCCGAGTCCACCACGGGACAGAATTCCTTGGTCTTTTTTCTTTTGGAGAGTTCCATCACAAACCTCAGTAATAAGTTTCATTACCTCTCGCAATTGCCAGTTTAAATCCAGTTCTCCCAAACGTTCAACATTGTCATCAGTGAAAATTTCTCTTAACTTGGAATCAAAGAGCTCCCAATCTGTACTTTGTGTTTTGTAACGAGGAAAATCATAATTACAATTATGATATCTGGGATCTGAAGACGATACAATGTTGAATGCAATAACATAGTGGTCACTGCCGGTCCAGGAGGTATGAACCCTCCAGTCCCTGACACAGTGACCAAACGTTCTGTTAGTCAATGTGACATCAATAAAGGATTGTCCGGAGGCAGAAACAAATGTTGGTGGATGTCCTGGGGAATTCCAAATAGTTAAGTTAGAAGAAATGGGGTCAATAGAGGAGACGACCCCATTATAAGTCAGTGGGGAATGGGCATGCCCCACAAGTAGGAAATCTGGGTTGGCGAGGAGGAAAGGAGGCAGGAGGGACCGCTTCCTCCCCTGGTGACGAGGGAGGGGGAAAGAAAGATGGGCCCGGCAAGAGTACCGGCATCGATTGTCATCATGGCTGGCATATGCAGAAAGCTCTGCGGTCTCATTCGGTTGGTTGGAATTCAGCCGAGTAGAAAGTCACTCATGAGACTGCGTTCCGGCCGGGGGCTCCACATATCGGGTGTGCACCTTTCGTGAGATAAATAAACGCCTTGCATGGGTACCCATGTTCACACAAGAAACTACGCCTTGCATGGGTATGTGAACACCAACACTACACCACCGACAGTTCGAGATTTGTAACCTGGTCTGATGATTCGCGTTTCCAACTCTATCATGCTGACGGTCGTATTTGCATTTGGAGAAAGAAACATGAGGACATGTTTCTACCTGAATGCACTGTTTTTGTTTGGCAGGCTGGAAGTAGTGGTACTATGAATTGAGGACTGTTTTAATGGCATGTCATGGGTGCTCTTATCACCGTTAATCGGTTGATCAATGAGAACGCCTACTTTTCTATCCTCATCAACCAAGTACACCCTTTCACGATGACAGTGTATGCAGACAACTCCGGCTTCTCTCAACAAGGCAACGTGATATGCTAAAAGGCCCAGCAGATTGCTAACTGGTTTCAGAAACAGACAATGAATTCCCTGTCCTCCCATGGCGACCCAACTCACCGATCCCAACCCACATGAGCACGTTCAGGACCTGCTGAAAAAGGACATTCGATGATACGACCATCCACCTAACAATGTGGGTATTATTGGACACATTGTGCAACGCCTAGGTAGCATTACCACAGGACACTCTGCAACACCTTGTAGAATCCATTCAAAACGTGTACAGTCTGTATTATCGAAATAGGTGGGCCCACGAGGTATTAGGTAGGTGTTGTTAAGGCAAAGCCAACTCGGTGTGTATATACAGGGTGATTCACTACCAGTGCGACAAACTTGCAGGAGGTGTAGGGGCACAAAGACGAATCGGAATCACATAGCATTGCAGGGTCCGAAATGCCTTCGTCATGTGGTAGAGGACGTTGAACAGGAGGTCGCGTGAACAGCGATCCCGCTGGAAGTCAGCATTTGCGAATCGGTTCCCGAGGCAGTAGGATGGACGAGTATTGAAACGTTGAACTGGCCGACATGCACCTCGCGTATGGAGTTGCCGACTGTAACGGGCGCGCCGCTTTGCGCTTGTACCAGGAACGTTTCCCGCACAGGCGTGCTCCTCATCATACGATTTTCGCACGTGTGCACGATTTTCGCACGTGTGCACGTGTGGACGTCTCACGTGTTACGTGAGACGTTGTTTCACGAGAGGTACCATGAATCGAGAGCGAACGACGAGGACGCCAGACAATGAAGAGAATGTCCTACGCCTTGCAGACCGCAATCCGAGTAGGAGTACTCGAGCGATAGGCCAACGATTGGGTATTTCCCAATCCACTGTATGGAGGATACTGTCACCAAACCAAACGACTTCATACCATCTGCAATGCGTCCAATCATTGGAGCCTGCGGATTACCCACTCCGGAGGACTTCTGCTACTTGGTTTCTTCAATAGAAACGGTTCGCAAATTAGTTCAACTCCACCAAGTGTATAAGTTATTTTGGGGTTGCTGTTCTCCGGGTGTAAGACCTTGCATTTTGCTGAATTAAAGCATATAGCTGCCACTTTTCTGACCATCCCGGAAGTCTATCTAGATCACTCTGAAGAAGCTCTGTTTGGCGACGATCATTAACTACTCTACTGATCTTTACATCATCTGCCTCTCACCCTATATCCCTTCATAGATGTCATTTCAGATAATAAAAAACAACAGTGGTCCCAATACTGATCCTTGGGGAACCCCGCTTCTTACATTAACCCAATCTGAGGAATAACCATTTATCACAACCCCTTGCCTGGTGCCCTCAAGCCATCGTGCTATCCATCTAAGGATTTTCCCTATGATTCTAGCCTGCTCCAACTTATAAAGTAACCGCTCATGTGGGACTGAGTCAAATGCTTTGCTGATATCTAAATAAACAATGTCGAAATTATTCTCTAAATCCAGCTCACGAGTGGCCATCAAAATGACTAACTAGATTTGTTAAACATTGTTTTCCCTTTACAAAACCATGCTGTGTATCCTACAGAGTTCCATTTCCATCTGAATGATCCTGAATTCCACCCCTGATCATTGCCTCCATGATTTTCCCTATTACTGAAGTTAGACTGACTAGTCAGTAATTTCCCGTTACACTCCTAGAACCGCTTTTATGTTCCAATTTACACCAATCTAACAGAATCTCTCCTGAGTCCAGTGATGCTCTCATAACTAGCCTTAATGGTTCAATGCACTCACTTGCCTCCTCTTTTAAGATTATAGGGTATATGCCATCAACCACAGGAGCCTTACTCGCCTGTGGGCGCGAAAGTTTTCTCATTAAATCAATATGTGAAATTTCAACATCATTAATTACATTTTTTTCAACTTCATTCCCATAATTTCTCATTGACATAAAGGTTTTTCTTCTGTAAATATCGATGCAAAGTAACTGTCGAGTTCATCTGCAACATCAGTTTGTTTGTTTGTTATTTGGTTTTTAGGAGCATTAGCAACTAAGGCCATATTGCTCCGGGATATGCGGTGGTCATTCCCTGACCTTTCCGCATTCTCCGTATTCTCCGTATTTGGTGGTGACGGGCTCGAACCCCGGTCTAATCAAGAAGCGTGTGCTATGCACTGCTGCTCCTTCCCACCTGGCTACGGAGGCGCGCAACATCAGTTGTGGTATCTAATACTATCCCACGCAATTCGTCCCATGCGTCCAAGCTGATTTGTCCTTCTCTTCTTTGCATTTATATATGTGAAGAATTCCTTAGCTGCACTCTTTGCTCTCTCCTAGACTCAGTAAAAATACTACAGCGAAAATTATACTTCGCTGAATAAAACGTCTTTCTCCTTCAAAAAATGATGAAAATAATTCAACCATGGAAGACCAACATGGAACAGAACATCAGTGTTCTGAAAATTCTTTCCAAAATAAGAAAATGCCAGACTCCAATGAGATTTTAAAAGATGAACTTGAGTCGGAAATTAATGAAATACTTTTAACTATTTTTGCTAAAAAAGTTCAAAGCCTAGAAAACATAGACTGAGGTCGTATACGGTTATCTCAGTACAATAGTACCAGAATAGAATCCGAAAGGGTATTTTCTGCCGCTAATCAAATATGTACCAAAATTAGATCCATTTTAAACGATCATTCTATAGATTTCTTATGTTTCTTAAGAGCTCACTTTATTCGGACAGGTAGTGTGGATGCTTAAACATAACTAAACTTTGCAGTAACAATATGTATTTCTTTGTTTTTAGAACACTAACTAAAAACAAAAAAATACATACTGTTACTGCAAAGTTTATTATTAAAGTATTTTTAATGATATTTTTCAGAATATTTATTATCGCAATAAATGTTTATTTAAAACTGGAATTCAAGTAATTACACACACTTGTTTTTTCCTTACTTTATTGCACCTAACCGTCATCAAAATTTATTGAGAAAAACGTTTGTTTTTGGAATACCGGTATCCCTGTTTCATAAATTAAAAATACCGGTATTAAGATTTTGACCGGTATTGTAAACCCTAATGGGATGCATATAAAGTGCATATAAAGTGGGACAGGTATTTCGAACGAACGGAGGGGTGAAATGGGAGAGGGTTTTTTTTTTTTTTTTTTTGGCTGATGCTGAATAAGCTTGCTTTCTTGCATCATATGCCTCTACTAATGCTAATGCTAATGCTAAGTGTCTGTGATCTATAGTGACGCGTCTATAATCACGCAGAAGAATTCTTTAGGGAGTGGATTGCACTTCCCTTTCAGTTATCCCAAAATGGATGATTTCAGGATAACTGAAAGGGAAGTGCAATCATTTCACAAAGGTGGTTACACAGGCTAAGACAGAGAAGATTGCGAAAAGTTCTTGCAAAGAATATAAAGAAAAACAGAAAACAAACTTTGCTTATATTAACAGTGGAAAGAAGGCATTGAATCACATTGGCCAGTTGATGATACAGCTTAGGTTGCTAACAAGCTGAATAGGTATTTTGCGTCCACAATCACAAAGAAGAATTCTTTAGGGAAGAGAATTCTAGAAATTTGTCGAATTCTAACGGGGTGTTGGATGATTTTGAGATAACTGAAAGGAAAGTGGAAGAGAAAATTTTTAAGGCAAACATCAAAAGGTGCCTCTGGTGGATAGGATCTACCCAATTATATTAATGGAGGCAGCAAAGAAGATAAGCAAACCCTCAGCCATAATTATGAGAGCATCGTTGGATTCAGGGGACGTCCCTATAGACTGGAGCTGTGCGAATGTATCCCCATTTCACAAAGGGATATCAATGCAGACCTGTTAACTTAATTTCTGTTCCAGGGAAAATAATAGACTCTCTTGTTAAAGAAGTAGTGCAGACAGAAGTGCCGTTATACTGCAGTCACAGTATGGTTTTGTTAAGGACAATCTTGTCTGACCAATCTGATTGGATATTATGATGCAATAACAAAGGAACCGGATGCAAAAAATAATTTTGATATCATATGCCTGGATTTCAAGAAAGCTTTTGATAGTGTTGCAAATAAAATACTTCTGTAAAAATTGGAGTAGTGTGTCATTACGGCCCATTTACTGCTATGGATAAAGGGATGTTTGAGTGTGAGAAGACAGGGTTTTGTTTTTAATGGACACTGCCCTTCATGGAGTAATGTTATTAGTGGAGTTCCCGAGGGTTCAGTGCTGAGCTCATTGTTGTTTTCAATATTTTTAATGGTATAGATAAAGGTATATCAGGTTTAATGTCTAAGTTTGCGATGATACAAAGGTTGGCAGGATTATTAATGACAATAATCAATGTATACCATTGCAACAAGATCTAGAAAACTTAGGCAAATGGGATGGGAAATGACATTTTGTAAGATGTAAAATCTTACAAGTATAATATTTTATAAAAAGTGAGATTAATATAAAGTAAAGCTTATGAAATAGCAATATGGGACAGCAAAACATTACCAGTCACTAATATTACTAAGGCACTCGCAAGGGATTAAAATTAGACAAGGTTAAATTATAGAAAGAGAGCGGTAAGCTTGACAAAGGCAATAAGGGGTGAGCTCCCAGGCTAACACCAAAACAACGGGAACGATAGCAGCGACTACTGGCGAGTATGTGTGAACAATTAAGGCTCTGAAAGAACAAAGGGCAGTAGACTGAATATTGTCGGACATTTCTTTGATTGTGACATTTGGAGATGGGACAGGTGGTAAATACGGGTCAAATGCACGGATTAGAACTAGGACTGGCGTCTGGCTGTCGGCGATGGTAAGTTTGGTAGATCGTGTGAAATAAATCCGCTAAGTTTAACCAGGGGTGGCGAAGATGACGGCGCACTTCAAAGGTACAGACAACCTGGGAAAATTACGATTTATTAAAATAAGAGGTTGAATCGTATATTGTAGATACAGCTTGAGAAAAGTTAAAGGACGAATAGGACAGAATGAAAGTTGATAAAAAGAAGAAGATTGGTTAAAGCTGAAAAATAGGGGGCAGGCTTGACACATAGGGACGATACGTAATTCAGATGAAAAAAGTGAGTGAACAGGGGGAGAGAGAGTCAGATCCCTGAGTTGAGTTATGTGGCTGTGTATGGAAATGAGTTAGGGGGAGACAAAGTTGAGATTCTTGTCGGCGTTTGGAAAAATGAGTTAAGAATGACAAAGTGGAGATTCTTGTCGGGGTTTGAGTAAGGAAGGACAGTTGAGTTTTTTCGTCAGTGTGAGTAAAACTGAGTTAGTAACATGGACAGTTGAGTGTTTGGTCGCGGTAGAAAGTTGGTAACAGTTGACAGTTGAGTTTTTTGTCGAGTTAGAAATTATGGAGTGTAAGGAGAATAAGCCTGTTCGTCATTGGAAGGCAAGAGCAGTGGCCGTATGCTAGTCTAATCCACATCGGAAGAAAGGCAAGGGTAGTGACCCGAATGCAACGAGCGCTGTGAAATATTTCTTAATTTAATAAGAAGTTCTTAATAGGTGGGCGGAGGAGGGAGGGTGGCACCCTATGAGCTCTCTCCTTTTGGATGAGCTGTAAAAAGTGGAGTAGAGAAGGAGGTAGTGTGAGATGCCCTGTGAGTTTTCTTCTTGTGAATAAGTTTGTGAATGAGCGAAATCCGCAAAATTAGTAGCTCGAGAGAAGGAGTGAAAACTAGGAATTAGTAGCTTGATAAAGAAGGAAGCAGCAAATGGAAAGTGGCCTGTATAAGGTGGAGAAAGGCCGCAGAAGGAAAGATAGCAGTCCCCAAAACGACGGAGTATGATCGTACCGCTAAGTGCCAGTCCAGTCCAGATAGAACAGTAAGATCAGCAGAGTACCAGAATTGTAACCCGCACGAAAATTCCGCTAGAAGTCCGGAGATGAATGCCCTTGACATATGATGATGCCAGTCACAACAAGGAGCTGAAACCTCCAAAACTGAGGAGCTCGATTCGAAGAATTAAGTAAGTGACTAGTATATAGCATTCTTATTTACCCCTGAAGGACTGTAGGAACCCTAATAGTAGATTAGTGGAAGTTTAGAAAGATACTGTGAGATATATATATATATATATATATATATATATATATATATATATATATATATATATATATATATATATATATATATATATATATATATATATATATATATGTACAAATTATACACATAAAATGAAGATAAGTTAGATAATAATTGTAATTTGACAGGTATAACTATGTAAATTGAGAAAATACTGGTGTTTAATGATAGTAATGACTTTGATTATTGTATATGTAATTTCTCTCCTTTGCCTTCCTACATAGGTCTTCCTAGACCTATGTAGGAAGGCAAAGGAGAGAAATTGGATATATGTTATTAAGTTATTGTCTGACATATATGTATGATATATTTTGGAAGGGAAGGATAAAGAAACACAGAGTAAGAGATAGCCTTCTAAATGTAGCTGGGACAAGCATTAGTCCAGAAATTTATATCAAATGTATGATTTATCCTAATTAGAGAAGATTGTGATATTATAATCCCCAAGACAAAAAAAAAGGGCACTAGATAAATCAGAAGAGCGAAATTCCTAAATCAGTTACAGGGTAAGAATTTGATTTACATAGGTTGTATAAAAGGGATGTTAACTAAACCTCTTAAGTATTTATGGATCATGTGCAAAGAAGAAGAAACTATAGCAATTTTCTGTAATTATATTGATTGTGTTGTATAGAAGGGGATAACCTTGCTAGAGTAAACCAATGTACGTAATTGCATATATATATAACTGATACTACATAGGAAAAATTGAATAATAATAGTATGTGCCTGAGAGTTGATAATTTTCATGTTGTATATATAAGTGTAAATAAACTATGTTATGTTATATAATAATGTGTGTGTTGTTTGTCATTATTGAACACTCAGCCATTTCCGAAGGGAATTATAAATAATTGAGAAGTTCTCTTGATTCTGGAATTCTCCGGTGAAGAAATGTCAGATGCGTAAGTGGGGGAAATAAGATAAAGTGGACAAACACACATAAGGGAACAAAACAAAATAAGAATAGAAACAAAGAATATTAAATTAATATTAAATAAAGGACGCCTTCTTAAAAATTCAACCCCCCACAATTTGAAGTTCAACATTGACAAATACAAAATATTGCATATGGGTAGTATTAATCCCAAATTAACGCACCAAGTGTGTAGAACTACACTCAGAATAGTGGAAAATGAAAAAAGACTTGAGGGTAATCGTGCATTGAGATATGAAGTTCTCTGCGCAATACAGACAGGCTGACAGAACAGCTCGTGAGGTCCTAGTTCTTGCCAACAGAACCTGCCCCATATTAAGCAACTACCGTCCAGCCGGGATAGTGGGCACTATGGGTCTGTAGCAGTGGCGTATTTCCGCACAGGCGTACGAGGCGCGCGCCTGGGGCCTCTTAAATAGAGGGGGACTCAAATCTCAGGTCTCAAAAAAAGTTTCCTACTTATGAAAAAATAAAATTGTTTCATTTTTAATTTTTACACTCACCATTATTACCGTTACTGAATAAAACTATAATTTAATATGAGAAGTTAGTAAACTCTTATGCGAATATCCCCACATATCATATGAAATATCTATACGAACTAAGTGAATCTGAAATAGAATAGATATTATCATTAATGCTTAGTTGTGCCATTTTTTCATTTAAACATTAAAATATGTATGAAAGAATTGCGCAACCAAAATGATTAAAACCACAACACCAAATCTAGAGCGCCTGCTATAGTAAAAACTGGCGCGTATAATGCACACTGTAGTGGTACCGAAAATATTTAGAGGGGGGAGGTCTCAAAATTGAATTGCGCCTGGGGCCTCTCAAGTGCTAAATCCGCCACTGGTCTGTAGACTGGTGTGTTGTTTGCACCACACACGAAGTCGTCTGTTGGCGTGTTGCACCAAGTATTTGGCCTCATCCGACCAGCACACTGGTTCCAGTCCTCCAATGTCCAAGCAGAATGTTGGTGACACCACAGATTCGCCGTTGACGATGATCAGCGGTGAGGAGAGAGAGAGCGTCTCTTGGATCGTCTGATGTGGAACCCCACACGTCTGAGTGTACGGCGCATCATCATTTGGGTTATTGTTCTTGCGATGTCAACTGTCACAAAGTGATATCTGCGCGCTTAGCACAGTGGTATAGTCACCTTCCTCACCACACCGAATGAAAAAAGCCCGGGTTCGAATCCCGTCGATGACGCGAGAAACTTTAGTGGGATTTTTTCAATCAGTGGCTGAGTTGATCGGTCTCAGGCGTAGATAGCAAGGTTTTTCCCCCAGAAAAATTGAGTTTTTTCATCCAGCAAACAGGTAACTCGACCAGAGAACACACGCAATTTACAGACAAATAAATATATGGGTAGATGTAAGAAATTAATGGGTGGTCCTAATATAATAATTTGAATTATTTTTTTTTGTCACAAAGTGATGTGCAAAGGATACAGTTCATCGCATGGGCTCAACAGCACATCCCTTTGTGACATACTATGTCACAAAGTGATGTGCTGTTGAGCTCGTACAATACACAAACTGATGTGCTGTATGTATCCTTTGCTGACCACGAACACCCACCTTGCGTAATCCTTTACAATTCTGTCGGCGGACTTGACCCTTTCAACTCCATTCTTTTACATTTTAACTATAGTGGGCCTTGAGCAACCGACAATGCGTTCCGTTTCCGAAATGGAAACACCCGATGCATGAGGTTACACGATCATGCCCTTTCGAAACTCTGTGATATCTCTACTATGTGCCGTAACTGCTACTTTATAACTTTGACTTACACAACCAAATGAAAATTACGTCTACTCCTACTTATGAAGCTGTTGGGCTTTTTACACGGTTAGCTATGCGGCATAGTTACGGATGGGGTTGTCACAATTCAGCGATCATTGAGTGAAGTTTAATGATATTTCGTTAATTAATAATAAGTTTAATGATATCCAAACAAGAATACAAGACAGAAATATCAATATACATAATTCAAGTTCGGATAATTATTCTCGGGTTTCAATCCAAAATGGACCCATTTATATCCATTTTAAATTGAAGAGATTTTCGCTACTTTGCTAACTTGTCATCTCCGTCAGTTATGAAAAAAAGATAGAATTTTAGAGACGATTTGTCATTTTACGCGTTCCACTTGAAGAAACTAAAAAGGACTATCATTCGGTATCAAGATCTTCATAACATGATTGTACCAGAATGGAATCTACAACCGTTTGAGTGTAATATGTTCCAAGTTTAGTTTATTTTACAAGAAGATTAATTGAAATTGCAGAATATTTGGAGGCCAAATCTCTGTTGTAAACTAAAGGGCATGCCTCCTATTGGAATAAGTACGTGAAATGATATCCTAAATTACAAACTACAGTATAATCAATCGCCTTTGCTAACTTTCCCCAGTTCTTATATTTAGTGGAAGCTGGATTCAGCCACATTAATAATTTACTGAGAAACCAAGAAACAGATTGAACATATCGGAACGTGGGGACCTAAGGATCAAATTAAGTAATTTTAGCCTGGATATCTGACAACTTATTGCAAACCATCAGCCCCAATAGTCCCATTAACAATTAATGCTAATGAACAAAATGGGTATGTAACGGGCTGTGATTTTTACGAAACTAAAATGGCAATAATAAACCCAGTAACAACAGTGCGCTTGCGCGAGTTGATGTATGTCGTGTTTGGTTATGCTCTTCATATATAGCAAGTTTTAGTTACTTATCCTTGACTGTACAGCATGATTCAAGTACCAATAGATTCCTCTTCTTCCGCCCAACACCGATGAGCCATCATCTCCATCATCAAACAAACAGGTACAGTACTTCATGTTTTATACTTTTTTTGTGCTATTGCTTCCATTATATTAGCTCTAACCCGTATACAGCCAGCAAATACTAGTGCTCTAAAGGCATATGACGACATCGTGGTCAACCTTGAGAAGTCACAAAGCCCTGCGCTGCTGAACCCCCAGGGTACGTTAAATTCTCCTATTCTTTCAACTTTAAAAACTCTCCTCTCAGCAGAAATACTGTATTTGTATCAATACTAATCCTCAGAAGTCAACATAAAGGCACTGTATAACCCGTCTTATTCCGACCCCCACAGGCAAACCATCGTCAAGAGAACACCTAAAATACAAGCGGTTTTAATTCTTCACAGAAAAGTAATTAGTCGGACAAATTTCAACCTAAAGGCAAAGTATGGCAGAATCAGAAATTTTGACAACCCCTCCCACGTGCTTCCGTTGTAAAGTAGATTAGGAAGCAGTAATCCAATGTACGTCGTGTCGGCAATTTTACTGTGCAGCCTGTACTAAATGCGCTATAAAGCGGTTCAACAAGCAGCGATGTCAAAAGTACATTTGCCCATTCTGCAAAGAAAGTAAAGAACAAATGACAAATGCAACGGTATATGTGGATATCCAGAATGACACGGAGGTCGAAAATAACCAAACAAACGTCCAAACATCAAACTTTAGTCAGACTCACGCTGCAAGTCAAACTGACTCAGTAGTGGATAACCCAGAGTGTGAAATGGACTCAGAGGTCTGCAGTCAACAACCAATCATCGCGACACATGATAATGCTGTGGAATGCAGGAAAGAAAGCCAAGGGGAAAGTGCCCTCCTTAATAATGAGCAAAACAGGTTCGTGAAAAACATTGATGGCATCTGTACAGAACACATGAAATTGTTCCACATGCAAACTGCGGAATTTATGGAAAACATAATGTGGAAACTCACATCAATCTCTGACAGTCTTCAGAATTTATGTGAAGAGAATCGGCAGCTTCGTGCACAGAACAGTGACATGAAACAAGAAATAAGTCTCCTAACCAATCAAGTGCATCAACTAGCAACCTTATTTATGCCCAATGAAAACAGTATATCCAACAACGTCCCACTCAACGTGGCTCAGGGAACATCGGAAAACAAGCCACAAGAAGTAGAATTGATACATGATTCCAACGCTAAAAGGAATTATACTTCCCAATTTATGTATAATGCAATGCCTCATATGCCTGTTGCCCTTAGTCCAATGACAGCCGTAACACAAGGAGATAAGAATCGGCTTAATAGCAGAGATGCAGGTCTCAATGATGGTAACTCTCCCAAACCTCAATCTAACAACACTGGGGGTAGCCACTCAAAGACCTCTCAGGTGGCCCTCTCCACAATACCGACCCAAAATACTACTAAATCTAAAAGGTTAAAGGAAACAATCCATACTGGAAAGGGTGCATCAAGACCCACATTTGCAGAAGTAGTCACCGGCAAAAAAGATGCTGAGAATAACCAAAAGATCTCACCAGCAGGGCTCATGGGCAGCCTCTACTCCCTGGCATCTCTCGCCGACGAACATGTTCACTCAAAAGAAATCTGGATGACATATTCAACATATCAGAACATGGAACATGGAAGACAACACGGCAATAGAGATGCTACAGAACTTTCCTCGAAGGGGAGTCGTGCTAATTCGTACAATATCACAGCAGTTCAGACTCGTGGTCGAATCTTTATATCTCGACTGGAACCGACTACTAAACCAGACAGCATTAAGGCCATGTTTACAGAAGTACATGGGATGAATATTGATGTGAGACAGAGAAGAACTAAGTATCCAACCTATGCCTCTTTCATCCTTATCTACCACCCAGAGAAGATGAGCTTCGTAGTGGATCCAAGGCTATGGCCCCCTGGAATCCTCGTCAAGCCCTTCTTAGATCAGAAGCCAAGGACCGCAATAAACCACTGACATCAACATCAAATGCAATAGCAATTAAAGCTACCAAGTTCCCAAGCCAACAAAACACATGAAAAATCAGATAACTTCACTGAGAACAAACTTACCATAGGAAACAAACTGTCCACATATCATTCAATCCAACTCTCAGCAGATTATAATGACAATCCCCAGGGCTCCAGACCTGTAAAGAATATCCCTGTACACATCGCAATCCACAGTAGACCAGTGCGAACCTTAAAAAGAGACTTGCCACCTGTACGAACTCCATTTACTATGGCTACCACCATTCGACTTGTCTATCAAAATGCAAGGAGTATTTGTAACAAGCTAGATACTGTCGAACAGCTTCTCCTCTCTAAAACCTTTGGTATTCTCTGTATTGCCGAAACGTGGCTTGGGAATGGACAGGACTCCTTTGCCTGTGCTCCTCAGGCTGGATACCAGATGCTCAGTTTTTCCAGAGAGGATCGTAGAGGGGGGGGGGAGTCGCAATATTCTATAATACCACTATCTTCTCATTGGCACATTCTGTGGTAACACAATCCCTTGCATTTGAAGCTGCTATGGTATTCCTCAAGCTCAATGCTAACCTAATAGACATAGCAACAGTATACATTCCACCAGGCCTAAACAGTGACATCATTGAAGATGTGATCCACTGGCTGGTAAATCACCTCTATGCTTCTGCTAAGCACATTATTTGTGGAGATTTCAATCTTCCACCTACTCTCACACATCTTAGTAGGAAACTCATTAGAAGTATGGATTCATTGGGTATCGGCCTACTTAATTTCCACCCCCCCCCGAGAGGATCTAATCTCTTGGATCTGATATTCTCTTCAGCACCATGCGACCTCGAAGACAGTCCTCAAAACCTATTTCAATCCGATCACGAACCCATTGCCATACTCCTGCACTTAGCCGCACCTAACTTTGATATCCAAAGCCCAAAAAAGAAAAAAGACATCACAGCACCCAAATTCATTGATCCACCACGATGTCTCGAAGCTGCATCCTCGATGCCTTGGGAGGCTCTCAGTAATTGTGATCTCGAGCTAGCTGTGGACCTCATGACCAGATGGATTCGAACCATTGCAAATTATGGTGCTACAAAGACTGTCTGCATCACTCCCCGTTCGAGAGCTTGGTGGACACCAGCACTGAACAACAGCTTTCAACAAAAACAAAATCTGCATAAGAGATGGAAAGAATCAGGCGCTATACAAGATCGTATTGCCTTCTCCAGAGCCCAGGCAGTTTTCAACCGTCAGAAAATATTTGCAATTAAAAAGCATATAAATTCAACCCAACAAAAAGGCAAATCGTTTTATGACTCTCAGCACACAGTAATTCCTAAAACACTGGACCTTGAACTGTATATGGACCACATTGCACAGTTCTCAAACACTGTGGCCCCGATGCACCTAGGCAACTTACCCATCAACAACGTCCCTACTGATATGCTCGCCACCGTTCGCATCACCAGGAAGCAGCTTATAACTGAAATAAATGGATTGCCACCCACTGCAACTGCAGGCCCCGATCTTGTGCCACAATTCATGATTAAATGTCTTAGCTCGTTTATCATCGATCCTCTACTATCAATTTTTAACCGTGTCTTAACGTAGCACTACTTTCCCCCTCTCTGGAACAGATATGCTGTGAGGCCACACCCTAAATGCCAATCTGCAACTCTCATTAAACAGTTCAGGCCAATCTCTCATTCTTCCAGCCTCTTGAAGCTCATGGAGAAGACATTACTTTCCACCATCACCAATCAAATCATGCCTCACAAACCCCCAGATTCACTATGGCATTCCAAGTAGATCCACAGTCACCAATTTAACATCGATAATCAACAACATTCTCAGTGCACTAGAAGCTAAAGCAGAGCTTTCTGTCACCTACATCGACCTGGAAGCTGCTTTCGACTCCATCAGTATCCCCTCACATGTTCACCTTCTAGAAAACTACTTCTACTAAAAGGTGACATGTTGTGGTTTATCATAGCCCTGCTCTCTGACAGAACCATTCTTCTTTAAGCGGATCAACACACAATCTGAAGAAAGATCACTGCGGGAGTTCCCCAAGGCGGAGTTCTCTCCGGAGCATTATTCACTGCAGTTATTATTCCGTTTGTGCAACAGAGAGAAGACATACTCTGCTATGCCGATGATATTAAGATATATACTTAGATTAACTCCGGCGAACATCTCTCAAACATCAATAAAAAGATCTGTGAAAATTTACACGACTTAGGATCCTATCTCCATCAATTTCGCCTCCTCATTAATCCTGCTAAATCAGCCCAAATTTTCTTTTCTCTGAAGCGCCAACCCACTGAAATCCAAGCTTCTCTAGACGGCATTCCCTTCCCAGTGGTCAAGGTGCATACAGACTTGGGAGTCGTCTTCGACTATAAACGGAGCTTCAACCCCCACATTGACAAGCTCACAGCAAAATTCTGTCAAATGCGCTGGACCACAAAACAACAACTGCTCCACGTTAGGGATCTGGATGTGACTCGTCGGTACATATACACATCAGTATACTCCATCGTACTGTATACCTCGGAAATTTGGGGGTCCGCGGCCCCTACCAACATCAAGCGCGTGTACTCCGCCGAATACTGGCTCCTTCGTTGGATCACGCAAAAATATCGTCGTCCATCCCAGCAAAGAACAACTGCGATGGCGACGTCACTTCATTTTGCCCGACTTCCAGGTCTTGTATTTGAAAAACGCCTTGTTCTCACTGTCAAGAAGACAACCGGAATGGTCTCGGAGCCAAGCATCTGGGAACTGTGTGGCTGGAGGATCCCTCTACCCGGACTGAGGTCAGCTCCCACGCTCACAGCTCACTATAACAGACTAGCGCTCAGTGACCGCTTTCTCCCCAGGGAGATGCTCCCCACGATCCTTTCAATTGACGGCGACATCTGTAGGTTTGTGAAGGATCGGAGGTACCGAAGATAGATCCTTAAGAGTCTGGCCAGGCAAAGTGCACATTGATAAGGGCAGCATAATAATGCCCAATATATTGTAAATAATGTTCAAAGCACGGTGTCTTTATGAATGTGTTGTAAATAAAGTCAAGAATATCTTTATTAATATAAATATTAATATAACATAATGTAAATATGAATATCTTTATTATTTCATTGTAAATACTGTCAAAGGCATATACAGTATCCTGTAAATATTCTATTTTATTGTTGGCTCTGGGGGATGAGCCCGAACTTCGATGTGGGCCCCGTCTCCCCAAGGCTATTGTCCACCAGCCAATGTAAAACCCCTGGCATTGCTGCTGTGACGGGTCTATTGTATATATCACGTTTGTATACAATAAAGATTATATATATATACTGTATATATATAATTTTTACTGGTTTTTTGTTACTAAACTAAACACGAACTGACTGTTACTTACCGATGTGTTATAATTATTTGATATTTTTCATAAATAATTAACTAGACATATAAGTTAGTGCAAATGCATTATGTCTATACGCAATAAAATAACTGAAGTTATTATACGTGCCAGAATACAACCGCTTCTTACGTGGCCAAGGCCCCGTAGTGGCATCTTTTCGTACACTTCATATTGTGAATACCTTCACAACGAATTGCCTATTCGGTTATATTTCGAATAAGTAACGCTTCCCCGATAGAGAAGACTATTGTTATACTGTACTCAGTCTCAGTGGATACCAAAACAGAGTGTATATGTAAAGATGTAATGCTCTTAAGCTACAGGCTCCTAAAAGTTGTCGAAAAGCTTAAGAGTTAGCGCAAAGAAAAAGGATAGCAGTAGACCAAAGTTTACCCAAAGCAAGGATCCGCATCCATTATTTTGCTCACACTCACTCATTTGTATTTTGAATCAGTAATGCTTCCCTAACAGAGAAGATTATTGTTAACTAACAATAATCTCGGTCTTAGTGGATACCACCAAAACGACCGTTTCAAGGCTATTTTGTATTTGTGTGGTATAATAACTCGACTATCCAGTTGTCCCTATTAGACTTAGAAAAGCAAAAAGGTAGAGGGGAAACTAATAGTAGGAGCCGAAGAGGAAAAGAAACGGTGTAGAAGAATGAAAGGGACAGTAACTCCTTCAACTCACACCACTCAAACTCCACAAATAGGCAACGCTTCCCCAGTGGAGAAGGCTGTTGTTACCTATTCTTGGAAACTCCGGACATCATCAGGCTTCCCCTGGTGTCGTTTCGGGGCTATTCGGCTATTCATCAGTGGGTAGGTAGGTACCCTGAGGGTATAAACAGCTGGCAACTCAGTTGTGAAATTAGGTCCACAGTATGAGAGATGCCAAATGGTGTTTCGTAGTTTAATACTCAAGAAAAATGTAAACAAGAGCCTCAGACTGTGGGGAAATTTTACGAATATATAAATTAGTGGAAATATACATCATGTCTGTATCATGTCGATAAGGGCCAAATAGATAAGTAACAATAGTTTTCTCTATCTTGGAAGCGTTACTTGTTCGAAGTATAACCAAATAGTTGTCGTTGCGAAGGTATGTGATGTAACAAAACGATGCCACTTTAGTAACTTTGGTTAATTTACTGCATATAGACATGATGCATTTGCATTAACTTATATGTCTGTAAATTTTCTATACAGTCTGACGCTTTTCACTGAATTTTTATTAAGTAAATAATTAACTACTAGTTGTACCCGGCGTAACATACACAATATTTCTGATTGTGGCGTAAGTCGTTTAAATAAATAAATTTTCCGTTTATACTCCGGCACGGCAACCAAGTCAGTAGAGTTTACAATACATCGTCAATACAAATATTTATCGTATTTAGGCTTGAACCCCGGATCCACTCAAGGAACGCGTGCTATGCACATCGCTCCTGACAACTCGGCTACGTCAGTTTAATCTAGATCCTTCAGTCGTCTTTGGTTTTTTTTTTTTTTTTTAGGAGCATTAGCAACAAAGGCCATATTGCTCCGGGATATGCGGTGGTCATTCCCTGACCTTTCCGCATCCTCCTATTTGGTGGTGACGGGCTCGAACCCCGGTCTAATCAAGAAGCGTGTGCTACGCACTGGTGCTCCTCCCCACCTGGCTACGGAGGCGCCTTTCAGTCGTCACCATTCTTGTTTAGCGGTGATATAATTCTACAGCAGTCACCTGTGGGATATATGCATATATCTCTATTTGCAGGTGGTTCCCCGTCTTCTCCAACAAATATTACAGCAACCTTCGTTTTGGATGTAGGTGCATTATATCGTCTCTTATCTAAGTCCTGTCTTCTATAAATACCATGCGCACATTCATTGTTGGACTGTCCTGGGTTATTTGATGCATTTTTTTATACGACTCAGCAAATGGGTTAACTTGTTGCAGCATCTCGTCAAATTACTTCGGCCATACACCTTTGGTTTGATTGTTTTTTAAGCCGTTTTGTTGTTGCTTCAGCAGAATCGAAAATATAAAGTTGTCGATATCCTGGCTTATTTGCCTCGTTGGATATAGCGGTGAGACCAAATGGTAAATCTGGTCGTATATTCTAAAATAGTATGGACCATTTCCAGGTGGTGATTTAATCTCTGCGCTAATTGATGCGAACACCATTGCTGAGTTGTACTATCTCGTTTATGTTCTCTGTAGTTATTTGCTTCATTTGTATCCCCTGTAAGCAGCTCTCGTAATAGAGTAGGTGTCTCAGACAGTGGGTCAAGGGAAACTTTTCCAACATGACAGCATTTCGTGTATTTATTCGATGTGGTTAACTCATGTCCCCAATATCTTGCATTGCAATACTCACAGTTGTAACACATATTTCCTAAGGCGCCTCCGTAGCCAGGTGGGAAGGAGCAGCAGTGCGTAGCACACGCTTCTTGATTAGACCGGGGTTCGAGCCCGTCACCACCAAATACGGAGGATGCGGAAAGGTCAGGGAATCACCACCGCATATCCCCGGAGCAATATGTCCTTAGTTGCTAATGCTTCTAAAAACCAAATAACAAACAAACATATTTCCTGTGTTCCTATGTGTTACTTAATACCATTAATCACAGCTTGTTGGTTATTCGCATCAATTCTATTTGCTTAGTCCTACGGTGTTTAGCCCGTCTTTTCATTTCCAATCTTACTTCTTTTCTTCAATGTTTTCTCTCCGTCATCATAGTCGTAGAGTCTCGTTTCGGTATCTTAGTCTATTAGATCTCTCCTCCAATGTTTCATTAGCATTTCTTCTCAAAGTTCTTGCACTTTCTAACACATATTTCCCAAGGTGCCTCCGTAGCCAGGTGGGAAGGAGCAGCAGTGCTTCTCCTTCTCAAAGTTCTTGCACACTGTTCAGCCATTTTTACACTTCTTAAAACTTAGAACGGTTTATTAAAATTCAAGACAGATAAAATAAATTGTTAAAATAAACATACATCGATAGCTTTCAGGCATAGGCTGCCTTTCTTCAGTCGAAAAACGTTAGTACAAAAATTAATAAAGAATGCCCGGTGTAGTGGTCATGCGAGGTGAACCTGTGCTGGCAACAATTAGCAGTTGAAAAATTTGGGAAGCATACCCAAGCGTTTTATATATATAGATAATTAACAGATTTTTCTTATATTTTCATGGATTACCATCCATTAAAATTAAAATGTGTGTGTTTTTTTTTTGTATTGAGGGAGTCGATAAGGAAAAAATATATTTTTTAAAGAGGTAGACAGGTAAAAAAGGTTGGGAACCCCTGTCTTAGAGCCTTTTCTTCGATCTCATGATAATTGTTATCTCTATGACAAATATAAACTAGTCTGTAATCAAGTCACAAAGGAGGTTAGGCAAGCGAACGCAGATTACAAGAAATCTTTGGCAAAGGATGCTAAGAAAAACAGCAATGACTTCTTTACTTACAAATACTTTACTTTGTATATAAACTCTAGAAGGAAAGGGAACAATGGTGGTTCGTGACTTTGATGTTTGGGGGTGCTGCGTCTTAAAGTTACATTAAATTGCCTTTGGTTATAAGACATGTAGACATACACAGTAGTAATAATAAGCAAGTTAAAAATACTAAAAAGTAAAGTGCAGCCATTATCAACCCACTGCAGGGTGGAAGCCTCCTCAACAATTCATGCTGAGGGAAATGGACCATAATCTGCCACGCTGGTCCAGTGCGGGTTGGCAGATCGACCGTATTCAGCAGTCAGGGGCTTGAACCCCGGTCTACTCAAAAAATACTACAAAACATTAACTAGAAATTTATCATTAACAGACTTGAACTTTTATTTAAAAACAAAATCCATTCTCCGGTTTTTATTTGTTGAAAATAGATTAATAACTTTTCATTTAAGTTTGGTGCACTGTTGACCAAGCATTTCTCTATTGAAAGCATTGCTTGAGCATTTAGCCTTTCCTGATTCATAGTGCTCCTTAAAAATGTTTTTATTCTTTTTAATGCCGAATGGCAGCGTTCGTGCGCTGAAGTAGTCATCGGAATGGTCAAAAGAACTTTTATGAGTTTTGTAAGTTCACAAAGAACTTCAGCTAAATTATTTTCTGAGATAAATTTCAGCAAGTCAGTTAATATGCAATAATTGTGTAGATCATCTCTGCTATAGAAAACTTGTAATTCCGTAAGAGGTTTTTCTCTTTCAATCATGGGACATGCCTCAGTAGTCTCCCGTACCTCTTCCATGGGCATTTTGGTTTGAAAAATAACAAATTTCTCATTTTTAAACAATTTAGTAGCAATTAATTGCTTCGTAAAAGAATATCTCTCACTTATGTCAACACTTATATAGTCGCATACTTCCTTCGCTTCAATCATGAGTGGTTTTGAAGGATTTTCACAGTACATTGAATTCCTGATTTTCAGAATGGAATTCTTAAAGTTTCCTATATATTCGTGTATTTTAACTGCCTCAATTTCTCGAGATTGCATTTGATTATAAATAAATTCCATGTGAAGCATTTCCTGATGGAAAAGTTCTAACCAAAACTCCAATTTTTCATTATTCAAGATGTGCAAAATTCCAGTTGCTTCTGAAATCGTCTTATCTGCGTTTGCTGTCGCTTGTAATTCCTTTTTTAAGGATTCAAAATTTTTTGAATCCTTAAATTAAAAATGCACTTTTTTAAGGATGCAAAATTTTCATAAACGCTGTTCACGGTGCGTATATTGAAGTTCCATCTTGCAGGGGAAGGTCGAGCAACACGGCTGTCCATACGCTTTCTGAGAACAGAGAGACGCTGTGGTGATCTCGAGAAAAATGTTGGTATCGACATGAGGTTCGAAAAGAATATTCTTGAATCTCCGATACTACTTGCTGCATTTCTCATCATCAGATTCAGTTGGTGTGCATAGCAGTAAATAAAATGTGCATTTTTGTACACTTCTTTTATTTTAGCCTGAACTCCCATTTTCTTGACTTTCATCACACTTGCGCCATCAAATGTCTGAGCAACCAGTTTATGATCATTTCGTTCGAGGATTATGTCTACCTGATCTAGAATGCACTTCGATATTCCGTCTGCCGTTTGGTTTTCCGGAGTGGAAAAATGCTCAAAAATGTCTCCATTCAGTTCATATCTCAGAACAATTACCATTTGTATATGTTCTGAAACATCTGTCGAGTCATCAGCCATGACAGCTATGAATGAAGCTTCTTTAATTTCTCTTTTTATTTCGTCCCGGCATTTATTGCAGCAAACAGTGAAGCATATCATGTTAAATGCTGCATTACTTTCTAAATGGCTCTTTAAATTGGAATCTAATGTACAAGCGAAATTTATTAATCCTCTGAATAGGCCTGGATTTTTAGAATCGTCTTTTTCGTTATGTCCACGTAAAGGAATTTCAAACTGTCCACAAAATTTCAGGTAGTCTATTATTTTAGATAATGCCTCACGATTTTTGGTGAATTTTCTGTTATGTTTGCAGATCGAAAGTCTATAGGCCTCACTAAGCTGTTCTAATTTACGCTTCCTAAAAGCGATAGTGAAATCACATTATCAAATATGTTTCTTCGAACTCTCATATTTTAGAGTTTTTTCTTTCATTCTGTTTATGTTTGCAAAGCCACTTTTTGTCCACGTTAAATCACCTCCGAACAGTAAACATGGAAAACAAAACAATGCATTTTAACTTCACAACCACAAAGCCAACTTTTCCTTTGGAACCATTCAGTTTTAAAACCGCAAATATATTTCGTATTATTACTTATTCCTCACTGAGAAATTTGAATCTTTGGTGTGGGGCGGCCTTCTTTTTTAATGGAATTCTTTTCTTGGAGGGATAATTGTGAAAAACTAAGTTACTGAAGTTTATTCACTGTCACGCGATTTACTTCATGGGGAAGCATGGAGGCCATGATCGAATCAAATTTCACAAAATCGTATCGTAGTAATAAAGTTTTACTTACACATCACCTCATAATATAACTTCAACTTACCAAGTTCAAATTCAATTCGCAATTAAGCTGTAATCACATAATTACACTGTTGAATGTTGAATATTGATTTAATACTGATATTGTTTAGTTATATAATGGGAATTCGGGCGCAGAAGCGAATTAAGGTCGGTTGAGGCCCCGGGCGCAGAAGAAAATATTGGGCCCCTTAAAAAAAAGAGAGAGACAGGGAAAATAAAAATATATGTTAACCATTTTTTTTAAATAAATAAAAAATATTATGTATTATTAATGTTTTATTTCCAATAAAATTTGAATATAATACCGTATATGTATTATATTATATTCGCGTCTTTTTTTAATTTGACTTTTTTCAGCCCCTGATAGAGGTCGTTTCATTTATTGGTAGCCTACCAATGAAAAGAAAAATATAAAATTTAATAGTCTGAATGATTAGAATACTAGAGAAGAGATTTTTCCTTATAGTGCAATAAATTAATAATTAATTAAAATTCAAAAATTATTCATAAACTACGAAAATCCAGGCGCTGATGTAACAACAGGAATTAATTTCATCTTAATATAATTTCAACGATATACGCGTATATCGTAAGTCTGCACTGCAGGAGAACCTTTGTAAGTACAAAGCAGCAAATACGATTCTATTGCTCCGAGGAGCGGTAGGGCAGCCGCGCCGGGCCTATGCAGCGTAGTATGTGTACAGTATGCAGCGTAATAATGAAATAATGAAAATAAGCGAATATAAACATACCATCAGGTTTTACCGCCGATTGTAAAGTTGTACGTAATAAAAAAAAAAATTTTTTATTTATACTCCGGCACGACAACCAAGTCAGTAGAGTTTACAATAAATAGTCAATACAAATATTTATCGTATTTAGTATTCACGGGCTTGAACCCCGGTCCAGTCAAGGAACGCATGCTATGCACTCTCGCTCCTGACCACTGGGCTACGTCAGGCCTACTTAAATAATATATGTTAAATTATCCGGAAGAAATTGGTTAGCAGGTTCAGTTCAGAAAGGCTATAATATTTAGTCTATCAAAAGCAGCTTCGATATCGGCATAAACAACCGCCATTTCTGCTCTGGACCCAAATGCATTTAGAATTGCTGTTTGGACTGCCAGAAGGTTGAACACAGTTGATCTGTTGGGGAACACATAATTAAGTTGCATTGGTTGGTTGTGGAAAAAGTTGGTGTGTTATGTGCAGTAGAAGGGCTTTTTCCACAGGATCGAGGATATATGGCCTGAGACAATTTAGTATTAAATGCTGGACTTTATCCAGGCCACTAGTGAATGACGGATGCAGCGAGGTGATGGCTTGAAGGGGCAGCAGGTGTTCAGCATTGTGACTTTCTGGAGTTCTTTGTAGGTGTTCTCTGGGATACCTATTGCTGCTAGGCTGTTATGCAGGGTCTTTGGCACCATACCTGTGGTTGACACGATGATCGGGACGGTCGTTACTTGTTGCATATGCTACATCTCTTTGATCCTCATGATTTTTCCTCATGGATTTTCTGCAGGTTGCCAGTGTTGGGAACGGCCATGTCAATCACACCGGTAGCCTTTTCCTTCTTGTCTACAAGGGTTATGTCCGGTCTGTTGTGCAATCTTGAACACCTGTATAATAACCGGATAAGATAATCCCTGCAGGATTATTTACCCGTTATTATAACGCCGTTCCAGTACAGCTTGCGGGTTGCGGTCTCTAGTGCTTTCTGTGGTTCGTACTTTTAGTACGGTAAACTTTAATTGATTAACTAGCTTTTGATGTATTATCCTGGCTATCTGGTCGTGTCTACGAGTGTACTCAGTCTGGGTAATCACTTTGCATCCTGCAGTGATGTGTTGGATCGTTTTTGAGAGCAGGTGGCATCGTTGACGTGTTATCTGACACTTCTGGCTCCTTGATGATGTATTTTATATAATTTCTGGTGTTGATTACCTGGTCTTGGATGGCGAGCATGAATCCTTCAGTCTCGGGGAAGAGCGTCCCGCTCGTTAGCCATGCACTGGAAGCAATTTTATCTATGTGATCTTGCTGTAGATCATTGTGTGCCTTCTTTGCCCATCTGTATAGCTTCCTTTGTGCCTCCTGGTTGGGAGGGGACTCCTTGCCCAGGTTGATTGCGGTATACCGCTTATCTATCTTCCTTATGGCCTGGTGGAGTGCTACTGTATGTTTCTGGAAATAATCCTTCAGGTTCGCAGTCGCTGTTTTCTGTTGCTCGATGAGGTCTATCAGGCCCTCTCCTCCTTTCCGAGCAATCGTCAGTATCTCTACGGGTGATGCTGGCGGATCTTGATCATTACGGTCCTTGTCTTTCTCATGATATCCTCCAGTCATACATTGACTCCGAAGGAATCATAGATTGGACTAACACTGGTTTTAGCTGGCACTCTATTATCACTGGTACTGCATAGGTATGGCTTTAACTGTGTTTCCTCTGTTCAGCTTTGCTTTCATCAGGCATCTGAGTCTCTGATGGTATTTTGCGGACAGGCAGGCCTGAATTTCCTTGTGCTGTAACTGCTGAGCCTGCATCATCCGCAGTATTTGTAGGCCTCTCCATCTGTCATAGCTTAGATCTCTTTGCCAGCCTGCAGCTGAAAGTTTCGGCTGACTAATTTTCCCTAGTGCAATCAGTATAATAATAAGAATAAGAATAAGAATGATAATAATAATAATAAGTATTATTATTATATTATTATTTCTCCCTGTTGGGGGTTCCACCACGTGACGGGTATTGCTACCAAATACACAGGGTGGTTGTTGTTATGTCTGGTGTTACTGTTGGTCGAGGAACTATCCTAAAGGTGTTCAGTATTGCGACTTTCTGGAGTTCCTTGTAGGTGTTCCCTGGGAGACCAATCACTGCTAGGCTGTTAAGTAGGGTCTTTGGCACCATACCTTTGGTTGACACGATGACCGGGATGGTTGTTACTTGTTGCATATGCCACATCTCTTTGATCTCCTGTCTTAGGTTAATGTACTTTCTGATTTTTCCCCATGGGTTTTCTGGAGCTTGCCAGTGTTGTGTACCGCTAGATCAATCAGATAACTAGCCTTTTCCTTCTTATCCACATGGGTTATGTGCGGTCTGTTGTGCGGGATTGTCCTATCTGTTATTATTGCACGGTCCCAGTAGAGCTTGTGGGTTGAGGTCTCCAGTACTGCCGGGGGTTCGTACTTGTAGTACGATACACTTTTTTCGACCAACTGGTATTTATTTGCTAGCTTTTGATGTATTATCCTGGCTACCTGGTCGTGACTATGAGTCTACTCAGTCTGGGTGATCAACTTGCATCCCGCGTTGATGTGTTCGATCGTTTTTGAGGCCAGGTGGCATCGTCGACATGTGTTATCTAACACTCCGGGCTCCTTGGCCATGTATTTTCTATAGTTCCTCGTGTTGATTACGTGGTCTTGGATGGCAAGCATGACTCCTTCAGTCTCGGGGAAGAGCGTCCCGCTTGTGAGCCATGCATTGGAAGCAATTTTATCTATGCTCCTGATGTGATCCTGATGGAGATCATTGTAGTTTCTGCAATGGAGTGTCTTCTCTGCCTATTTTTCTAGCTTCGTGTATACTTCCTGGTTGGGGGTGGACTCCTCGCTTACAGTGGTCCTGTTCCACCTATCCTTCATGCATAATATAATCCCCATCTCCCTGACAATAGATTCACCAACAATAACTAGTTCCTTTGGGACCAGTGCATTCTGCCTTGGAGATTCCCTCTGTGTTGCCTGATGCACAAGGGTGGGCAGCTGAGAGTTGGATGAGTCCCTCATATTAATTTCTTCGAGGGCATTTATTCTACACCTCAAGCTCTCGTAGACGCCCATCAGAACGCTGAGTTGGCGCCTAATTTCTTGACATTCTAGACACCTAGCACACACAAGCATCCTCCTTGGCTAGATCCTGTCCTGTTTTAGAAAGATCGGCAAACATTTCACACATTTTTTGAGACTGTGATGCGTTGGAGAATCGCCCCCTTCCTTTCTCCTCCGAGTCATAGCATTCTCACTAGTCTGTGATCTTTGCTTCGCAGCTCAAGTTTTGGTCATGATTTCCGTTTAAATATCATTTAATTAACAATGAAATTTAATAAGATTAATGATATTTTTGAATAATTGATAATACTATAATAACTAACAAATTCCTAATTGAGTACTTCATATTACGCTATAGTGTTTTTACTTTATACCTTACGCTATCAATTCGGGATATATATACGTTACGCTATTTCTTATCGACTACAATGTGGCGGCTAGTTCAACAATATTGGGGCCAACACCTGGAGACGTAATTTCCAAAAATCACTGGTTAAATTCAAAATAAGAGCTAACTAACGCTATGAAACCTATTTAATATCTCTGTAAAACACAATGTACTATGTTAATTAACAATGAATACTGTAAATATTAAAAATACTTATCCCTTTACAGCAGCCAAAAATCCACCGACTGTTCTCTTCCGCGACTAGAGCGCCATAAATGATGTCACCTCTATGATGTCTTGTCCAATTTGCGATGCTTTTTTACCTAAAACATTACAAACAATGGCAGCAAATTTAGTTCTTACGCATGATATTTTTGCTGCAATTTTTTAATCATTGTAAAGTTTAGAGTTCAATTTCATGCTACAATCTAATGAGTTTTAAGAATGGTGATGCTTAATTGAATGATATATATGAGTTATTTCAGCTGCAGTAACTAAATCCTCTTCTTTCATATTCTTTTTCGCAAGAAACCTATTAAGAAGATCTGAAGGATTTTCCGATTTTTGAGCCGATTTATGAGATTGTGAGTCTTAATGCTGAGTAACTGCTAAGATGCCCATATAACCAACTTTAAATACATTTCTGCATAGGAGACATCTCGTTTCGTGATGATCATTTGTTGTAGCTAGCCATTCATATTCTTGCTCCCAATTTTTGTTCTAAGAACAAGGATTCTTCTTTTTTGGCGGAAATTCCATTTTTGATGGCTAAAATATAAAACATGTTTGTATATAACATGAAATATGTAGGTGCCTATAACCGTATAAATGAAATAGATAAATGTTTCTTTGTAAAGTTATAGAAAAACAGTTTAAAGCCATTGAACTCCATATTATAAAAAGTGATTTTTCCGATACCTATGATTTTATTAATTATCTACCAGTCGTACGATTTTCGTGAAAATCAGATCATGGCCACACAGGTGCAAGTTTTTATGCTTTGCAAAAAAATATAATTTCATCGAGAAGTATGAAGTTAAGTGTATGGTGTTCGTGAAACTATATATTATTATTATTATTATTATCCGTTTATTTCCATAAGGAAACCACCCCGGGACGGCAAAGTGCCAGGAGGGTGCTAAGTACATATCAGGGTACGAGATACTACGTGCAGTGGGTTACATATACTGAACACGTAGTCTCGTCCCGAAATATTATATACACATATATGAGCCGGAGAGGCTAGAATAGGTTAAGATTATCTCTTTATGATTCATTTCTCAGTGGCTGATTTTGCATTTGAGGTTTTTTTTTCACATATCCCCTGTTGAAGCTTTGAAATGAAACTGTAATTTTTTGTCAGTTTGGGGGGCCCTGCGCATGTGGGGGTCCGAAGTGTACGCCTGTGCTGAAATCCGCCACTGCCATTACGAGGCACAGACATTGAAAAATGAAAATAAAGGACAAATTGCGTCCTTTCTCGTTTCAATAAAGGACAGTGACAGTTTGGATAAAATAAAGGATTGTTCTTTGAAATAAAGGCCGTCTGACAACCCTGCTTGTAGGTGTTCTCTGGAGACCTATTGCTGCTAGGCTATTATGCAGGGTCTTTGGCACCATACCGGTGGTCGACACAAAGATCAGGATGGTCGTTACTTGTTGCATATGTCACATCTCTTTGATCTTTTGTCTTAGTTCATGTTCGTCCTAATTTTTTCCTCATGCGTTTTCTGGAGGTTGCCAGTGTTGGGCACTGCTATGTCAATCAGATAGGTAGCCTTTTCCGTCTTGTCGACAAGGGTTATGTCTGGTCTGTTGTCCAGGATTGTTTTGTCTGTTTTTATGGCACCGTCTCAGTACATCTTGTGGGTTGGGGTTTCTAGTACTGCCTGGGGTTCGTACTTGTAATATGGTACACTTTCTTTGATCAACTAGTATCTCTCTAGTATCAACTAGTATCATTAAAAAATTTTCCTCCTAGTGATATTTATTGAAGCCAATGCGAGGAGAAGGTGGGGCAATTACGTCCCTACAAATGCGCAGGTAAATAATTACATAGGTCATTTCCTGATTAGATTTTGATTATAATGTTAGTATAATATTATTATACAAATAATAACAAAACTATACATATATTTACAAAAAACTGAAATGTTTACAAAATACAGAACTATTTACAATCATACCTCTACTATATTGGGACGATGGGTTCTTTCGTCAGCTGACATTAACACGAAAAACATTACAATGATCAAATGATGCTGGGCGTGGTCATGTATTAGACAGGGAAGCACAGGCACGAGGTTGGCGAATGTTAAATGGAAGAAACACAAATGGGTTACTGGGCAGAATCAGACATTTGCTGTTCACAATGTAGAGTGCGTACGTGGGATGCATGCCACCATTGTTTGCATTGCAAGACAACTGCCTCCAGAACATTCACTAACCTCGTGCACATGCTTCACTGCCTAATATGTGACCACACCCGGCATCATTTGATGTTACATTGTAACGTTTTTTGTATATTAATAAGGGACCCATCATCCCGATATAGTTTATATATTTGCAAAAAGTTTAGTATTTTATAAATATTTTAAATATTTGTATAGTTTGCAAATATTTTATTTCTTCTCTTTCAGAGATGCAAGAATATTCTTCATGCATTATGGAACCCAAAGCAAAAGGCCTTTTTCTAAGTGACCTATGTAAATGCAGGTAAATAATTGCATAATGATATTTATTCGACCTTGAGAATGCTGCGTGGTGGGGCTTGGGGTAGCCAATGGGAGAAGTGGGTACGGGTCACATGGACAGAGCAATTGCGTCACTACAAATGCACAGGAAAAATTACATAGGCCATTTACTGATTAGATTTCGATCAGTGCGTTCGACAGGTGTGTCGTTTATGTAGAAAATATTTGCTTACTCCGTAATACCTTTACATTTTACGTAGAATAGCATGCGCGTGGGTTGGCGAGAAAAGCGAGCAGGGGGAAAGAGCCCTCCCCTAGTTTATTATTATTGATGTAATTTAATTTAAGTTAATGTAAGTTTTTGATGTAATTTAATTGATGAAGACTAATAAATACTGTATTGTTGTGTAATAATAATAATAATACAATTCAATATTTATTAGTGAACATATTTATTAGTCTTCATCAATTAAATTGCATCAAAAATTATAATAATTGTTGTGTACATTTATTTATTTATTTATTTTTTTCTGCTATTTAATGACCAACCTGTAACAAATTGATTTTTTGCTTCTCTAATAATAATAATAAACCGATTATTATTAGAAAAATTGGATCCTTTTTTCTACTTCACATTTCGCAATTTGATTTACGCGCATAAAACAGAAAAAAGGCGTTTTGTTAAAATGTTTCAAGTGGTTAGGTGTTTAAAATTTCTTCAGATCATAGGAATTTTTTTTTTTTTTTTTGCACAGTGCAGTAATTTTTCACCAACGACCATCTCGCTAATCCAATGCAAGTAACTAAAAGTTTCTCACCCCAGAAAGTGTCGGAATATTCCAACTGTGCGCATGCGTTTTAAGTTCCGTAACACGACCGATGCACTCTCTCGAGTCCGGACGAAAGTTTGTAATTTAGTTGAGAAACAGCAGGTTTTGTGGGCGAGTAGGAGCAGTGTGTACTGTTTTTACGTCAGCAGTAGTCGCTTGTTTGTAATATTATTTGGAGTTATTTCCGTCCTTCAATTTTCTGAACTAAGTAGTGTAAACAATGGGTGAAACAGCAAACAATAATGCTCAAGGTACTGCCGATTATTTAGCTCAACTGTTAAAAGACAAGAAACAACTTGCAGCTTTTCCCAATGTTTTTATTCATTTGGAGAGGTTACTTGATGAAGGTAAGCAACAGTCTACTTTAAGGAACGTTCGATATCCTTGAATTTTTAGATCACAGAGTAATTTTTATTGATTTCGTTTATATATGCGACTCTTTTGACTCATTAAAAGGGGATGATTATTGTTTGGAAGAGGTGGGGGATTAATGGACATATCTAGTACCTTAGTTTTGGGTTTAAATAGATGCGCAAACATTACTTTTCCATATCTAAATACACACACACACATGTATATCTCAAAGTTCCTCATTTTTGCCTTAAATGTTTGTGTAATTTTGATTAGTGTAGTACATGTTGACGGAGTATATTTTTTTTTCTTTGTGAATTTTATTGAGCCATTTAAACCACATTTACAACATGGGCTCTTCATTGAATGTCTCGTTTAGTTGGTAAAATTATTTACTTTACTTGCTTTCTTCAGACTATATGTAATATATATACTAGGCCTAAACGACTCCGCATGGACAAGTCCATCCTCCGCATTCCATCACAGCCCATTGATGTAAAAACAAAAGTTGTAGGCGCCATCTTGGAGTAGTTTCGCCAACTGTGAACATAATCGATATCTTATTTTTCTAGTTACTGTGTATCAGCAAATAATTCGCACAACTTTACATATTTGTAAGAAAATAATTCCATTACCCCTCTGCCATTGAAAAATTGTATATATTTTAAGATTAAGCCAGTCCCGTTGCTCAACTATTGGATAAGTGAACTAAACGAATAATTATTTTCGGTTTCCAATTTATAAAATTACAAGAGAAAAAAATTGACGAAAGAAGGCCATAAGGCATTGTAAAATCGCCAAAATATCGTTTGGTGAAGTGAAACCCTTTACTGTTGCTGTTTATTTCCCACGGGACAAGTGACACGGGAGTATTAGGTTCCATTTGTCACTTCTCCGTTGATGGAAATTTGGATGAAATGATGACGGCTTAGTGACTTATCTCTTAGGCTAAATATTTGTTGTGTGCAAATAACCACAGTTCCGCTCTCATCAAATATAAGAGATAAATAGTTTCGGTAATCATGGTGACAAAACTGTCACTGTGATTGTAAATATTAGAACATGCTGTGATTTGTGGTAGGATGTGGATGTTCTTATCATTTCTATATTATGTGTCGTCGAAGTTATCATGATCTGTATAATTGAGATAAATAAAAGCTGTACCTTCTCTCTTGATTTTATTAATAGAATTGTGGATTCCCCATTAACAGAATACTGTTGTTTCCAAGTGTAAAACAACTACTGCTTCTCACTTTATTTTTTATAACTGTGTAGTATGCGAAAAAGACTGGAGTAGCAACTGTATTAAAATAGGAGATTTAGCACTTAGTGGTAATAATCTGACCTTTTCATCTTATTAATTTGTGTACTGAAATGGGTCTGCATGCCTTCCTCTGAAAGTTGATGAATATTTGGTAGACATTTATGACTATATAGAAAGAAGTACTAAATGAAAAGATAATTTGAACTGATTCATACCAATGAAGTAAAGATTTAGAAGCCCGAGTATTACACATTGGCTGTCTTTGTTTAAGTATGTAACTAGACTGGTAGAATAGGGTTAAATGACAAATCTGTTTAAAGAAGAGTTTAGTGTGAGGAAAGTCATATATGAGCTTTTCAGCATTACCAAACTGAAAAGTACAAGGGATCATTGGTTGCCATAGAGTTTATCCACATCCAGTGTGTGATACAAAAAAAAAAAAAAAAGTTTTATGAAAACTCCAAGGTAACTGCAAACTTCTGGTGAAAGCAATCCTAAACAGGCTAAGCAAGCTAAGCATTCTAGGCATATTATTCTTGCTCATGCAGAAAGTCTGTTTGTGTTCCTTTCTTCTGGCTTGAATAGAGCAGTTTGCTTATTTCTTTTAAATGTTATTCCAGTATTTGAAAATCTGAACATAACTCTTCAATTTGGTGTACTTCACATGTGTCGGAGTAATGAACCCCGACACATGTACTTCACATGTGTCGGGGTTCATTACTCCCAGATATGTTGAATGCTTTTTTGAATCTTCTGCTTCTATTTTGGAAATTGATTCGTTAGCGGGCTAAACAAAAAAATTGACTCTGACTTAAGCATTTCTACCACCAAAGTCATGGAGAGTTTTAAAGAAGAGAAGATTCTGTTCTTTTGTTTATTGGGGAAGCCCATTATTGCTGCATGTGATAACTACATGGAGCACAAATTCCCATGTTCTTATAAATGCTTCAGTAGCACAAATTTTATCAATTGGCAGTGTGCCATTTTTAAATATAAATTTTTTTTTGGATAAGTATATTTCTTGGTGTCATTAAAGAAATAGATAAAGCAATCAGTGTTTTGTAGTAGTCAGTTTCAGTGCAAGAATGTACCAGATGCTATTAAAAAAAATGATGCACAGTGGCCCTTGATGGAACTGACAAGTGCACAAGGAAACATGAAATATAACACATTATCTCAACTTTCTTTGCATTTTAATAATTCATTGTGGGAGTGCTGAGTGTCACTGAATTCAGGAGGGGGGAACTGAATTCATACCTCTCTCTAGTGCAGTTTTTATTATTAGCCATATGATGCAAGGATAATAACCAGCCAAAAAAAATTCCCGAGTTACCCTGTGTGTGTGTGTGTGTGTGTGTGTGTGTGTGTGTGTGTGTGTGTGTGTGTGAGAGAGAGAGAGAGAGAGAGAGAGAGAGAGAGATGATATCCAGCTCAAGACCCTGCCAAGTCCATACTCACCAGATGTGAGCCCCTGGGGTCAAATTTTTTGAAATGCTCTTGACAGCCAAGTCTGAAGCAGTACAATTGTTATGAACAATATTTTGTCTTCACATTAGCATTAGTAGAGGCATTTGATGCAAGAAAGCAAGCTTATGCAGCATCAGCCAAAAAAAAAAAAAAAAAAAAACCACTTCCACTTCACCCCTCTGTTCGTTCAAAATACCTGTCCAGCTGAGCCTTAAACTTATTTAGGCTATCAACCTCCACTACAAGGGATGGAAGTCTGTTCCATCCCTTGTGTTTTATTATTATTAGAAAAATTGGTGGTTGGTTGGTTCCACCAACCAACCACCTGCTGGCTAAAGGCAAAAGACATTTTTGAAAAGTTGGATAGTATGTAAGTATCTTTCTCAAAGCAGTTATAATCAGTTCTTGTCTAGAAGACAATCCAAACTGCAATCCACAGGCAGAAAAATCAAAATCCTAGGTATGTTTGAAAGCATCCTGAACTAGTAAACAGGCCTATGACTCTATTTTAATATAAAATGCGCATTTTGTTATTGATTCAATTTAATTTCTAGTGCAGTGACTTTACAGAAACCTCCTGCTCTTTGAAAAATCTAATTTTCTTGTAAAAAAAAGAATTCTTTTGCACAGAAATCTGCAATGTTCCTCCTGATATAATTTCCTGATCTGGCTTTTTTTAAAGTCAAAAGTTTACAGCTATGAGTATATTGTATCATGGGATGATCTGACAATTTAATATGTACATTTTCTTTTTTCTTTTTTTTTTTTTTGCTTTTTTTCCATGGTTCACCTTTTTGCAAGTGGTGTTTGTAAATTTCAGTTATTATTATTATGAGCCATATGGTGCAAGGAAGCCTGAGGCTTATGCTGCATCAGCCAAAAAAATTTTTTTCTGAAATGAGAGAGAGAGAGAGAGAGAGAGAGAGAGAGAGAGAGAGAGAGAGAGAGAGAGAGAGAGAGAGAGAGAGAGAAAGAAAGAATTTAAACATTAATAAATACCGCATTCCAAACCACATGCGTAGCTATACAATGCAGTGTACCCCACTTTATGATATTAATCAGTTCCAGAGTCAGAGTCACTATCGTAATGTGAATCCAATAACACATTGTTTTTTGGTAATTGGTTTCAAGATCTCGGAAGTTGAAATTTTCGCTGTATAACTAAAGCTATTTATCTCTCTAAAATGTCATTTTTAAGGTCACAAGCTTATATGACCTTAAGGCCATAAGGTAAGGTGTAAGGTGTAAGGTATATTGATGTCATGCGGCACCAGGGGTTTCCCCCATCTCCGCGTTGCTTTCATTGTGGGTGTACCAGCTTGCTGGGAATGCCAGAGATTTAAAAGTGTGTGGGTATTGTACATGTGTAATGTCGTGTACCGTTGTTCATCTGGTCATTTAGCCGCTGGGCCCCTGTTGGAGCCCAACGTTGCCCCACCTTCGCCCCGTGGAGGCAGACCAGGAACCCAGTAGACTTAGTTACTCTGGCAGGTCCTGCCGCTTAGTTTCCTGAGATTTCGGCGGCTAGGACCTTTAAAAAAAAAAAAAAAAAATCATAATATGTATGTATATGCACATGTATATACTCATTTCACTTGTCTGCATACACCATATGTTGTATGCCTATACACACCGCTGGGGGGTTTGATATTACATAGATGGATAGGCCGAAACTGGGCGAAGATTATTTTGAGTGTTGTTAAATTTAGTGTGTGGGGCGTTCGCATTGTACATAGATAGAGTAGGAGGGGAGACAGAAGACTGGGGGGTAAAGATAGAAATATGGGAGCGATAGAGAAGATGCCCCCAGTTGGTCAGTGAGGCATGCCCATGCCTCACCAGAGAGGAAAAGGGGGGGGGGGTTCGGCGAGGGGACACAAGGAGTCTCCGCCCCGCCGTGGTAGGTTTGGAAAGGAATCGAGTCAGGTGCTCGATTCTGGTCCCCAACGAGTCTTGATGGCAGTGAAGCTGCATGGTTCAGGTCCATGTGGGCTTTTGCAGATTCAGGGTTCAGTCAGTCGCAGAGTTGTAGGCCATGTCCTTTTATTCTCATTGGAGGTATTGAATTTGTTGTGGGAATGGCTTGTCCCATTTAGTTTCCAGTTGTGTTGTTATTTGCTTGTTGGGCTAGTGTGGCTCGGCGTCCATAGTGAGCGTGGTTTGTAAATTGAATTAGTTACCAATTCTAATCATTAAAATGCACTAGACTTTCATTGTTTGAACCAATTTTTAACGCCATTGTGATATTTTTCTAAAACACATTTCTGGAGTTCACTACCAAAAGACAATAAAAACAATTTGCACTTTCCGGGTTATTGGGCTTTTCTGTTACTCCGATCAATTATAAACGGGTAGTATGCTCGATCTTCTTGCATTTGCGAAAATACCGATAGCTGGAATTGTGTGGTTTTTTACGTTATTATGGTGAAATGTTTCCCCTTCACTGAAATCTTCAGTCGTATAAAAAACAAATAAATTTTCAGAATCTTCTCTTCATTTCCTTTTTTTTTTTTTTTAAGCTTCGTAAACTTGTTACTCCACTTGAACAGTGTTAGTTGCAATTTGTGTGTGCCATTAAAAAATGCTTATGCATGCAATCGTGAAATTTAAAAAAGAAAAGAGAAGATTATTTTGGAAGCAAATGCCTCTTGAAGCATTTCTGAAGACGACGACTTCTTGTGCAACAAACCGAGTGCCAGATCAATAATGAGTGATCAATGAGTGTGCATTTAGTCGATGAAGATGAAGAATAAACATTCTTTAACATTTGTAAGTCGTAGATAATTTTTTTATTATTATAATTTTCTTGATTTTACAGGCTATGTTCTCATTTCTTTCGATAAATCAATCATTGTTTAAACACACTAATTAGCTAACTAATTTAATTGCTGAGAATGTAACTCCTATTTTTAACCTTATGTCTATTGGAAATAAATTCCCGCTTTACAAGTGCGCGCTAGGAATGAGTTAACTTGTAAAGTCGAGAACTACCCGTATGTCATCTTGCCTAGAAATCAGAGTGCCACCAAAGATAAGCATAGGAGAAGAATCCTTTTTGCGAGATATAAAACGGGACTGAGTTTTAGAAGGATTGAAATCAACTAAGTTGTCATTGCCCCACTGGAGAATTACCTGGAGATCAGCTTTTAAGGAATTGGTAGCGGATAGTCTAAGTCGAAGCTGATTGAGAAGGGCAAGGTTTCTCAAACTGAAAAGTGGAATGCAAGGTCAGACAGAAAACTGGATAATTAATTGAAAAAAACAGTTGGCAAACCATAAGATGGAATCTTGTTTAGAAGACCTTTATGCCAAACACGATCGAAAGCCTTTGAGATATCAAGAGTAACTGCTTGTGTTTAACTGAACTTTTCCATTGAATTTGTCCATAAATGGGTAACATAAACCAGAATATCACCAGTGGATCGACATTGACGGAATCCATACTGGCGATCGTTAATCAGACGGAAGGTTTCTAGGTTATTTTAAGAGTTGGCGGTTAATTGATTTCTCCATTACATTAGAAAGAATTGCAATGGGATGATAATTGGATGGGAGGGATTTGTCACCCTTTTTAGGAACTGGCTGGATATGAGCAAATTTCCAAGCAAAAGGAAAAACATCTTTGGAATAAGAATGCTGGCACTTGTGCTCCTGAACTAAGTAAGTTCAGGAGCACAAGTTTTGAGAATAAGTGGAGAAATACCATCAGGACCTGCAGCTTTCTTAGCATCAAGGTTTGTCAATATCCTTTGATGGAAGACCACAGGAAGATTGAATGGAGTTGGGAATGGTGGAGGCAGGGGATTTACCAAGATTATTAATACTTGAGTTGGAAGAAAAATGGGATGCTAGCAGGTCAGCTTTATCCTTGGCTGAGGTGACAATACAACCATCTGGTTTTGGCAGAGATGGGTAAAAGTTTTGGCCAATAGCAAGAGACCAGAATGCTTGGCTACCATTAGGGCAAGAAGCAAGTTTTCTACTCTTAGCCTTTTTAAAAATCTAGTTTGGACTGATTAATAACTGCTTTATAATTGTTGCGAGCTTTGTTGTAGGCAGAAAATGAAACTGAAGAATTGGAAACAAGCCAATTACGATATGCAACATTCTTCTCTTGAACAGCCTGAGCACATTTATTGGAAAACCAAGGTAGATAAAGTACGAGATTTTAGAGTGGAGTGGGGAATAAAGGATTCCATTCCTACAAGAATAATTTCACTGACACAATCTGAGCAAATGTTGACATCAGAAGTTCCTACAAGAATAATTTTACTGATACGTTCTGAGCAAACATTGACATCAGAAGTTTGAAACAGTAATCAGACTTAAGGAAAAGAAGAAAAGAAATCTCGCAGGTCATCCCACTTTACATTCTTGTAATGCCAAACAATACTAGGTTGGAAATAGCCATGAGATAAAGGCTCAGTTGGAGAAGAGACTATCACAAAGTTGTGATCTGAGATGCTTAAAGGACCACTCACTTTGACCGTTTACTTAGACGGGTTGTTTGTGATAAAAAGATCAAGTGTGTTGGTTGTAATGTTAGGATTGTTTGATATTCTGGTAGTAAATGAACAATGTGTGCAAGGTCATTAGTAATTGCAAAAGCCTCAGCATGGATTGGTGTGACTAGAGAACGGAAGCCATCTGGAGTTGTGAACATTAAAATCACCAAGGAAAATTACCTCACTGTTAAGAAAGTTGGACTGGAGAAAGTCAAGCTGCAAAGACAGGAAGTCAAAGAGCTCCAGGTGATTAGTGGAGTTAGGAGAACAGTAGAAACAACAGATGAATTTGACAGAATTGGGTAGAGAGATTTTAAACCAGAGAAGATCGAAAAGAGGAGATTCTAAATTACCAAATTTCTGACAGAGAATATCGGAACGAACATATGCACAAGTACCAACTTTGAGGCAAAAGGAATTATTCAGCGAATAATTTGGGTAACTGAAATGAGCAGTGTTTGAATCAACCAATAACTAAGATTCTGTCAGAAAAAGTACATGGGGTTTGGCAGACTGCAAGCGAAAATGGACATCCATTGAGATTAGAACTGAGACCACGTATATTTGCGAAATGAACTAGGAAGTGTTTGGGAGGTTTATATCTTTTCTCAGATAAGCTTGCTCTATTATTTTAACTATTCATGGTGTATTCAATAGTAAGGAAAGGTGGGGGGACATGCTATATGAAGTAATTAAATTTTTGGATATGGCATATACATGGCAAGGATATACCCAGATTCTCGACATAACATGGCCTTGACAATGCCCCCCCCCCCCCGCATACACATTACTCGTTTTGCAGATTTTGCAGTGTTTGAAGACTAGGCACCTGCGAGGTGATCTGATTGAGGTGTATAAAGCATTGAATGGTTTGAGCATGCTCAGTGCTGATGGGATTCTTCCTCTTGCTCAGAATAATCATATGAGAGTGCATAAATTCAAATTGAAGAAAGACAGTTGTAGGATAGATGTGCGGAAGTTTGCCTTTAGCCAGTGGGTAGTTGATTGGTGGAACAGACTTCCATCTTTTGTTGTGGAAGTTGATAGCCTAAATAAATTTAAGTTTGAGCTGGACAGGTATTTGGAACGAAGGCAGGGGTGAAATGGGACCTGTTTTTTTTTTTTTTTTTTCTGGCTGAAGCTGCTTAAGCTTGCTTTCTTGCATCATATGCCTCCACTAATACTAATGCTAAAGTAGCATACAATATCACCTGTATACGATAGGAATGCTGGCACTTGTGGAACCTATAAGTGGAACAAATATTGCTGAAAATAGTAAGGCTGAGTAGGAACCACCTTGTGGAATCCCTAGTTCGGCAATTTTACAGACTATAATGTCATTACCTGTGAAGCGAAGCATTCTCCTAGATAGCAGATTATTGAGGATCTCGAGTATATTTCCGGATATCCCATATAATCTTTCAAGTAAGGCAAGAAGTGGTGTGATTTGGACCGAGTCGAAAGCTTCACCATCTATTCCCAGGGGCTCATGTCTGGTGAGTATGGGCATGGCAAACCCAGGGTCTTGAGCTGGATATCATCATTCTTCATTTTCTTAGTGATTCCTTCTACTTATGACACTCACTCTCTCTCTCTCTCTCTCTCTCTCTCTCTCTCTCTCTCTCTCTCTCTCTCTCTCTCTCTCTCTCTCTCTCTCACACCATACGGCTAATAATAATATCTATTGGGAATAGATGGCAAATCAGTAAACATTATTTTATTATGATTGTTTTTTAACCTGAATTATAGCAACAATTGTTATAGATGTGAGATTATAAGTGTTTTAGTCTTAACAGTGCCAATAATTATTTCCTGGTGTGCAGTCATCTTGATCAGCCTCCAGTAAAATTAGGAGGTGGGGGGAAACATACCACTTAAAAAGTGCACGTGTAACGTAAAAATTAACTCCATAAGTAAAATGGCATTATTTTTAAAAACCAACAATTTATTTGGAATAGTTTTTAGAAAAAACTGCACCAAATAAAATGGGATTTGTAGAGGCCATTGGGATGCCTCACTCAAAAGCAGGAATCATCAGTCTCTAATACTTTGATATTTATCTGTCCGCTGTGTCAGTCTGTTATTATTATTATTTTTTTTTTTGTATGAAAACCCCAAGCAAGAGAGGTATTAGAACCTGTGGTACCTAGTACCATGCATGGGTTGAAGATACTTGTTGACATTAGACTTGAATTTGTGTAGATCGTAATTTTCAGGAAATACATATGAAGAATAAGAAAAGTTGGTTCTGCGAGTTTGAAGTTGGACAGTAAAATGGTGCTGAGTGGTTGCAACACGTGTTCAGACTTGTTTGGAAGAGAGTGGCAAATTATAGAAGCCAATTCAGAAGAACAGTACCCATGGAAGTATCTATAGAAAAGGCATGCAGCAGAAACAGTGTAGAGACTTTGTTAGAAATGGGTCATTAATTAACCTAACTGTTCCCTCTTTTGAACGGAATCTAGAAGCCTGAGAGAGGTTTTAGGGGTACTGCCCCAGATGTGGGAACAATATCTCATGGTAGGGTGGATCTGCGATTTGTACATAGTGAACAGTTGTTTGGAAGAAAAGTAATGCCGAGAGCAGAAGAGAAAACAGTTTTTTAGATGCAGAGGAAGCAGTATTTATGATGTGCTTATGCCAAGAGAGATAGAAGTCTGGATATCCCTAACAGGGATGTGTGAGCTTGTCTAGAAATCTAAGTGTCAGTGAATATATGCATAGGTGCAGAAGAACGTCTTTGCAAGATCTAAGCCAGGACTGAATTTTATGAGGATTGAAATGGTCCTTAAGGCTGTCCAAACACAGTGTTATGCCAAGCTATGCTTGCTACCTGGGAGACTAAAACCCTGATAGAACTGATATTCGAGTGACACTCAAATCAAGTGAACCCAATTTGGCAAAGTCCGGTCGGTTTGTGATAGCCAAATAACCCTCATGTGTAAGTCCTGAAATATGGCACCTAGCAGACTGTAGGTGACCCCAGGTGTGAACCAACGTAAGCAGGGGTCAAGGTGTGGCACCCACAGAGTGCTGCTCCTCTGTGTTACCAGGCAATACTAGGTGGTAGATGACTCGTCAACTGGTGCAATACCACCTCTTTGCTTATTTGAGGCTTGAAGTGGTGGAATCCATGTTTAGTCTCCAGAGCAAAGTTCTGGTAAACCCTCCCTCATTTCCTCTATCATGTAGTATGATAGAAGAGATGAGTAAGGAGAGATGTCTTCTCTTTTAGAGGAGATACTTCTTTTTTTTTCTCCCCTCCTTCTGTTGGCTAAGTTCTTTAGACAATCTTTCCATGTCTTCATTGGAAATCTGCTGTCCATGGCTATCCAACAGCACTGTTATATCTTCAGCTGTAACCTTGTCCAATCCCACCTCTTGCACCAGCCTGCTAACGTCTTCAACAATGTTCTCCACTGGCTATAATCCTGTGAAGCCGTGCATAAATTGTGTAGAAGTTTACTGCAAACTCCATTCAAACAGTTCACTGACACTTCCTCCGAAGCTTTGTTGATGTTATTAATGCCCTTCAAAATATTGATTGAGTGTCAGTAATCTTTGATAGTTTTGGCTGACCTGTCCACAACTCTCACCATTTCCATGAAAGTTTGGTGGACATAATAGGCTTTAAAGGTTGCTATTACCCCCCGGTCATTTGGTTGCTGCTGCTGTTGTTGTTGTTGTTGTTTGGTTTTTAGAAGCATTAACAACTAAGGCCATATTGCTCCGGGGATATGCGGTGGTCATTCCGTGACCTTTCTGTGTCCTCCGTATTTGGTTTTGACGGGCTTGAACCCCGGCCTAATCTAGAAGTGTTTGCTACGCACTGCCGCTCCTGCCCACCTGGCTACGGAGGCACCTCATTTGGTTGCAAAACTGAAGTGGTGTTTGGTGAATTCAATGTAAACAAAATTGTTTTGTCCAGAGATGTTTCAACTTCAGCAAGGTTTGCAGGATTGCCAGGGGCATTGTCTGTCTAAAAGGAGAATGAGTTACCAGCCTTGGCTGGTAACTCATTCTCTTGACAAAAACGGAGCACAATAGGGCAAAAATAGTTTGTGTACCAATCCAAGATTTCTTGTCACCCAAGTCGTCCTGTTCCATTTCCAGTAGACCTTCAATGTGGATTTGTTTATGCCCTTGAGAGCATGTGGTGTCTGTGAATGGTATGCCAGCGTTGGTTTTAATTTAAGTGCCAGAGACACTTGCACCCAGCAGAAGTGTTAGCCTGTCTTTTGCAGTCTTGAAACCTGGTGCAGACTGCTCTTCCTGGGCAATGAAGGTTCGTGATGGCAGTTTCTTCCAATAAAGCCTGGTCTTATCAACATTCAAAATGAGATCAGGAGGATAATTACCCTCTTCTACAATAGCTTGAAACTCTGCAGGAAATGCCGAAGCTGCCTCAGCATCTGCACTTTCTGCCTCACCATTTAATTTCACACACAGCGGCACTTCAAGATTTAAATTGCATGAACCATCCCTTGCTACCTAAAAAGTCTCATCACATCTCTCTTTATTTCTTAAGATCTTCAGAAATTGACTTTGCATTATCTAACAGCTTGAGTCAATGGAATGCTTTTTTTTTTTTTTTTGATTTAAGTCATCCACCCACAATGACAATAATTTCTCCATTTTTTTCTAAAAGTTTACTTTTGCTATAACTCACTTTCATCGCACCTGCTGCCATAGCATGTTGCATAGACTGTTTTATTTTATCTGCATTTTTCATTATGGTACTCACAGGGGATGGAGGCAATTTCATACTTCTACACACGTGTAGAAGTATGAATTTAGAATTTGGACTCTTCCCCATATCACATAAATTCTTTCGAACTCTGAAACAAATTCACGAGTGCACCAATCTTGAAAATTTTCTTATCCATACAAGCATTTTTTTTTTTTTTTGGGCCTTATAAGTCACCGGCAAATGCATAATTCCCTTCAAGGCTTGTGGTCGATGGTATTTATGAAATACTAAAGGCTTAATTTTGTGTTGACGAGATGCATTTGCACACTTAAGAACTGTCACTCTTTCTTTATTTTGAATAAAACCACTTTCACTTTTTTCTTTGCAACCTGCCAATGTTTTTTGTGGCAGACATTTCCAGTAGAGACCAGTTTTGTCAGCTTTCTATATTTGGTTAGTTGTGAGATTATTGTCATTAACAAACTTCTCAAATGTCACACTGTATTCTTTCGCCACCTCTTTGTTAGCAGACTGTTTTTCTCCTGTACAGTAAACCCCCGCTATTCGCGGTCGCTGATTTAACATAAAATGAAACCTAAAAAAATGTGAATTTTAAAGCACCGTGAACATTTTCCGCCATAAAAAAAGCATGGGCGTGGCTAAAATTATCTTTCCCGGTCAAAACAGCGCTCAGTGGATGGGTGGGGGGAGAGGGGATGACAAAATCGCGAGCGTGGATGTTTCTCGCTAACCCTTGTTCAATGTGTTATGCGCTTGTCATGGAAGGTTTCGTGGTTTGCTTTTAATTTATATGCTAATAAATTGAATAAATTTATCAATTTATAAATTGATATGCTTACAAAAGTGATAAATCTAGCGTTTTGCAGTGTAAAACACACTTTTTCGAGTGTGTTAACGGAAGAAAGTGACTTTATTGTGGACAAGTTTTTCTAACTCATACAAAAATATGGCTACGAATAACAAGGGAAATGTGAAAAGATCAAAGAAGGTGATGACATTAGTGAATAAAATTGAGTTATTAGACAAAATTTCTAATAGTGAAAGTGTCTCCTCAGTGACAAAACATTATAAAATCAATGAGTCAATGGTACGATCAAACAAGAAGTCGGAAGAAAAAATATGCCGTAGTGTCCGTGAAAACGTGCTAATTGTTTCAAAAATTTGCTCTGTAACTCGTGATGTTAAATTAGAAAAAATGGAAAAAGCTTTAAATCTGTGGATAGAAGACCGAACTCAAAATAAAATTCTGTTAAGTTCACTCATCATTCGTGAAAAGGCAAAACTCCTTTATCAACACTTTAGCAAAACTGGTGATAACACTGGCGGGATAAGTTTTAGCTAGCAAAGGCGCTGGTTTGAAAGATTTGTTTGAAATTTCTAATAAATATTACAATTAATATTAAATTGTTTCTTAGTTTCATTTCGATGCCATATGCTTGCATTTCATGTGCTATCTATGTACATAGTCATATTATGAAGATACATATAATACATACGTAGACAAAATTTTAGACTAGTTTTTCTTATATATTTCATACTTTGGAACAGAACCCCTTTATTACTATGAGAGCCATAACTCAGTATTCGTGGCATTTCTCAGGAACGTAACCCCTGCTAATAGCGGGGGTTTACTGTAATGTCTAATTTTCTGATTTGGTGTCTTATCATAAATTTAGTTAAACATCCATCAGTAAAAGCAATTGTTGTATCAATGCCTATTTTTTCTTTGGCAATAGTCTTTAACCCCAACTAGGCAATAGCCATACCTTCCGATCGTTTTAATAAAACACTCATGCAGCACTTTTTCTAAGTTTTTTAATTTTGGCCTGCGTAAACTTTTCTATTAACTGTCTTATTGTTAGGTTCTGAACATGCAGTAAATTTAAAATTTTGTTCTTTGAATGTTTAATATCATACAATGTTGACGATCCATTGTTATATTCTGCCATTAATACATTTCTACTTATGTCTCCCATTCTATTTTTTTTTTATTATATCAGGTTTTTGTCACTAAGCTTTAAAGTTGTAGTTCTTTTCTTCTCTGTATAAGGTTTATTAACTTTAGGAGCCATAGTGAGGGGTTTTTAATTTAAAATAAATGTAAAACAACGGTATAATCTGTGATTATCAGTACAGAATTTAATTTCAAAATGGCAAATGTAAACAAATACAGTAATCACTTGACATGCCATTTTCTTTTTTCAGCACTGCAAAACGTCTGCGTTGTATGTAAACATCCAATCTCAATGTGCTGTAAGCTTGAATTTTCCGTAATTTGCAATGCCGTTGTTTCGACAGTTTATTTTAATACTAAATGATATCTAAAGAAAAGTGGATATTGTTACACGTACAATCTCAGTCTTTTTCAAGAACCAGTCACTGAAATTGTATGTATAAAAATAATATCAAGCTTGTCTGTTTCTGAAAGTTTTTCAAAAAGTATTTTCCTTTTTTGGTTCTTGTAAAAGACTCTGAGATTGTATGTTGTGTAACAATATACGAGGCACTGGTTAAAGAAGCACTGCAGGATCATCTAGACAAGACTTCAGGGTGAAGGTAAAGAAAGCCTGCACGAGAAGCATGCAAAAGTTTGATGAAATTTACTGGTAAAAGTACTTTGCCTTAATGGCATTTGTATTGTTGCTCACTTGGTAAACAGACAGTGGGTGTTATCGGTCAGGAATAGAAATTGAATCCCATGGGAGATTGAAACCCTCCCGTAGTGGGGAGGGGGTACCTGACCTTTTTTCTTTAGAATCACTGGTGGACTAGTGGATAAATTGTTTATTAAGAAAGAAAAAAAGCAAAGGAAGCCCACACGAGAAGCACGGCAATTTTCGAAAAAGTTTACTAGTGAAACTATGTTATGAACAATTTTTACGACGCCAGAACTTCCAATATGACCCTGTTCGTGATTCAATTAGTTAATTCAAATAGTGATTCTAAAGAAGAAAGGTCAGGTTACTCCCCCTCCACTTCAATCTCCCGTGGGATTCAACTTGTACTCCAGACCAATAACACCCACCGTCTGTTCACAGAGCGAGCAACAATACAAATGTCGTTACGGCAAAGTACTTTTACCGGCAAATTTCATCGAACTTTTGCATGCTTCTTGTGCAGGCTTTCTTTACCTTAGCCAACTTCAGTTATAGTTTGGACACAGCATTCGTTTGTTAGGGGAAGTCATATCTGACCAATTGGATTGGATACTATGATGTGGTCACGAAGGAACTGGATGCAAAGAATAATTTTGATATCATATACAGTAGAGTGTCGGTTATTCAGAGTATTTTGAAAGGCTGATCTTTTCTTCTTTTTTTTTTTTTTTTTTTTTTTATTAAAGGTAGTACAGTAAGCTCTGGTTATAGTGGTCATGTTTGCAAATTGAATTTCGATTATAATAAGTGAAAGATCAAGTTTACTACCTGTTTATAACAGATTGTACAAACAAAAAGCCCAATAAACCGAAAACTGCAAATTGTTTTTATTTTATGGTTGTGACCTCCAGAATTCTATCTGACTTTCAGAAATGTGCTTTAGAAAAATATCACAGAGCCTACTGGGTTTTCTCGGAAACCATGAGTGAATTAATTTAGCTCCAGATCCGGTAAGAATATATCGGCCCGAAACTATGCGATCTATTATTTTTCTCAATTTTTAACGGTAAAATGTGAATGTAAAGAAAACGCATAGTTTTAACATTGCAACAAAAAACAGAAATTATTAATAGAATTAGAAAAAGTGAAAATTTAGGAAATCTCTCCAAGGAGTTTAACGTGGAGACTTCACCAATTTACAACATCAAGAAAAATTCCAATGCTATAAGAGAATTTGTGTAGATTATGGATAGTAAAGGAGGATCTAGCAGGAAAAAGATGGTCGAAACCTGAAAATGCCGCTTTAGAGAGTGCACTCACTTTATTTTTTTGTTTTCTCCAGACAGAGTGAAGTTTAGATGAACTAGTGTCTGGGCCATGTTGTGTGAAAAAGCATTGGATTTTAATCGAAAATTAAATAGGTAATGAAGATTTTAAGGCAAACACAGATTGGCTGAAAAACTTTAAACTGAGACACTGTACACATGACTTAGATATTCAAGGCAAGAAACTTTCTGCAGACAAATTGGCAGTGTTGTCCTTTGAAAAGTAAATTTACTTCAGTTATAGCAAATTATGAGAAAGAAAATGTTTATAATGTTGATGAGATGGGCTTATTATGGAAAGCATTACCAAGAAAAACCCTAGCCACTAAAACAAATGCCTGCACCAAGTTTTAAGATGAGAAAAGAGAGAGTTACAATTGCTATGTGTACAAATGCTAACGGGACACACACATTGTCTGTGTTCATTATCGGTAAGCCAAAAAAAAAACCCGAGAGCATTTAAAAATCTTTCTAATTTTCCTGTTTTGTATAAAAATCATAAAAATGCCTGGATGGATGTTTCTGTTTTCTAAGATTGGTTTATAATTTTTTTTATTTAATTAATCTTATTTAATTCAGTCATAAGGTAAGATTAAATTAATTTAATCTTACCTATTTTTCTGGTAAGATTAAATTAATTTAATCTTACCAGAAAAATTATCTGGAAAATTTGGTTATCCATCAGTTATTCTGGATAACTGACGCTCTACTGTATGTACGTGAATCTTAAAAAGGCTTTTGATACTGTTGCACATGGAAGACTGCTGTACAAATCGGAGCAGTGTGGCATTAAGGGCAAGTTGCTGCTATGGATAAAGGGATGGTTGAGTGGAAGAAGACAGAGAGTGGTAATCAGTGGACATTGCTCTTTGTGGACTAATATTATTAGTGGAGTCCTCCAGGGTTCAGTATTGGATCCATTGTTGTTTTCTGTATTTATTAATGATACTGATGAATGAAGGTATATCAAGCTTAATGTCTAAGTTTGCCGATGATACAAAGGTTGGCAGGGTTGTTAATGACAGTACACTACTGCAACAGGATCTAGAAAAGTTGAGCAGATGGGCTGAGAGGTGGCAACTGATGTTTAACATTGAAAAATGTAAAGTACTGCATATGGGTAGCAGTAACCCCAGCATAACGTATCAACTGTGTAGTACTACACTCAGGTGGTAGAGAATGAAAAAGACCTGGGGCTAATTGTGCAGTCAGATATGAAGTTTTCTGAGCAGTGCAGACTGTCTGCATGGTGTCTTGTCAGTGATATACAGGAATTTTTCTACCAGGGATAAGGAGGTGATTATTGCCTTGTATAAGGCAATGATCAGGCCACACCTTGAGTACTGTGTACTGGTCTGGATGCCTCATTTTGGGAAGGATGTAGAGCGACTGGAATGAGTACAAAGAAGGGCAACATGATTAGTGAATGGAACAAAGGGTTGCTCTTAAGAAGAAAAGCTTAAGCTTTGCAAATGAGTGTCTGGAGACTAGGCACCTGCAAGGTGATCTGATTGAGGTGTATAAGGCCTTGAATGGTTTGAGCAAGCTCAGTGTTAATGAGATTCTTCCTCTTGCCCAGATTAATTGACTTAGGGCACATAGAATTCAAATTGAGGAAAGACAATTATAGAATACATGTGTGGAAATTTGCCTTTAGCTAGTGGGTGGTTGATTGCTGGAACAAACTTCCAACTGTCGTTGGAAAATTTGACAGCTTAAATAAATTCAAGGCTGAACTAGACAAACATTTGGAGTGAATGGATGGGTGAAATCTAAAGTGGCATTTTTTTGGCTGATGCTGTATAAGTTTGCTTTCTTGCATCATATGCTTCTACTAATACTAAATGCTAATATCTACCTTTCTTTAGATGTCATATCATTTAATATTAATTTTTTATTTTATGTTGTTTTTTTTTAACCTATATTATTATTCTCACTCTCTCTTCTCTTTTCTCGGTATTCCTTTTTTTATTTTCCTTCTAATTTTCTTACTCTTCTGATAACTACTCTTCAATAATCTATATCCCTTTGCCCATTATCTTTCTCTTTCACTACTGTTTCTCCTAATGAATTTTTAACTAATCTTTTCTCTTTCTTCACTCATCTATCTTTCTCTTGTTTTTCTTTCACTATTTTTGTCTAATTTATTATTATTCCCTCTTTGATTCTTTCACTCCCCTTTAATCCCCTTTTTGAACTAATTTTTTCTCCCTCTCTTGTTTTTCACCTAGCTCTTATTTCTATTGCTTTTATTGTTCCTCATCTTTCACTATTTTTGTCTAACTAATCTGTTTCTATCCTTATTACCTCTATTTCTCTCCACCACTTTTCCATCTGTCTTCATTCCTCTGCTCTTAAAACTATTAATCATAATGCTTGTTGGGTTGGTCTGCCTGTCAGTAACCGTATTCCATGGATATTCTGTTTTTCTTTCCTTTCCTTCTCTCTTCGTTTCTTCCTTTCCTTTTTTATTATTTTATTGTCTTCTAATATAAAGTACATTTAATTATTTCATTCCTGCATGCATATATATATATATATATATATATATATATATATATATATATATATATATATATATGCAGGAATGAAATAATGTTAAATTGTAGAAATGTAGAAGCCGTCCTATAGTTTAAAATACCCGAAGCAATCCAAGAACAAACCGGACCCTAGGCAACAATGGTTAAACATAAATATTAAATTCAATAAAAAATATACATAATTAGCCAACCATGGGAAAAGATACTTTGCAAGGGACTTTGTTAACATTATTTCATTCCTGCATATATTTAACAACGGATGTAATGTTCTATCTCAGATGGCATTAATCTGATTGGTTAATATAATCTTATAATATCCCAGTTCTACGCTTTAGTAATTTGATTCTATATATATATATATATATATATATAGTATGGTATATAGTATACAGTTGGTATATAGTATGGTATATAGTATATATATACCATGTGTGTATATATATATATATACACACACATGGTATTATTTGTTAAATATATGTATTAGTTTATGGGGAAGAGTAATGCAAAAGACATACCTAGATAAATATGTGGAGAATGCATAGGCAAAGTATGTTACATAGACACATAAGATAATATGCAGTCAGGTCTCCATATTTGTGGAGGTTACATGTCAACACTTCCCACGAAAATGTGAAATTCTGCAAAAAATCTGTACTCTCGCCCAAATAGCCCCACATGTTTTCTACATATGCCTAAACACATCTGCAACCATTTGCAATTAACAGAAAAGTGTTTAAAAGGTTTTAGTTGTGTTTTACAATAATGAGTAACATTTTAGACCCATGTTTGAAAAATACTGTATCAAAATTTTATTACATAGTTAAGAACAAGGCATGCATCAGGGTATTCACCAGAGGATTCAGTACTCCTCAGTAGTAGGGATTTCAGAGGCTGGAGAAGAAGCAGGGTTGGCTGACGTAGAGACATCTGCCTTGAATCCTGGCAGCTATATAGCTGCACTGAGGCATCTTCCAGAATAATTCTGTCTCATTGGCATTGAAAACCTGTTCAAGTTTATATCCATTCTCCTTGATGAACTTCTTGAGTTGAGCAGGGTAGGCCTTAGCAGCCTTGTGATCAGCTGAAGCAGACTTGCCCACAATCTTTACGTTATGGAGTGAATAATGCCTCTTGAATTTCTGGAACCAGCCTTTGCTGGAAATGAAAGTGGTTTATGTGGTGCTGCTAGTACAGGGGTTAAATTTGTTGTAAAGAATGAGGGCATTAGTGGAAATCATACCAATGTACACAGGCAAAGTTGTTTTTCTTGTGTTGGTCTTTGTACTGTTCATTTGGATCATTCTCCATTTTTAACGCCACTTTATCACGTACATAAGCTGCATATTTAGCAGTGAGAATTTCTCCACTTAACATGCCTCTCTGATCTCAGTTTTTTGTTTCCTTACGTATCATACGGTACTTTTGTTGATACCATACATACAGCCTATGGCTGCATATGTGAGCCCTTCTCAACATTTATCTAGAATCTGCACTTTCTCTTTCAAAGTCATAATTTTCTTGGCGCTTTTAGGCTTTTGTTTGTCACTAGATGCACTTTGTTTAGAACTCGTGAGTATTCACATAATCACAGTAATATTTTAAGCACAAGTAGCCTAACACAGACACACACAGAGGTCACAAGCCATCCTACTCAGATGGCACTCACTGAGTGAGTGCAGCAAGCAGCAGCCAAATTTTTAGTATGATAAATTTCGCAACCACCGATGCGAAAACCTGAATACGCGAATACAGATCACATGGAGACCCAACATGGAGACCCAACTGTACAAAAACTGATTGCTGTTTACCTACAATTTGGGTGACTTCTTTTGGGGTTATCCACCCAAATTGAAAAGAAAAAATAACTAACAATAAGGGGTATTCTCTGTTTCTGTAATGATAAATTTTCATTATGGCAAAATCAATTTTGAGATTAGGTAACAAATAATAAAATTTAAGATTATATAAAATATAATAAAAATTAAGAAATTTAAAATTTCTGTAATGTGCAGTACAACATTGATCATCATTGGCCCAGCAGGGAATGAAGGATATAAAGTTAAAAGCAAAAATAAAGCATGTGGTATAAGGAGACTTACAAGCAAAAGAACCACATGTGGTCCTTACTGTAACCGAAAAAGAAATGGAGTTGTGTATAATTTGAGAAATGAAAAGTGGTGATCTCTCTCTCTCTCTCTCTCTCTCTCTCTCTCTCTGTGTGTGTCATGGTAAAATTCTGTGTGTGTGTCACGGTAAAATGTGTATTAATGTGCATGAAACTTGGGATTGTAAACCCATTTGTATAGTAGGACCCTCAGCTGAATTTGAAAATCATTGTGTGAACTTAAGTGGGGTGATGTACATATACAGCAATAATGAAACAATAAGGGGGAAGAATCGAGGTGAGATGGAATGTAGAGCAATGTGGAATAAATATATTGATATGAAACAAAACTTAAAAGTGGAATACAAAGAATAAATAAAAAGGTTATAAGTAATACACTTGAGGTTGCTATCACAAGTTTGTACACAAGTGGGTACAAGTTTTTCAGACTGTAATACACCAAGAGAGAGAAGTGTATACTATATACTTTATGTTCATAGATGTAGGACCTGTTCTGAATCTAAAACCCATTATATTATTTACAATTACTAAATTAGCATTCTGTTAGGAGATTTTGAAATTTATAATATATGGACCCTCTGAAGTGATATTTTAGACATGGAATTGGGAAATTATTATAAACCATTTTATTATGCAAGGCTTCGATAGTTATATAGGCAGAACTTTTAATGCAGATGGAAGCAATCCCGAGGCATTGGGATAGAATAATATTGGTATGCACAGATTTAGAGATATTGGTTGACCAATGTGTAAGGTGACTACATTGAAATTAAATGCATCTCTTTTGTTATAGACAGTTATATTTTTTTGTATTGGTGGAGATTAATATTTTTAAATCCAGAGAGAGAGGGGGGGGGAATGAAATCACTAAGAAAGAGAAGAATGATGATATCCCTCTTCTGGATGTAGGCTGCTGAAATCTTGAATGAAATGTGGACAGTTAAGGACACATAAATCAAAGATGTCTCTAAATAGTGATAGGCTATCTGGAATTGTTTTTTATTATTTTTTTTTATTCAGCTGAATATGGTTATCGGTTTGCTATTATACGTAATACTGGACTTCCCATAGGGGTGCCTTTCACTTGTAGGTATACGTTGTTGTTAAACTAAAAAGGTTAATTAGTGTAACCCAGTAAGTTAAGGCAAGGTTGCCTTAACTTACTGTATCCCAGTACGTGTTTCAATCCATTAAGAACAACTTTTAAATTAAGATAAGTGCTGGTGAATAGTCGTTTAAAGTGAAATATTTGTATCTGTATTATATTATTATTTTTATAGTAATAATGATAGGTGAGTTTATGATGTTACTTTTATTTATGTTATTTAATATTGATTTTAGTAATTTTTCTAACGTAGTACCTGGAGATTTAGCATAAATCTCCAGGTACTACGAGTTTATAAATCTGAATGCAAAGTCCATGCGAGTTTATAAATCTGAATGCAATAGGTGATTAATGAAAAATTACCTACTCATTATCCATAGATTTATTTAGGTGTATCTTTTGCGATACTCTTCCCCATAAACTAATACATATATTTAACAAATAATTCTCGCTCTCTCTCTCTCTCTCTCTCTCTCTCTCTCTCTCTCTCTCTCTCTGTATGTGGGGAGAGAGATTGAAAATTACCTCCATATAAATGTGATGGACCCCTCCTCAAAAAATGTTAAAATATTAATTGTAATTCATGAAATTTAATTCCATTTGCGTGATACTTAATGATTTATTGTAATGGCCAAAAGTGTGTGAGCTGTGAGGAATGTGGTTAGGCAAAAAGCACAGCAGACATGAGAAAATTGTCTGAAGTATCAGAAATACCTGCTTGTCATATAATTGTCAACTTTATATGCAATAAATCACAGTTGCTCCCTGCAGCACAATTCAGTGAATGGCTTCTGTTAGTATTCCAGAGAACATGCACTCAGTTCATGTTTTTCTATTACTTCTTTTGCTCATTTGTTTTAATAGTCTTGCATTATTCTTTAGTGTTACTGAATTTGCTCCTTAATATTTAATTTTTGATATTTAAACTTTATTGGATTATATATAATAGTTGCAGTATTTGTTGCTCCCAAGATTAATTTTCATTTGAAAGTTGAGCATGTTATATTGGGAATAGAAAGATTTAGATAGATTTAGCTACAGATTGTGCTAATAAACATATTAAAATATGTTTTTTAGAACCATGTCAGATAACTCACTCAGTTCTGTGGATTTTCCTTCCTACACTTTAGCATTAGTAGAGGCTTATGATGCTAGAAAGCAAGCTTATACAGCATCAGCCAAAAAATAGAAAGAAAAATTTCCCATTTCTCCCATCCATCTGCTCCAAAAGTTTGCCCAGTTCTTCCTTGAACCAACTTCTACAATGACAGATGGAAGTTTGTTCCAGCAATCAGCCACCTGCTGGCCAGAAGCAAATTTCCGCACATCTGTTCTACAACTGTCTTTCCTCAGTTTGTATTTATCTCCTCAAATGCATAATCTCAGCAAGAGAAGAATCCCATCAGTGAACTTGCTCAAACCATTCAAGGCCTTATACACCTCAACCAGAATATTATCTAAAATTCAATTGTTTTTGTTTCACGTGCTTTGCCCCCTGCATTGTGTTGTATATGGAAAGTAAATTGAAAATGTATTTTATTTTCAAAACTAGTGTTGATTGTTAAGGAGAGTAAATTACTTTAATTGGAAATGTAATGCTAAATTGATCTCCGAATTGATTGGGAAATCAATTTGGAGAAACTGGATACTCCAGTTTGCTAATTTTATTAATAAAATTTTGCTAATTTTATCTTGATGTTCATATATTTTGATAGTTTTTTAAGGAATCAAAAGGAATTTCATATAAGGTGCTGACCCTATAAAAATAGTTTTCAGTAATTTATGCAAATAAAGTCTGTTAGTAATGATGTAGTAGTGGTATGTGATGCAAGAAAGCAAGTGTATGAGCTTATGCAGCATCAGCCAAAAAAAAAAAAAAAAATCACACCATTCCCTCCAAATGCCTGTCCAGTTCCTCCTTAAATTTATTTAACCTATCAACTTCAACAATGACAGATGGAAGTTTGTTCCAGCAATTAACCTATTCTACATCTGTTTTTTCTTAATTTGAATTTATGCCCTCTTAGGTTTTCATAATTTGAATTTATGCCCTCTTATACATACCATTTATACAGGGTGTTTCAGTTAAACGTTTCAGAACTTCTAAGAGGGGTAGGGTACATCCTGACAACTCGAAATCATATAGCAATGTGGGGTCGGAAATGCTTTCCTGAAGCGGTGTTGTACACAGAAGCACCATAAAGAAAAGAGACCGTAAGTGAGAAATCGTTTTAATAATACATGAAAAGAAGCAAAAGGTACATGGATTAAAGTAAGTGTTCGAAGTTTCTTCCACGGGCTACAATGCACGCCTCGTATCTCCGACGCATGGACATCCGAACATTCTGGAATACTCCAGGCGAATTTCGAATTTCTTGAACAAGAACGCCAAGTTAGTAGGATGGATGATTACACGAACGCAGAGTTAGCCGATATGCATTTGGCGTAAGGGGCTGCAAAATGTAGTGGGCCAGCCGCACAGCGTTTGTACGCGGAACGATATCCGACGAGGCGTATTCCCAGTCATAATTTCTTTGCAAGACTGCACGAGAGGTTAGCTGAGAGAGGTTCATTTGAAAGAGCTGACAGGGACAGGGTAAGAACAGCACGGACTCCAGCCGTCGAACAGAATGTGCTGCAGCATGTACAGGGGAATCCAAGAACGAGTACACGAAGTCTAGCAAACGCAGTCGGGGCTTCCCATTGCAGCGTCTGGAGGATTCTCCGATAACAAGACATGCATCCGTTTCACGTGCAGCGTGTCCAGACACAGCAACCGGAGGATTATGCACCTCGTATTGCTTTCGCACAGTGGTACCTTGGAAAATGTGCTACAAATCCCCTTTTTCCAATGAGGCATCCTTCACAAGGGAAGGAATTTTCAACACGCATAACGACCATATCTGGGCGGTCGAGAACCCGCATGCAATACGACGTCGTGCAGCACAGATTCGATTTTCGGTCAATGTATGGGCCGGTATTATGGGAGATCACCTCATCGGACCTTACCTGTTACCGTGTCGTCTAACCGGACCTATCTACTTGATCTTTCTGCAGCAAGTATTGCCACAACTTTTGAGAGATGAACAGATTTCTGCATCGACGCAACAGACAATGTGGTCCCTGCCCATTTTAGCGGAGATGTTCGTAACTACCTGGATGTCACATTTGGTCAACAGTGGATCGGACGTGGTGGTCCCGTGCGTTGGTCCCGTGCCTGCTCGGTCACCCGACCTATCATGTCTTGATTTTTATTTCTGGGGTCATATGAAATCGCTAGTTTATGACACTCCTGTTGACAATGCTGAGGAGCTGGTTGCAAGAATCGCAGTAGCTGCCGAAGAAATTCGCCTGGAGTATTCCAGAATGTTCGGATGTCCATGCGTCGGAGATGTGAGGCGTGCATTGTAGCCCGTGGAAGAAACTTCGAACACTTACTTTAATCCATGTACCTTTTTGCTTCTTTTCATGTATTATTAAAACGATTTCTCACTTACGGTCTCTTTTCTTTATGGTGCTTCTGTGTACAACACCGCTTCAGGAAAGCATTTCCGACCCCACATTGCTATATGATTTCGAGTTGTCAGGATGTACCCTACCCCTCTTAGAAGTTCTGAAACATTTAACTGAAACACCCTGTATATGTTACATATATAAATGATAACTCTACTCCTGTATGTCTAAACTCACAGTAAATTGTATAAATATTAATTTAACAGGTTGTTAAACTTTCATTAATGAATTAATTTATACATATTGGGAAGAATTATTTCTGCCTCATGCATTGAATTTGTGTGTTATTGGGAATGGGTTAAAGTGGATGTGTCTGATTTGTGGTAAAGGGGATTGCATATACATGCAATCCCCTTTACCACAAATTATGCACAAATAGTAGTAACAGGATTGGTGACAGCAATTATCTTAAAGTTGTATGTTAGTGTCATGGATATCATATAATATCATGCATTCTTGCAGTAACTGCTTCCTACACAAAGGATAGTGGCTTGAAATATAATTGCCTTAAAGACAATGTACAAGTTTGTGCAAAAGAAGCATATTAGTACGCAGCAATTATAAAAAAGCTAAAAACTGCATAGTTTTAATTATCTCATATTGTGAATACCTTCACGAGTTGCCATGATATTGCACTACTTTGAGTAAGTAACACTTCACCAATGTAGAAGACTAAATAGCCCTGAAACGGTGCCATCTGGGTGGTGGTATCCGCCAAGAATAAGTAACAATAGCCTTTTTTCCATTGCTGAAGCATTACTTATTTGAAGTAGTGCAGTATCATGGCAACTCGTGAAGGTATTCACAATGTAATATAATTAAAACGATGCTGTTTTTAGATTTTTTAGAAATGCTGCATACTAATATGCTGCTTTTGCACAAACATATGTTGTCTAATTCTTTCGCAGCCTGAGGCTTAAGCCCTTAAAACGCTTTAGCCTAATTGTCTTAAAGTTAAGCACTATCGTTTCAGATTGACCTATGAACACTTATGCACATGGTTAAGGGGGAGCATATGCACCCTCTGCCCACCCCTGAAGTTAAGAGTAGCTGCTTTATAAATGTGGAGTGCAAGTACATTTCATGTGAGGTATGCTACGGTTATTGAATTGTTTCTTTTCACGATACTTTTTTTTTTTTTTTATTCACAAGAATGTTATTTACTTTTGGTGACATTAAAACAAAATCTTGGTTTCCCAACCAGTAAGCCACCACCATTTTCCAAAATCCCAGCTCTTGCCCTTGAAATCATTAGTATATCTTGCTTAACAACAATTAACTTAATGCCACTTCGTAATAACCACTAAAATTGTCACCAATACTTGGATGCTTCATCTTTCACGATCATACCACATATAATTGTGTGCATGTGTAAGAGCCACCTTTAGTCTGAGGTGTGGCACAATCATTAGTAGTGTCTAAATGGGGATGAGTTACATAAGTGAAAAACACTAAGTTAGAATAGTTTTTACTTAATTAAATAGATTGATTTTCAAAGAAGTATTTCTGTATGTTACTGGAAGTGAGTAAAAAATGGATGAACTAAATTTCAAAAGGGATGACATTGCAATGATGGTAGCAAGTAATAGGACAGTTAAAAAACATCTCAGAGGTGTACATTGAAGTACTTTGAGTTGTTTCCAGTGGTACTCGCATAATGCTCTGTGACAGTTTAGTCAATACAATACATTTTGTGCCATCCACTTGGAATGGGCTGGGGTTTTATTCCCATTGACAGTGGGAGGAATTTCTGAAGTTGTATTCAGTTAGTTTATCCCTGTGAGTTACTCTAAATTTTTACAGCCCACACAACATGCAAATCAGCCTATGTACACTTCTTCAGACAAGGTACACATATACTGATATGAGTGACAAGCTCCAATACTGTCAGAATAATTTGAATTTGGTACTTGGTCGTACCTGAAGTGACTGCTCACTGATACACATGAAAGATTGTGTTTCTCAGGGAGTAATTACTTCAGGAATGGTGGTTTTAAATTCCATTACCATTTAGAGGATTTAAGGATTGTATGCCACTGGACAATGTGCCAGTGGCATACAATCCTTAAGTGAATTCTGGTATCTTCCCCTGACTTTTCTCTTTTGGTAATACAGTAACATCCTATTACATTGAACTTTTTGGGGATGAATGAATTGTTAAATTAATATTGCTTTCTTTCTCTCTGAGTATTGCTTAAAATTGTGGAAGAACCACTATTTTTTTAAATAATGGTTTTAAATTTTTTGAGTAAATTCTGCTGCACTTCTTGAATATGTAGAAGTTGCAATTTCCTCTGTTTTATCTTTTAAATAAAGGTAAAGTGCAGCCATTATCAACCCACTCCATGATGGAAGCCTCCTCAACAATTCATGCTGAGGGAAATGGACCATAATCTGCCATGCTGGTCCAGTGTGGGTTGTCAGATCGACCGTATTCAGCAGACAGGGGGCTTGAACCCTGGTCTACTCAAAGAGCATGTGCTACTGCACTCCAGCTCTTGACCACTCGGCTACGGAGGCCGTCTTAATTAAACAGTTGTTTATTATACTCAACAGGGTCATTAGGCCTATAACACACTCCATTTTGCGTTCTCAGTGTTTGTCACACCAAACTCCAAACTGACTCGACACTGCACTGTCCAGCCATGTTGACTGGCTGTACTTCTTTGGATTTTATGTTTCTTAACTAATTGCATAATCCCTCCTCCCTTCCTATCCTGTCTATCCTTCCTGTACACATTGTACTCCCTGAATTCCATTTCTGCAGTCCTTATATCTGTGTGCACCATGTCTGATATTAACTCCACTACTCTGAGACTGTTTACATAAGGCGTAAACTGGTGTATAAGGCAGTCGTCTGAGATGTGGCATATTCTCCTTTGCAGTTTGCACCAAGATCTTGGAAATGTAATCACATGGTAACTACCTTCCCAGAGAATCCTGGAATTGTCTGTGGAAGTGAAAGGCTATTGGCTAAAGTAGTTAAAGGGATGAGGGCAAAAGCAGTGTTCCAGAGAATATCATTAAGCTTTAATAAACATGCAGCAGCAAACAAAAAAAAAAAAAAAATACACTTAATGTTTTTAATTAGGGCCATTAAAAAAAGACCACTGAGTGATCTGCACTAAGCTGTGGAGATTTAGCCATACGAAAATAAGTTAAATAATTTTAACTAGTTGAACTGGTTGGTGTGATCAGTATTTCTAGCTGATTTTAAGCACCATTTCTGTGCATAACTATTAGATGTAGCAGAAACATTTAAATCTTTAATTGTTGGTTTTTAGGAGCATTAGCAACTAAGGCTATATTGCTCCAGGGCTCATTGCCTGACTATATTGCTCCGGGAATCATTGCGGTGGTCATTCTCTGACCTTTCCGCATCCTCCGTATTTGGTGGTCACTGGCTCGAACTCCGGTCTAATCAAGACGCATGTGCTACACACTGCTGCTCCTGCCCACCTGGCTACGGAGGTGCCGTATAGATTGTGATAAAACATAAATACATTGTGTTCAAGAAAATGCAAGAAAACTTACTTTAAAATCATGGAAACTTATACATGTGTATGTATATTCAACTCAAACTCAAACTCAAAACTATTTAATGTAGTGTAAATACAGTATCCGTGGGGGATACGTTCCAAGACTTCGCTTATTGGAGGCTTGAAGTGGTGAAACCCATGTTTAGTCTCTAGAGCAAAGTTTCCGGCATCCCCCTCCCCCCATACTTCTCCTTCAACCCATGCACGGTACTAAGTACTATAGGTTTTGATACCTTTCGTGTTTGGGGTTTTCATAAAAAAAAAAAAAAGATATAAGTGAACACCTGCTGACCTCATATATAACGTGATTTTCTTGTATATACATACGTATAATAAAGTACAACAGCCTTCCAATTTACCTGGATTGGATTAACCGGGACACTTCAAGGCTCCAAATAATAAAAAAATCAACCAGAAATTATAAAATTCAAGTAATAACTAGAATAGGTATAAACAGATATTTTGCGAGTCGTAAATAAGCAACAAGAACCGGCATTATAAGTCTTCATTGGGAGATTTGTGTACCTATTATCTTGGAACTGCTGCTGTTTTTACACTTACCGCTCAAAACAAAAAAAAAAAAAGATCAAATGTTTAGTTTGATTTAGTGCGTTGTGTTGATTGTTGTGTTCCATCGCACTGCAAAAGGACAAATTTTGTTTTGCTATTTATGTCAGGGATGTTGGAATATTTTTTATATTAACTATATTTTTTTTTTTTTTTTTTGTTTAGAAATCGCGAAAATGATAGCAAACGCAAGAGTTGTGCTTTCAAATTAAACGAAAACTTGAAATTATTCAAAAGTTTGAAAACGGTGCATCCATTAAATTTCTGAAGAACCACTATAATGTTGTTGATCAAACCATATGCAACATTGTAAAAAATAAAGGGAAGCATTGTATTGGATACGCGAGTAGTATGTGTTAAGTTTTTTTCGTTTTTTTTTTTTCATGTTTTTTCTGTGGTTAACTGTGGGTAACTGAATCAGTGGATACCGAATCAGCGGCTACGGGAGCACAACTGTATAATGCTCTCCTGAAGTTGAGGTTAGTTTCCAGTGACAGGTTATTTTGATAGCTTTTCACCTTTGTATTATGAGCTCTTGTTAACTCACTTGATTTCTTTTAGGCCATTTAAAAAAAAAAAACAGAAGTATAAACTACCTATACAGTAAACAATTCAATTACTGAGACACAAATGCACGCAAACAATATGTAAACCAGAACTGACTACCAAAAAAAAGTAAACCAAAAGCATTGCTGAGCTTTGCTAGTGAGCAGTGTGTACCCAAAAGCAATTCTCTGTACAAGCAAACTTTGTTAGAAAACAACAGTTCCTGAAGACAAGTTTTATTAACAACACTGTCTATTAGTATATAATATATAATATAATATAATATATATATTATAATATATTAATGTATTTATAAAAAAAAAAAATTTTTTTTTTTAATCCCTTAAGTCTAGTATAGTATTGGTAAAAAGTCAATTTTTACTAGTGAAATCAGATACCACACCTTTTGAAGGCATGCACTGTGAATTGAAGTTCATTGAAAAATCATATGCCATCTACAGGGATGGGATACACTTAAATAGAAAGGGTGCAAGAATATTTGCTGATGCTATCGAAGCAGTGTTAGGTGGGTCGGAAAACTGCTAGCTTGGGGGGATACACTAATAGATTAACAGTAAATTTTCTGTTTATACTCCGGGACAACCAAACGGTCAGAGGAGTTTACAAGATACACAGAATACAAGAAACAGAACCGTATTCAGCAGTCACGGGCTTGAACCCCGGTCACTCAAGGCACGTGTACGTATGCACCCGCGCGCCTGACCACTAGGCTACGGCGGCCTAAATAGTCGCTGGCAGAGGTGAAAGTGATTCTTGCACTGCTTCTATCGTAATGAGCAGCAGCCTGGAAAACAAGGTGCAGGGGATTTCAAAGACTGCTGGGAGTCATGATGGAACAAGTAAATATATGGGCTGTGTTAGGTAGCTAAGAATAAGAACAGGTGCATGTATACTTGGATGTACACAATGCTAGGAGTTTAGTAAACAAATTTGATGAATTTGAGGAATTGGTCAAAACATCAAAGGCAGATATTGTTGGGATATCAGAGACATGGTGTCACACAGATATACAGAATTGGAATTTGGGAAGTACACACAGATATACAGAATTGGAATTTGGGAAGTTTTTAAGAAAGGATATACAGGATAGGAAGGGAGTAGGGGTTGTGCTATTAGTAAGAAAGACATAAAATCTAAGAAAGTGCAGTGTTGAGTCATTTTGGTGTGACATAAGCATTGGGAAAGCAAAATTGAGAGTAGGAGTGTGTTATAGGCCTAATGACTCTGATGAGTATAATGAACAACTGTACAGAGAAATAAAGTGAGCCAGTAAATCAGATTGTCTTATAATGTGGGATTTTAATTTCGCAGATATTGACTGGGACTTGTGGGTTGGTCACTGACACAGTAGCAAGGCTTTTTTGGATTTATTGGATGATTGTTTTCTACAGCAGCATGTTTGGGTGGCAACCAGAGGGAGTGATTCTCTTGATCTGATTATCAGTCAGATAATCAGATCAAGATTTACTCAGAGCTAACTACCATCAGGGGTAAAGGGAAGAGTTTTTGCTTTCATAAAGGTGACTACAGTGGTCTGAGACAGTTTTTAAATTCTATACAGTGGTACCAACTGATGGTGCAACAGCAAATTCCAAGTGGGAAACATTCAAAGAATTAATATTGGAAGCTACTAGGCTTTTCATACTAACTGAGAAATGTTGTTCAAGGTTTAGGCTTAAATGGATGCCAGATGAACTAATGAGATATAGCAGAGAAGAAAAATGCATGGGATACATATAAATTAACAGGTGACACAGAAGCCTATGATAGATATAAGCTGGTCTGTAATGAAGTCACAAATGAGATTATGCAGGCAAAAGCAGAATACAAGAAAACTTTGGCAAAGGATGCAAAGAAAAACAGCAAAAAATGCAAAGAAAATCAGCAAAGAGCTCTTTACTTATGTAAACTCTAGAAGGAAGGGGATGAATCAGATTGGCCCACTTGATATCAACGGTTCAACTGTTGATGATCCTGCTCAGGTAGCTAACAAACTAAATGAATATTTTGCATCAACATTTACACATGAGGAGTTATTCAAGGAGGGGAATGCCATAGGTGTATTAAACTCTGGCAGTGAGCTAAATGATTTAGTAATAACTGAGAGCAAAGTGCAGCAGAAATTATTGAAAATAAACAAAGGCACCTGAGGTGGATGGAATTTATCCAGTTATATTAAAGGTTAGATACAGTTATATTAAAGGTTTATCCAGTTAGACCACACTTGGAATACTGTGTTCAAGTATGGAGACCGCACCTAAAGATAGACATCGAGCTTCTTGAAAGGGTGCAAAGACGGGTAACTCGCCGGTATGATCGGCAAAAGGGCGTCCTTATGAAGAAAGACTTTGAATATGTGGGTTGCAGAGTTTGGAAACTAGACACCTTAGAGGAGATTTGATTGAGGTGTTTAAGGCTCTGAGAGGCATCAGTAAAATGAATGAGGATGAAATTTTCAAGATTATAAATGATACTGGAACTAGGGGACATAAATTCAAGTTACGGGGGGGAAATGTTTAGATTGGATTGCAGGAAGTTTTATTTTAGCCAGCGAGTTATAAATTACTGGAATAAGTTGCCTACATGGGTGGTAGAGGTTGACAGTTTGGAGAAATTCAAAGGTCATCTGGATAGTACCTTCGGGTCAGGGAAGCAAGCGCATAGGGTGATAGGTTTAATTTCCTTTTCTTTTATTAATTATTATTATTTATTTATTTATCATTGTTTTATTCAGTTTTTTTTTTTTTTGGCTGGTGCAGCATAAGCCATAGGCTTTCTTGCACCATGCGGCCATTACTAATACTAACTATAGACATCGGTTGATTGTGTTTTCCAGGAGCAATTGCATGATATTTGTCTTCATTCCAAAGTAGTGTGTTGCTGCGTGCCATAAGTAATTCGATGTCACTTTCACATGATGCGATCTTCTCTACATTGTCTACTTGTTCGCTATTGGTAACCCTCGATGGAACTATAGCAAGCAACTGACGATTGACTGCGATGTTATAACATTTATACAGAGGAGTATTGATTAAATTCCTTAGCCACGATTTGACCGTTTCTTTTCTCACATAAACTTGCAAGTCAGTCGATTTATGAATCAAATTCTTCTTGATGTGAACATTGAATGCATAATCGTCGTCTAAAGCATGAGGCAACTCTCTAACCATATTATTCATGTTGACTGGAACATTTATGACTTGTCCGACGATACCATAACTGCCAGTTTCATATCACAAATGTCAAATCTGCACGAATGGCAATCTAGCTGAAACCAACCGTTCACTTATACAATGAAGCGGTGGTAAATTTGATGGAAACGGATGATATATGAAACTGTCGGACTTGGATAACGATGGTACATTTCCCGATTCTATGCTTGTGAAGCATGTATTGCAAAGCATAAATGATGCCATGTTCTCTGCTTCTGGAAATTCATCTTCAAGAATTTGTATATGGTTTGTTAATCTCAAATCATTCTGAAACCACAATCTGTCACAAACACTGCAGATATATCCGAACGAGTTGTTCAAAAACGTTCTTTCAAATTCTTTTGAATCTAATGTATAACACTTTTGACGATCTCCATTTGCTGATTGCACTGTTCTTTTTGATATTGATGGCTGGACCTTTGCCTCTAATTGATCTTGTTCGTGGTTACGCTTACAACCCTCTCTCTTCCATTCCGCCACCGACGTTGGTGCTTGCTTTTTCAACACTAGATTTGAGATTTTGTCAAATCTTTGAACATGTTTAGCCGATGTAACTTTTGGCATTGTCACAACTTAACTAAATGAAATACCGACTGCACTGCTCGACAAATGCAAAGTAACTGAATGAAGTAGTTACTTTAACGAGTTGTTGAACTCTCGAAAACTAAAAACCAAATTTGAAATCTAGTTAAATATCCTTGTAGAGCTCTGAGAGGGCAACAATTTTGTTGCTTACTGTTTTTGTCTAACATCTATAGTTTTCATTATATTGCAAAAACAAACTTGAAAATGCTTGAATTTTTCAACTCTCTCAACTTTGCATTGCTATTACTCAGGAACCATAAGAGCTTCATCAAAACTATTTATAGATGTAAACTGTTTCGTACTGAACAATTTTGTTCTTTACTGTTTATGCCTATCTATCAATAGTTTAGAAGTTAAGAGTGAAAGTAACCAAGGCGCAACGGCAAATGACCAAAATGTGAACTTTTTAGTTTTTTCGAAAAAAATGATATTAAATATCAAAATTTCAAATTTTTTTTCTTGCTTATTTGTCGACGGCCTTATATACCCAACAAAATAAGTATAAATTGTTTATACTGTTGTCTTTTAGTTTCGGAGATATAACAGCAGTTAGACGTTTCACTTTTCATGACAGCCTGAGTGCCATAGGGTACCCCCAGAATAGACGTTATTTACGTCAAAAAAAAAAAAAAAAACACAATTAACCCATCCATACCCGTCAACAATTTGTGTAGTTCTTCCTTGAATTTATTTTATCTATCCACTTCCATAACAACATGGAAGCTTGATCAAACAATCAACAACCTGCTGGCTGAAGGCAACCATCCTTCCTCAACTTAAATTTATGTCCCCTCATGTGTACAGTCTCAGTAAGTGGAAGACCTGAGCCTGGCTTGTATTAACCCCTGGCTTGTAGCCGTGAAGGGTATTGCATACGGCATGTGCGTTTTGTATGCAATAAAGAGTTCTTCTTCTAAGAATGTCATTAACATTCAGCTTACTCAATTCATTCAAGGCTTTAAACACCTCAGTCAGATATATTCCCTCAGATGCTTGGTCTTGAGATACTGCTAATTGCAGAACTCAAGCTTTTCTAGGCAAGAACACCCTTATGCCCCCCTTTCTGGTTGCCCAACCTCGCCTTTCTCTGCACCCATTCCAGATTTTCATCTTTCCTAAAGTGAGGCCTCCAGACCTGTATACAGTACTCAAGATGTGGGCAAACCATGGCAGTACACAAAAGGATAATCACCTCTATAACCCTGCTAACTTACTTGAATTGTCAATGTTAAACTTCAACTGCCATTCCTCAGCTCCTCGACTCAATTTTCCTAGGTCTTGTTGCATAAGATCAGCCTGATGACTGTCATTAACCACCTTGCTAACCTTTGTATCATCTGCAAACTTGGACACTATGCATGATAAACTTTCATCGGTGTCATTGGAAAATATTAAAAACAACAATGGACCCAGCACTGTACCCTGGGGAACTCCACTAATAATATTAGCCCATAAAGAGCAGTGCCCATCGATAACCACTCTGTCTTCTTCGACTTAACCATCACTTTATCCATAGCAGTAACTTTCCCTTAATACCATTCTGCTCCCATTTCTACAGTAGTCTTCCATGTGAAACGGTATTAAAAGCTTTCCTGAAATACAAGTATAGGAATACCTCGCATACCACGGTTTTGAACAGCGCGGGATTTGCTATAGCGTGGTTTACAAATTGAAACAAAACTTACTGTGTTACACACCAATACATTTGATATGTATGTATTATAATGCCAGCACGTAGGCCAATGCATTATTGATTCAAGGCCATGCTGACTGTTGTTGCAACTCCCGTTATATACGGACTCTGCTAGTATTTATACATTAGTAAACACTCTAGATTCTGAGCAGTGAGGTCGTTGACTGTGTGTAAGCTGTACAAATATTTTTGGCTGTGTATTTTTATTAAAGATTATTTTTTAAAAACGTTACACTACCTTTATACACAAATATGAGTGGAAAGAAGAAATGTAATGGCGCTGAGTGTTCTTCTAGATCCAAACATTGAACGAGGTATGAAAGTAAGGCAGGCATTGTCAAAATGACATTAGCATTAGTAGAGGCATATGATGCAAGAAAGTAAGCTTAGGCAACATCAGCCAAAAAAAAAAAACGCTCCCATTTCACCACTCCTTTCGTTCCAAATACCTGTCCAGCTCAGCCTTAAATTTATTTAGGCTATCAACTTCCACAACAAAGGTTGGAAGTCTGTTCCACCAACCAACTACCTGTTGGCTAAAGGCCAACCTCTGTACATCTATCTTACATCTGTCTTTCCTCAATTTGAATTTATGCCCTCTCAGGTGATTATTCTGACAAGAGGAAGAATCCCATCAGCACTGAGCATGCTCAAACCATTCAAGGCTTTATATACCTCAATCAGATCACCTCGCAGGTGCCTAGTGTCCAGACACCGTAATATGCAAAACTTAAGCATTTCTTCATAAGAACAACCCTTTGTTCCATTCACCGTGTTGCCCTTCTCTTTACTCGTTCCAACAGCTCTACATCCTTCCTAAAATGAGGCTTCCAGACCTGTATACAGTACAGTACTCAACATATGGCCTGACCATTGCCTTATACAAGAGGATAATCACCTCCTTATCCAGCTAAAAAAATTCCTGTATATCATTGACAAGACACCATGAGCTACTCTTGCAGACCATCTGCACTGCTCAGAAAACTTCATATTTGCCTGCACAATTGCCCCCAGGTCCTTTTCGTTCTCTACCACTGTCAGTGTAGTACCACAGAGCTGATACGTTTACTCTGGGTTACTGCTTCCCATATGTAGTACTTTACATTTGTGAATGTAAACTTCATTTGCCACCTCACAGGCCATCTGCTTTCCTTTTCTAGATCCTGTTGCAGCAGCAGCGTACTGTCATTAGTATTCTTAACAACCCTCCCAACCTTCGTATCATCTGCAAACTTGGACATTAAGCTTGATATACCATCATCAGTATCATTTATAAATACAGAAAACAACAATGGACAAAACACTGAAACCTGAGGGACTCCACTAATAACATTAATCCACGATGAGCAGTGTCCATTGATTACCACTCTGTCTTCTCCCACTCAGCCATCCCTTTATCCATAGCAGCAATTTGCCTCCAATGCCACACTGCTCCAATTTGTGCAGCAGTCTTCCATGTGCAATGGTATTAAAAGCCTTTCTAAGATCCAAATATATGATATCAAAATTATTCCCTGCCTCCAGTTCCTTTGTGACCACATCATAGTATCCAATCAAATTGGTCAGGCAAGACTTTCCCTTAACAAAACCATGCTGTGTCCGAGCTATAACTTAAGTCTTGTCTAGATGATCCTGCAGTGCTCTTTAACCAGTGCCTCCATTAATTTTCCTGTAACAGAAGTTAAACTAACAGGACTATAATTACTTGTCGCACTTTAATCCTCCTTTGGGAATTGGGGTCACATTTGCACATCTCCAATCCATGGGTACCTCCCCTGAGTCCAAAGAAGCTCATAATTATGGCTAAGGGTTTGCTTACTTCCTTTGCTGCCTCCTTTAATATAACTGGATAGATCCCATCCACCTCGGGTGGCTTTTTTATGTTTATCTTTAACAATTTCTCGTCCACTTTCCTCTGAGTTATTACAAAATCATCTAATTCACTGCCAAAGTTTAACTCACCTCTGGCATTCCCCTCTCTGAATAACTCATTTGTGAATATAGATGCAAAATAATCATTTAGTTTGTTAGCCACCTAAGCAGGATCATCAACAGTTGAACAATCAATATCTAGTGGACCAATCTGATTCATCCCTTTCCTTCTAGAGTTTACATAGGTAAAGAACTCTTTGTTTTTATTTGCATCCTTTACCAAAGATTTCCCATAATCTGCCTTTGCCTGCCTAATCTCCTTTGTGGCTTGGTTACAGACCAGCTTATATCTATCATAGGCTTCCATGTCACCCATTAATTTATATGTATCCCATGCATTTTTCTTCTCTGCCCTATGTCTCATTAGTTAATCTGACATCCATTTAGGCCTAAACCTTGAACAATATTTCTTAGTTGGTATGTAAAACCTAGTAGCTTCCAAGATAAATTCTTTGAATGCTTCCCATTTTGAATTTGCTGTTGGTAACATCATCAGTTGGTCGCACCGTATAGAATTTTAATACTGTCTCAGACCACAGTAGTCACCTTTTCGAAAGCAAAAACCCTTCCCTTTACCCCTAATGGTAGTTACCTCTTTGAGTAAATCCCACTTCAGCACACTGTGATCACAGCCACCTAGTGGTTCCTTTATCTGTAGATTCTTAATCCATGAAGAATCACTACTGATGATCAGATAAAGAGTATTACTCCCTCTAGTTGCCTCCTGAACATGCTGATGTAGAAAACAACCATCCAATAAATCCACAAAAGCCTTGCTAGTGTGTGAGTGACCAACCCACAAATTACAGTCAGTATATGAGAAATTAAAATTCCCCATTATAAGACTCTCTGATTTACTGGCCCACTCTATTTTCCTGTACAGTTTCTTATTATACTCATCAGAGTCATTAGGCCTATAAGACACTGCTAATCTCAATTTTCATCTCCCAATGCTTATGTCACACCAAACTGACTCGACACTGCACTTTCCAGCGATCTCGACTGGCTTCACTTTCTTGGATTTTATGTTTCTTATCTAATAGCTTAACCCCTCCTCCCTTCCTATCCTGTCTATCCTTCCTCTACACATTGTACTCCCCAAATTCCAGTTCTGCATTCCTTATATCTGTGTGACACCACATCTCTGATATCCCAACAATATCTGCCTTTGATGTTTTGAGCAATACCTCAAATTCATCAAATTTATTTACCAAACTCCTGGCAATGGTTTGTTTTGTTATTTGGTTTTCAGGAGCAATAGCAACTAAGGCCATATTGCTCCGGGATATGCGATGGTCGTTCCCTGACCTTTCCGTATTTAGCATTGGTGTATACGCTAGTATACATGCACCTGTTCCTATTCTTAGCTACCCTAACACAAGCCATGTGTTTACTTGTACCGCAATGACTCCCAGCAGTCTCTGAAATACCCTGCATCTTGTTTTCCAGGCTGCTGCTCGTTCCAATAGATACAGTGCAAGAATCACTTTCACGTCTGCCAGTGGCTACTGTTAATCTATTAGTCCTTGTATCTCCCCCCCCCAAGCTAGCAGTTTTCCAATGCCATAAAGAGATGTATGCAGATAAAAAGAAGAAAAAACTGCGTAAACTAAGTTGATCAGTTATTTTTCAAAATAAAAATACAGTACATACTTCGCTTATATTCTTTTGGTATGTGCATACTGCAGTAAAAATCATTTGTACTGTACTCAGTGGCGGATTAAGGATAGTTGGGGCCCCTAGGCAAATTATATTTGGAGGCCCCCCCAAAAATAATAATAATAAAAAAATAAATAAAAAATAAATAAAAGTTAGGTGGCAAATAAATGAAATTTTGTACTTTTGAATTTTTTGCTTAAATTTTCGCTTAATCAAGATTTTTATGATGTTTACTGAAAACATTTAATCTATTTTAGAACACTATAGGAAAATGTCTTGGCTTGGAGGCCCCCCAAAGCCTGGGCCCCCTATGCACGTGCCTTAATGGGTAATCCGCCACTGTTTGGACTGCTTACTAGTATTTTTAATTTTTATCATTTTAGTTTCTCTTTTTGCAAGAACTTTGTGTGCATAAATTTATAGTAAACAAACACCTATATATTTTTGCAACTCGACCCATATAATCAAATTGTTGGAACACATTACACTATACATACTAATAATAACTCGATCAGCGTGGTTTCGCATAGCGCTATTAACCACACTATTAACCGCACATATACTCCTGTATAGGATATCAAAGTTATTTTTTGCATCCAGTTCCTTTGTGACCACATCATAGTACCCAATAAAATTGGTGACACAGGAGTTGCCCCTAAAAAACCATGCTATATATGAATTTTTACAGATATACAGAAGTCTTTTATGTGCAACAGTATCAAAACCTTTCCCGAAATCTAAGTATATGAAGTCAAAATTATTTTTTACATCCAGTTACTTGGTTACTGTATCATAGTAACCTCTTAGATTGGTTGGACAAGACTTGCCCCTTGACAAATCCATGCTGTGATTGCAGTATAATTGCATGCCAGTCCAGTTAACTTGCATTTCGTTTTTAACCAGTGATTCCATTATTGTTCCTGGAACAGATGTTAAGTTAACAGGTGTGTAATAACTCATGTTGACTTTTGATCTCCCTTTTTGAATTGGCAGTACATTTACACTAGGAATGCTCTCATAATTTTTTTTTTTTTTTTTTTTTTTTTAATGAAAACCCCAAAACACGAGAGGTATTATGACTTATAGTTCTTAGTACCATGCGTTGATGGAAGGTTGAGAAGATGAAAGAGGATATTTGTTAATGTTAGACCTGAACTTCTGTAGTTAGAATTTTCAGGAAATTTGTAAAAAGGAAGGTTGTTCCAGAAAACAGAAGTTGAATGAATAAATGAGGAAGAAGAAAAGATGGTTCTGTGACTTTGAAGTTGGACAGTGAATGGATATTGGTTGATTGTGGCATATGTTTGGACTGCTTTGAAAGAGAGGGTGGGAATTATAGAAGCCAATTCAGAAGTGCCCATGGAAGTATCTATAGAAAAGGCATGCAGCAGAAACTCCACTCTCCATGAGACAGTGAGTGGAACAACTCTGTTAGAAATGTCATTTATTAACTTAATTGCCCTCTGTTGAATGGGATTTAAAGGTCAGAGAGGTTTTTGTGGCATTGCTCCAGATGTGGGAACAATATTCTTTCGTAGGGCAGATTTGCGATTCGTGCAGAGTGAACAGCTGTTTAGAAGAGAGAGAGAGAGAGAGAGAGAGAGAGAGAGAGAGAGAGAGAGAGAGAGAGAGAGATTAGAAATCAGGGTAAACTCCAATAGAGATACCTTACCTAGAAATTGGAGTGTCGACAGGACTAAGTTTTAGAGAGATAGAAATCAATTAAGTTATTTCTATCCCACTGGACATCAGCATTTAAGAAATTGGTAGTGAATATTTGAAAAGTTGAAGCTGTTTGAGCAGGGCAAGGTTTCTCAAACTGCAATGTGGAAAGCAATGTGTTATCATCAGCAAAACTATGGATAGGATTTCCGGTCAGTGGAAGAAGGTGATTAATATACAAGAGGAAAAGAGTGGGAGAAAGAACTGAACCTTGGAGAACACCAGCATTAGTGGAAAAGTTAGAAGACAGAGAGCCATTTACTATGACCTGGAATGAGTGGTCAGGGAGAAACTGGATACCCAGGTACAAAAAACATTTGGCAAACCATAAGATGGAAGTTTATTTAGAAGATCTTTGTGCCAAACTCGATCAAAAGCCTTTGAATGTCAAGAGCAACTGCTTGAGTTTATCCAATTTTTTCCATTGAATTTTTCTATAGATGTGTAACATAAGCCAGAATATCACCAGTGGATTGACACTGATGGAATCCATACTGGCAATCGTTGATCAGATGGAAGGTTTTTATATAGTTTAAGAGTTGGTAGTTAAATTTATTTCTCCATTACTTTAGAAAGAGTAGAAGCAATTGCAGTTGGATGGTAATTGGTTGGGAGGGATTTGTCACCTTTTTTTGGGAACTGGCTGGATATATCTTGGTAAACAATTTCCAAGCAGAAGGAAAAAACAACTTTGGAATGAGAAAGTGAAAAAAGACAATACACAACAGGAGTAAGTTCAGGTGCACAGGTTTTGAGAACAAGTGGAGAAATACCATCAAGACCTGGAGCTTTCTTAGCATCAAGATTCATAAAAATCCATCTTACATCCTTTTGACAAAGACCACAGGAGGATTGAAGGGAGTGTACTGGGAATGGTGGGAAGTGGTCTGCCAAGATCATTAATACACTAGTTGGAAGAAAAATACAATGCTAGCAGCTCATCATTATCCTTGGCTGAAGTGGCAATAGAATCATATGGTTTTGATAGAGATGGGAACTGGAGCCAAGATGGGCAGTGGTTGTGGCCAGTAGCTTTGGCAAGAGATCAGAATGCTCGACTACCATTTGGACAAGAAGCAAGTTTTCTACTCTTAGCCTGTTCGAAATCTAGTTTGGTCTGATTAATAACTGGTTTACAATTGTTTCGAGCTTTGGTGTAGACGGAAAATGAAACTGTAGATTTGGAAATGGTCAATTACGATATGGAGCATTCTTTTCTTGAATAGCCTTAACACGTTTATTGGAAATCCAAGGTTTCAATAAAGGATGAGATTTTAAAGTGGTGTGTGGAATAAAGGATTCCATCCCTACAAGAATAATTTCACTGACATGTTCTGAGCAAACGTTGACATCAGAGGTTTTGAAACTCTAATTCGACCAACAAAAAGAAAAGAAAAGAAATCTCGCAGGTCATACCATTTTGCATTCTTGTAATGACAACGTGAGGTTGGGAATGGCCATGAGAGAAAGGCTTGATTGGAGAAGAGACCATCATCAAGTTGTAATCTGAGGTGCTTAGAACCACTCACCTCGACCGTGTACTTAGAAGGGTTGCTTGTGAGAAAAAGATAGTGTGTGGTTAGGTTTGTCTGGTATTCTGATAGGTAAATGAACAGTCTGTGTGAGGTCATTAGTAATTGCAAAAGTCTCACCATCTCGACCAGCTGTGTCTGTGTGACTAGAAGATGGAAGCCAGCTAGAGTTGTGAACATTAAAATCAACAAGAAAAATGACTTCACTGTTAGGAAAGTTGGTCTGAAGAAAATCAAGTTTCAAAGAGAGAAAGTCAAAGCATTCCAAGTGGTTAGTAGAGTTGGAGAACGATAGAGGCAGATTAATTTGACAGAATGTGGTAAACAGATTTTAAGCTAGAGGAGATCAAAAAGAGGAGATTCCAAATTACTGTCTCTGGCAGGGAATATCAGGATTTGACATATGCACAAGTACCACCTTTGAAGCGAAAGTTATCATACAGTGAATAATTCGGACAACTGAGATGAGCAGTGTTTGAATCAACCGATAACCAAAATTATGTAAAAAAAATGACTTGGTGTTTGGCAGACTTAAGTGAAAATGGATATCATTGAGATTAGCACTCAGACCATGTATATTTATGAAATGAACAAGGAAGTGTTTGGGAGGTTTAGATCTTTTTACAGATTTGCTCTATTAGTTTGACAATTCATGGTGTATTCAGCAGTAAGAAAAGGTGGAGGGGGGGACTTGCTATTTGAAGTAAGGAAATTTTTGGATGTGGCATACACATGGTAAGAATATAACCAGCTCCTTGGCATAATGGGGCCTGAACAATGCCACCTGCGTACATGCTACTCGGACTCCCTCCAGTCATTATCTGGCAGAGTAGATACAGCGAGATTATACACTAACTGATCCGGAAGCCTCCTAGAGAGTTACCAAGAATAGTACATGATGCTCTTATCAAGCTTCTTCTTTATCTTCGCCTTCTTCCTACGTTTATATGGGGTCGGCATTTCCGTCCTTAATTCTTTTCCTCCATTTCTCCCTGTCCTGGGCTTCCTCTCTCCTCCATCCTCTCTTTTAAATCCTCTGCCACCTTGTCCTTCCATTTCAGCTTAGGTCTCCCCCTCTTCCTCTTCCCTATCACCTCCAACTTTTCACACTTCTTCCCCACATACTCCTAACTTCTTCGTTCCACATGTCCAAGCCACCTCAACCTAGATTCCTGCATTTTTTTACTCAGAGGCCCACCTTAACCGTACCTCTGATGTAGTCATTTCTTATCCTGTCCTTCCTCGTCATACCACACATCCATCTTAGCATCCTCATCTCCGCCACTTTCATCTTCTTCTCCCTGGCCCTTATAATCGTCCATGTCTTAGCACCGTACATCAATGCGGGTATAACCACAGTTTTATACACTCTTCCCTTCATTCTACAATTTACTTTCTTATCACACAGCACCCCACTCATCTTTCTCCAGTTCAACCATCCACATTGCACTCTATGCTGTATTTCTGCACTCAATCCTCCATCCCTCTCAACGTTCGATCCCAGATACTTAAATTTCGAAACTGATGGTAGCTTTTCCTCCTGCAGTTTTATAGAACTCTTATCTTCTCCATTCAATACCATGCATTCTGTCTTTGTTCTATTTATCCTCATGCCTCTCTCTTCCAACGCTTTCCTCCATTCCTCCAATTTCTTCTCTACCTTTCCTTGGGATAGTTCGCACAGTACAATACCATCCGCGAACAGCATACTCCATGGTGCTCTACTCTTCACTTCTCTCACCAACACATTCATTACCAGATCAAACAGATATGGGCTAAGAGTTGATCCCTGGTGCAGTCCAACTTCTACAGAGAACCCCTCAGTCATACCTACACTACTCTTAACCTGAGTCACCGCTCCCTCGTACATTTTCTTCACAAGCCTTACGTACTTTTCTGATGCACCCTTCTCCCTCATACATCTCCATACTTCTTGTCTGGGCATTCTATCAAGCATTATGTATCAGATACAGATAGTACATAATGCTTGATAAGATGGTACTATTCGTGATTCTACATTTTCAAATTTTGCAGAGTATGAAAATATTTAACCATTCTTTTCTAACTTGTGACAGAAAGGCTGAAGATGTATGTAAATTTATTATTTCAGTTTTCATTAGTTTGCATGAAAGACCATTCACAAATTATGAATGATACATGACGGTGACCGTCAAACATTGTCCAATTTTGATACTAATATGTTACTCATTGCCATAGATTTATTTATTTATTTATTTTACTATTCTTTGCATTTTGTTACAATTTGACAGTAATAAAATTACAAATTTTTCTGTAAGATAAAATATGAAGTTCAAAAAGTTTATTTTCTTGTCTGCATTTTTTTTTTTCCCTTTTGTGCTCAGTGAACAATGAATGCGCACCTCTGGTTAGAGAAGTATGCATTGATTTGCTTTGTGTGTAATGCAATGCCAACTTTGTGGTGATTCTATTATTCCATGCAAGTTAATTTATTATTCCAGGTTTCATAAGTTTACATAATGGAATGTTCACAAATTATGAATGGTCCATGGTGTCACCAATCGTCAAACGTATAGTTTGTGATACTAACATATGTTGCTCCTTGCTGTAGATTTATTTTATTTTAATTTCTATTATTATTTTTTACTATTTGTTGCATTTTTTTAAAATTCGACAACTATTTGTAATTTTATTTCTTTGATGTCAGTAATTTTTTTTTATTGAAAATTTGTTGCGAGATCAGAGAAAGATATGATGTGAATTTACACCAGCCACTCAGAACTCTTCTGCCTCATTTCTTTGAAACGGTAGTGATCAGTGGCTAAAAGATGCTAAATATAACAACTGACTCTGCAAATTAGATGGTGATTATTTAAAATGGTTTTTTAAATATTGTAAATGCATGCTGACAGCCAAATTACAAGCAAAGGCCAAGATGTATTTAATGTTTTGTGTTCGTGTCTGAAAACAAAAGGTCTGTCTTGGAGCAACTGTGTTGGCATCTGTACTGATGGTGCCCCATTGATGGTTGGCTCTTTGAGAGGTTTTGCCTCTTGTGTAAAAAAAGAAAATCCTGACATTGTCACAACACACTGCTTTCTTCACAGAGAAGTTCTGGATGATGCTACAAAAATGGTTATCTTTATTAAACAAAGACCAGTTCACTCGAGAATGTTTAAAAAAAAACTGTGTGAAAACCTGGACAAAGAGCACATGAGTCTCCTGCTATATACAGAAATCTGGTGGCTTAGCAGAGTAAGAGTTCTCAACAGAGTGTTTTTGCTGAAAGGTGAATTGCAAGAGTACTTTCAAGAAAATAGTAGGCCAGATTTTGCTAAGTGCTTTAAAGATGAAGAATGGCTGTAGAAATGCCTACTTAGCAGACATTTTTGATCACATGAACCAGTGGAATAAGTCTCTGTAAGGCCCTGTAGAAAATGTTTTTATTTCAAGCAACAATATTTTTGGATTTAAAAGGTAACCGAATCTTTGGAAAAAACATGTTGCAAAACGAAATCTTGAAATGTTTCCACTGCTGCTTGGGCTTGAGAGTGAGGAATGATATCAGCAACTCTCAAGTCTTATTGAAAACCACCTGGAAGGACTGCAGAACAAAATTGAACAGTATTTTCCATCCCTTTCAACACAAGTGTGACTGCATGAGGGACCCTTCTCTGAGTCTTGTGCTCAACCTGAGAACTTGACTTTGAGAGAAGAAGAACTTTGATCATACACTCAAGATGAGATTTACTAATTTGAGCCTAGACAAGTTCTGGATTTCTTTGAAAGAAGAGTATCCTGCCATTCATAGGAAAGCAATGAACATTTTGCTGCAGTTTTCAACTACTTATATGTATGAGCAAGCTTTTTCTTGTTTAATAAGCATCAAGAGCAAGGACAGAAATAACCTCATTTCAGTTGAAGATGAAATCCATGTGTGCTTATCTCATTCGACCCAGAATTGAGTATTTGTGCAGCAGAAAGCAAGCACAGGTATCACATTAAAGAGGTAAATTTCATTCTTTATTTTTAGTGTCAAAAATAATACTTTTTATGCATATATTTATAGGCCTATACTTTTATGCACATATAGGCCTAAAATCAAATAGGAAATTATAAAAAAGGAAAACTGAAGTTCCCTCTACCTACACTACTGACTTGCATTAGAGTTAATATCCTTTGTGGGGAGGGGGAACCACACAAAGAGTTGGCTAATAAGTTTGCCAAAATAAACAGAAAAATATATTATTTTATTATACACTGAATCACTGTGTGATCACTGAATTATGACCACCTACCTAATACTTTGTAGGTCCTTCTTTTGCCATTAGTACAGCAGGTATCTGACGTGGCATTGATTCATGTCAGAAGCGTTTGGGAGGTACGACCAACCGAGGCCAGCAATGCAGGTATGGAGGTGATTGGTATCCAGATGCCTGATATGACTTTCCATAGTGTCCCACAAGTGCTCTATGGGATTGATAGCGGGGAGTTTGGAGGCCAATCGATATGCTGGAAGTCAGAACTGTGTTCCTCAAACCATTCCCGCACAACATGTGCCCGATGGCTTGGTGCATTGTCATCTTGGAAGGCACCATTGCCATTCAAGAAAAAAGTGTAACAAAGTGGGGTGTACACAGTCAGCAAGCAGTTGACAATAGTGGAGACTAGTGATATGTTGTTCCACATGCACCAGGGGTCCAAGTTCCTGCCAGTGAAACATGCCCCACACCATACAACCGCCTCTACCAGCCTGCACTTTTGATACCATGCATAATGGATCAAGAGCCTCATGTTGTTGACGCCAAATCCGTTCACGACCATCCACTGTGTTGAGTAAATAACGTGACTCATCCGACCAGCACACCTTCCATTCTTCTAACGTCCAACATGCATGCTCTTTGCACCAGGTGAGTCTTTTACTCCAGTGAACCTTGGTTAGGAGAGGATGCCCTAGGGGTTGTCTGCTGGTATAGCCAATGCGTGCGATGCATGGTCATGGAAGTTATTCTTCCGGGTTGGCCCATGTTGTATTGGGTAGTCAACCCATGAACAGTGCTGCGCCTGTTTGCATGTACGAGTCGTCGGGCCCAGCACTCAACTCTAACTTCAACCTTTCGCTGACCTTTGCAGTTTTGCTGTCGGGTCGTTGTTTGACCATTTTGTTGCTAGTCCTGGTACACTTTAACTATGGTGGCTCTTGAACACTACCAGTTCAGCCGTTTGGGAAATCGAGGCACCAGCTCATTGAGCTCCCACAATCTGTCCTTTATCAAAGTCTGATAAATCCTTCCTTTTACCCATCACACTCAGAATTTTACTACCTACTGAACCAGTGACACCTTATCTATGCTACATAGGTTGACTAACTGTGCACTCTCGTACCTCACCAGGGCAACTGGTCGCATTCACTTTTCATAAGGGTGGTCATAATTCAGTGTTATATTTTAATATATTAAATATTATATTAGAAAAATATTATATCCAATATTATATCTACAACATACTGATCACATTAACGTACTTTGAGCTGTAGACATGGTGCCTCTGCGGGCAAGAGTGGCAGTGCATAGCACACGCTTCTTGATTAGACTGGGGTTCGAGCCCGTGACCACCAAATACGGAGGATGTGGAAAGGTCAGAGAATGACCACCGCATATCCTCGGAGCAATATGGCCTTAGTTGCTAATGCTCGTAAAAATGAAATAACAACAACAACAGCTGTAGAGATATAGTAATTTTTTTGCAGGGGTTTCCTGAGACCTGAAAATTATTTCAAGGATTCCTCCAGGGTAAAAAAAAAAAAGGTTGAGAAAAGGCTGCTCTGGCCCTTCACTCTACATCCTTTCCTTCTGGATTGTAGAATCAGTTCAGTGTTGTTTGAGAGCGAAGTGGAAGCTTTTTTTGCATTTTGTATATAATATTTGTTACACATAGAGTTATTGTGGTGAAGTTGAAATTCAATTTGTCCAACTATTTGCATAAAACTATAATCATGTAGTGTGTGCTTCATTCACATATCATAAGGTGTGACAGCATCTCTTGTAACTTAACCGTGTGACGTTCTTTGAAGCCAACTGGGCTAGCCGGGTGGCTAAAGTGCCTGCCTGGCAACCCAAAGGTCGCGGGTTCGAATCCCGCCTCGGGCTTGGATCAGAGTAGTGCAAAAACTTGGGGACATGCATTATGGCCACAGAAGCCGATGCAGCAACAACAAAAAAAAAAAAAAAAAAAGTTCTTTGAAGAAAATTTAATTTGACCGTTATTGTAGTGCCACCTGTGAATAAGCGAAAGCGGTACTGCACTGCTGTAACCAGATAAAGTTTTTAATTGGTATAGTATATAACTATTTTTCTTCATTCTTCTATTATGCGATTTTTGTAATTTTGCCATATGAGGGATATAGTAATGATATTTTATTAGTCTTTCCCGAGTTGCTTAAAACTCAACTTGTGTATGAAGTCCTGGAACGTATCTCTTACGTAATGTCTAGGACAAACTATATATAATAAAAATATATATGTGAGATTATATGGAAATTTTTATAGTAATTGTTATAAATACATTCATAGTAGAATATGAACTGTTATGTTAGAACTGTCATTAACTATTTCTTTACTTTTTACTATTTTTTGATTGTTAGGGTTCAGGAGGGTGAAGTATGTATGGTTTTTTTTTTTTTTTTTTATAAACATGTACATGAAATTATGTGTATATTTGTATCTATGCTTTATATACAAAAATATAATATATATAATAATAAGAAGAATATATACACTACCACTACCCTACCATTAATATCCGGACACCTCTCCATGGATGGGGAAACAGGTCCTATGCATGCAACGTGTCACAGAACCTTCTGTAAATATGCACACTGGGCTTCGAACAGATAATTGCAAAAAGTGAGCATTTAAGGTCATTCAACAGAATTGATGACCTCAACAAATGCCAGATGCAATACAGACACATGGTGTAAGGAGCGCGAATCCTGGACTGTAGAGCAGTGGAAAACAATCCTGTGGACAGACGAGTAGAGGTTCACATTCTACCAGTTTGGTGGCCATTCCTCGGTGTGATGAATGCCAAGAGAACAGTTCTTTCCTGATTGTATCCTTCCAACAATGAAGTTTGGTGGAGGCAGTGTCATGGTATGGGAGTGCTTTTCATGGTTTGGCTTGGGCCCATTAGTCGTAATCAACAAAACCACAAATGCTGTGCAGTACCAGGACATCTTGGACAATTATGCACTTCCAACATTATGGCAATACTTCGGGGAAGGTCCATAGCTGTATCAGCACAACACGCCATGCCATACTGCTCAGGTCATAACAGAGTGGTTTGAGGACATGGGTATGGAAAAGTTGGATTGGCCAGCCCAGAGTTCTGATCTGAACCCTGTCTTGCATCTTTGGGATGTATTGGATCATTGGGTACATGCACGTCGAGATTGCCCAAAGAACAAGGCCGAACTGGTGGCTGCATTAAAAGCCGAGTGTGAGGAACATATCATCTGACATTTATAAAAAGCTGGTTGAGAGTATGCCACAAAGATTGAAGGCCATCATAAAAGCAAAAGGTTTCGGCACAAAATATTAAATTACACAATAAAAGCTCTCTTTTTTTTTTTTTTTTTTTTTTTTTTTTTGTCTAAAGGCAGGCGTCTGGATATTAATGGTAGGGCAGTGTATATATAATCCATAACTAATTGTACCCTAGCAGTCAAGACCAAATATGTTGTCTTATTTTTTTTCTACTGCTTACTACTTCTTTGGCGTACGGCTATGCCAGTCATCCTTATGGCATAGCTGTACCGGAAGTAGTAAGTAACACTCTTGGCTTCTCACTTGCACATGACTTATTCATATTAGTAATATATGCATTTTTCAAGCTACTGCCATTCAATTCAATTGAAAAAAAAAACAAAAATAGTTTATTGAAATTAACTTCTGCTGTTAAATTACCATTCTGGTCCATAAAACTAAATTGTCTAGCCTTTGAAATACTTTGGCCATAAAAACATGGCCATGCTATGGCTTCTTCATGAGTTAATATGTGGTATGGTTTATGATTTGTTTTTCTGATTGTATCTCATTTTTTCATTCTCTATTATTTTATTATATTATTTCAATTTAGTTAGCACTCGTACATAGACATACATGCATCATAATTTGTGATTTTATATTTTGACTCTGGGAATGGAACTTCCATCATAATATAAATCTCTTGCAGGTCCTTTGGTCATTCAACTTTCAGACACATTTTCAGGAATAAATTAAGTTTGAAAGTTGAGGACTCTGTTTTTCTTTGTTTATTTGATGTATAGCTAATTGAAATAGTTATTTTTAAAAGGCAGGCAAAACTTATATGAAGCAGTCATTTATATACTGTGGCATTTTTTGTCCCCAGAGATTAGCAAAGTAAGAAGTTCATTATTCCAGATCAATGGTGCTAGGAAAGATCCTCTTATACTTCCAGAAGCAGAAGGAGCAATTGTGTCTCGTTCAGAGAAAGTTTATGTTCCAGTTAAAGAACATCCAGATGTAAGTATTTGAAAATTCATGTGTTGAATTTTTTTTTTTTTTTTTTTGTAATTGTTGCATATCAAATAAACTACTATAAAATGTGGGTTTTAAAGTTCCATAAAGAGCACTTTTTAAATATTAATGTGTACTGTTTTAAGATTTTCCACTGTTAGAGTGACATTGTCAAGTCAAATCAGAATTAAAAAAAAAAAAAAAGCACAAAATCATGATGAAATAACTGAGCTCTCCATTACTTTTTTTTATTGCAGTAATATTATTTACTTGTATACATGTGATTTACTTTTATTGACTCGCAGATCAGATTTACCAAGTTTATTCTCTTGTATGATCCAGTAAAACAAATACTACGAGAGTTTTTTTTCATATTTTCAAAGTTGGCTATTACCACCACCTATTATAAACTGCATTTACAATTACTTGGAAACAGGTACTGAAAGATAAGATAATGCAACCCGATTAAAGATTTATAGACAGTTTTCATATAAATGGGCACACAAAATGACCTTAATGTACGTATTTGTGTGTACATATATATAGTATTTATTTATTTCGTATGATGTGATCAATACACGAAGAAACCAGTTTTTTCTTGCTTCCTTCGTGTATCATGGCCGGGATATCCAACCAACCGGTTGGTTCGATGCCATCATGATATCCAGCCCGAGGCGGGAATCGAACCCGTGACCTTTGGGTTGCCAGGCAGGCACTTTACCTACTCAGCTAGCCTGGTCGGCTATAGTATTTATATATATGTACACATAATTACATGTATTATATGTAATGTATGTATTAGATTACATGTATTAGTTTCCGATGACAGGTAGTCAAAATGATAGACATACCTGGTTAAATCTATGGAGTAGGGAGCCTAAAGTCCTCCCTGGAGGTCAGCACTTTATCTACTCTTCCAATTCTCTTTCAGCTAAAGTATGGTCCACACATGATTATTTGGCTTGGGCATTAGCATTAGTAGAGGCATATGTTGCAAGAAAGCAAACTTACATAATATCAGCAAAAAAAAAAAACTTTGCAATTCACCTATCCATTCACTCCAAATGTTTATCTAGTTCTACCTTCAACTTATTTAAGTTCTTGACCCACTACAACAGCTGGAAGTTTGTTCCAACTATCAACCACCTGCTGGCCAAAGGCAAATTTACGCACATCTATTCTACTACAATTGTCTTTCCTCAATTGGAATTCCCTCGTGGGAATAATTAGCATCAGTTATGTTATGTTATGTTATTATTTGGTTTTCAGGAGCATTAGCAACTAAGGCCATATTGCTCCGGGATATGCGGTGGTCATTCCCTGACCTTTACGCATCCTCCGTATTTGGTGGTGACGGGCTCGAACCCCGGTCTAATCAAGAAGCGTGTGCTATGCACTGCTGCTCCTTCCCACCTGGCTACGGAGGCGCCTTAGCATCAGCATTAGTTGAGGCATACGATGCAAGACAGCAAGCTTATGTTGACTGCCGCATCGGCCGTATATGTCCAACACCATTATGTTTTTCAGGCACCGCGTCGGACATATATTGCTGACACCCGCTGTTTCAGTGGGAACTGTGTCAGCTGTATAGCACTGACAGTTGATGGAAATTTATGTTATTTTTGAAAAGCGTGGCCTCCAGTGTTACATGTGATGAAATTTGCATGGCACTATAAGAAAAAATGAGTAACTGGTCATTATTTAAAAATTCTTTATTATTACAAATTTTATAATTATAAAATTGTAATTATATTTATTTTGATTTATGGTGTTGTCCAAACACGTGAAAGGCCGATGAATATGCCAAAACTCTTTTCCCCTTTCTGCTAGCAACTGATCTTCCTTCCGACTCTTCCAGTTTTGCGTAATAAAAAATGCACATCCTTCTAACTTTCTTGTTGTTTGCGTCGATTTTTTGTTGTTAGTGTTACCACAAAATGTGTTACCACATTTTGGCTTTTCATGTTTCTCTTTCTGTTCTATGGATAGATGTGTGGAAGTTTGCTTTTAGCCAGCGGGTGGGTGATTGCTGGAACAAACTTCCATCATTGGAAGGAACTTACATTCCTTCTGTCATTGTAGAAGTTGATAGCTTAAATAGATTCAAGGCAGAACTTGACAAACATTTGGAGCTAGTGGATGGGTGAAATAAGTTTTTTTTTTTTTTTTTTGTTGTTGTTGTTGTTTGGTTTTTAGGAGCATTAGCAACTAAGGCCATATTGCTCCGGGAATATGCGGTGGTCATTCCCTGGCCTTTCTGTATTTGGTGGCGACGGGCTCAAACCCCGGTCTAATCAAGAAGCGTGTGCTACGCACTACTGCTCCTTCCCACCTGGCTACGGAGGCACCTTTTTTTTTGCTAATGCTATATAAGCTTGCTTCCTTGCATCATGTGCCCTTCCTAATGCTAAATGGAAGTAAAATAAAATGATTATATTAGGATACAATGAATGTTACGTTTACGAGGGCTAGCACCATTCAATACATCCAATCAATAATTGGCTATCTGTATCTGTTTATCTGCTAGTTTAGCTAGGTTAAAATTATCCTACTGTTAAAATTATATTAAAATTTAGCTGCAAAATAACAGCTAGCCTGACAGATAGCTTTGAAACAAATATAGTAAATGAGAGGCAACAATAAATTTCATGTAGGGTTGTGATACGAATGGTGCTAGTCCTCTTAAATGTACCATTCAGTGTATCCTAATATCAGTAATTTGCCTCATTATCATCATTTTATTTATTTGCACTTATTTTATTTTATTGTTAATTATCTGTGTATTTATAGGGTATAGCTAAATAGACTAGCTCAGGCTATCTAAGTCTGTCCTTTGGCGTCATGGCTCACCTGATATACTTTAATACTGAATACATTTATTCTAAAATCTTATCTTCCTTATTGGCCTTAGGGCTCTATTGTATAACTGTTATTATACAATATTGTACTTTAAACACTGTTCAGATCCTTATCTTACACACTATAGTAATTATTTCACAGACTTATGTAATGTTTAATCAATAATTTGATTGCATTAATCTGATCTGGGACTCTTTTCCTGCAATTCCATTCAAAAATTTTCACTTTTACCTTTTATTATGTCTAAATATATATAAATATACCTAACAGAAAATATTAAAAAAAAAAACAAAAAAAAAACTACAAAATGTATGAAAAAAAAAAAGTGTAAAAATAGAATGCAAGTAGTGTGAGAATGCAGATTATGAAGTAAATGTCCCTCCCCCACCTGACATGCAGCTCTGCTGCCTGTGCCATCTCGCGATCTGTGTCGTGCTTCTTTGCATAGGACGTTTACTCCCTTTCTCCCTGGTGAGGCTTAACCCCACTGATATTTATGGGGCTGCTTCCCTATCACCCCTTCTTATTTCTGTTTCCTACCCCCAGCCTTCAGTCTTCTTCCCTAGACTAACTTACCTAACCATCATGCTTGCTCTTAATCTAAATTACTCTACCCTAATTTAAACTCCAGTTCGGTCTTACCCTAATTTCCTGCACTTAATTTTTTTTTATATATATATAGGCCCTAGCCACTGAAATCTTAGGAAACTATGTGGTAGGGCCTGCCAGAGTATGAACTTTAAACCAATGGTTAAAAGATCACAGAAACAACACAAGATATTGCACGACACAACAACACACTTTTTAGTAAAATATTTGACCTTCGCAGAGTTCTGTGACAGAGTACACAACGCAGAGATGGGGGAAACCCCAGGTGCAGTTAGACCCAAAACACTACACTTTGTTTGCTATTGAGTCAGTGATGATCAGTGTGCATTATGCATGCACTTTATATATACACATACACCGATGGGCCAAAACATTATGACCAGCGAGTATGCAAATTGGAGCAACTGCAGGTGAACTATGGCATGTATTTGGGTCAGGACACTGTATAAAAAACACCTGATACTGAGCTCCATTAATCACTGTCATTCTTGTTCATCAGATGGGAAAGGCAGCAGACTTAAGCAAGTTTGATAAAGGCCAAATTGTAATGGCCAGATGACTGGGTCAGAGCATATCCGAAACAGCATGTCTGATGGGGTGCCCACAGTCAGTTGTGGTTACTACCTATCGAAAGTGATCCGAGGAGGGGGAACCCACAAACAGCTGGCGAGGTGTTGGATGACCATGGCTCATTGATGCTCGAAGTGAGCGAAGGCTCTCCCAGATGGTACTTGCCAACAGAAGGGCAACTGTGGTGCAACTTGCCGGTAATTGGAATGCTGGTGATAGGAGTAATGTGTCACAACACACAGTACATAGAACAGTGCTGAAAATGGGGCTGTGTAGCTTCAGGCCACTCTGAGTGCCCATGCTAACCATGGTTCACTGGCGACAATGCCTACAGTGGGCATGCGAGCATCGAAACTGAACCTTGAGTGATTAAAAGAAGGTCGTCTGGTCCGATGAATCACGTTTCCTGTTGCACCATGTGGATGGCCAGGTACATGTGTATCATTTACCTGAGGAAGTGATGGTGCCTGAATGCACCGTGGAATGAAAACAAGCCGGTGGCGGCGGTGTCTTACTTTGGGCAATGTTCTGCTGGGGTACCCTGTGTCCAGTCATCCATATGCCAGGCACTCTGACGTCTACCCCCTACCTAAACATCATTGCTGACCAGGTACACCCTCTCATGGCAACGGTGTTTACCTGTGGCGGTGCAGTCTTTCAGTAGGATAATGCGCCATGCCACACTGCCTGGATTGTCCAAGACTGGTTTGCAGAACACGAGGAAGACTTTCAGGTATTGCCCTGGAGTCCAAATTTCCCAGACATCCATCCCATCGAGCATCTGTGGTTTGTGTTGGAACAGCAACTCCGATCTGTGGCATCTAAATCATGAACCTTATAGGAGTTAAAGGATCTGCTTGTTACGTGTTGGTACCGGATACCACAAGACACATTTAGAAATCTTGTAGCATCATTGCTTCGCCAGGTATGAGCTGTTTTGGCTGCACGTGGTGGACCAGCATCATATAAAGTAGGTGGTCATACTGTTTCGGCTCATTGGTGTGTGTGTGTGTGTGTGTATATTATTAAATAATTTTTATATTATTAAAAGTCATAATCATTAGACATTATTATATTGTATAACCTTTAGGCCCTATTAAAATTGGTATTGCCGTAATGCATATTGATGATGAGTCTGACTACAATGGAAAACTGTACAGAGAAATAGAATGGGCTAGTAAATCGCAATGTCTTATAATGGGGAATTTTAACTGTAAGTGATCAACCCACAAGTTCCAGATATAGACTAGAACTTATGGGTTGACCACTCACAGACTGGCAAGACTTTTGTGGATTTATTGGATAACCATTTTCTACAGCAGCCGTTAGAGAGGCAACAAGAGGGAGTAATACTCTTGGTCTGATTATCAGCAGTGATTTTTCATGCATTAAGTTCTTTTATCTGCAGATAAAAGAACCACTAGATGGCAGTGATCACAGTGTATTGATTTGGGATTTACTTCAAGATGTAGCTACCATCAAGGGTAAACAGAAGGGTTTTTACTTTCGTAAAAGTGACTATAGTGTTCTCAGATAGTTTTTAAATTTTATACAGTGGTACCAGCTGATGATGTTACCATCAGCAAATTCTAAACGGGAAGCATTCAAGAAATTAATCATAGAAGCTACTTGGATTTTCATACAACTAAAAAATACTCTTCAAGGTTTAGGCCTAAATCGATGCCAGATAAAATGATGACACCTGTAGCAGAGAAGAAAAATGTTTGGGATACATAAATTATCACAGAGGCCTATGGTTTAGGCATATACTAGTCCATAATCAAGTCAAAGGAAATTAAGCAAGCGAAGACACTTTACAAGAAATCTTTGGCAAAGGATGCAAAGAAAAACAGCGAACACTTCTTTACTTATGTAAACACTAGAAGAAGGAAGGGGATGAATCAAATTACTCCACTTGACGTTGATGATTCGACTGTTGATAATCCTGCTCAGATTGCTGACAAATTAAATGAGCGTTTTGTATCTACATTCACACAAGGGGAATTATTTAGAGTAGACTATGCCAGATATTTATGAGACTCTAACAGAGAGCTAAATGATTTTGTAATAACTGAGGAAAGTGGAAGAGAAATAGTGAAAGTAAGAAAGGAACCCAGGGTGAATGAGATCTGTCCAGTTATATTAAAGGAGGTAGCAAAGCAAGTAAACCAACCTTTAGTCATAATTATGAGAGCATCCTTGGATACAGGGAAGGTCCCAATGGACAGGAGATGTGGAAATGTATCACCAATTCACAAAGGGGATCTAAGGCTGACACGAGATTTATTGATCGGGAATTTTAGACCTGTTAATTTAACTTCTGTTCTGTGGAAAATAATGGTGTTATTGGTTAAAGAAGCACTGCAGTTTCATCTAGACTAGACTGCAGTTATAGTTCAGACACAGTTTGGATTTGTTAAGGGAAGACTTGTCTGACCAATTTGATTGAATACTATTATGCTGTCACAAAGAAATTGGATGCAAAAAATAATTTTGATATCATATGCTTGAATTTCAGGAAACTTTTGATACTTTTGCATATGGAAGATTGCTGTATGGCATTAAAGGCAAGTTGCTGCTATGGATTAAGGGATTGTTTAGTGGGAGAAGACAGAGTGGTAATCAGTGGACACTGCTCTTTGTGGATTAATGTTATTAGTGGAGTTTCCAGGGTTCAATGTTTAGCTCACTGTTGTTTTCTGTATTTATCAGTGATATTGGTGAAGTTATATCAGGTTAATGACCAAATTTGTAGATGATACTAAGTTTGGCAGGGTTGGTGTTAATGACAGTATGCTACTGCAACAGAATCTGAAAAGTTGGGCAGATGGGCCGAGAAGTGGGAACTGAAGTTTAGCATTGACAAATGCAAAATTCTCCATATGGGTAGCAGCAACCCCAGAGTAATATACTAACTGTGTGGTATTATATTCTCAGGTAGTGAAGAATGAAAAAGACCTTGGGGTAATTGTGCAGTCAGATATAAAGTTTTCTGAGCACTGCAGACAGATTGCCAGAGCAGGTCAAGGGCTCTTGGCAATGATATACAGGAATTTTGCTAGCAGGGATAAGGAGGTGATTATCCCCTTGTATAAATCAGTAGTCAAGCCACTCCTTGAGTGCTGGGTACAGGTCTGGGGGCCGCATTTTAGCAATGATGTAGAGTTGTTGGAATGAGCACAGAGAAGGGCAATGAGATTGATGAAGGGAACAAAGGTACCCTTTTACCAAGAAAGGCTTGAGTTCTGCAAATTGCAGCATCTGGAGACAAGGCACTTGCATGGTGATCTGATTGAGGGGTATAAGGCCTTGAGTGGTTTGAGCAAGTTCAATACTTATTTAATTCTTCCTCTTGCTCAGATTATGCCCCTGAGTGGGGGGGGGGCATAAATTGAAATCTGGAAAAGGCAGTTGTAGAATGTGTAGCGAATGGTTGTTTTGAAGAACCTTCCATCGTTCATTGTGGAAGTTGATAGCTTAAAGAAATTCAAGGAAGAGTTGGACAAACTTTTGAAGCAAACAGATGGGAGGAAGTGTGTTTTTTTTTTTTTTTTTATTTCCTCTCTCTTTTGCTGATGCTGTATAAGCTTACATTCTTGCACCATATGTATCTACTAATGCTAATGCTTAATAACAGGGTCTGGAAAAGTTGGGCAGATGGGCTGAGAGGTGGAACTGAAGTTTAACGTTGAAAAATGCAAAGTTCTGCATATGGGTAGCAGTAACCCCCAGAGTAATGTACCAATACACTGAGGGTAGTGGAAAATGAAAAAGACCTGGGGATAATTGTGCTTTCGAATATGAAGTTTTCTGAGGAATGATGCCAGTATAGCTCATGTGGTTTTGTCAATGATATACAGGAATTTTCTAGAAGTGATAAGGAGGTGATTATCCCATTGTATAAAACAGCATTCAGGCCACATCTTGAGTACTGTATACAAGTCTAGAGGCCTCATTTTACAAAGGATGCAGAGCTGCTGGAATGAGAACAAAGGGGTGTGCTTACCAAAAAAGGTGTCAGTTCTGCAAATTGTGGCATCTGGAAACTAGCCCCCCCCCTCAAGGTGATCTAATAGAGGTGTGTAAGGTTTTGACTGGATTGAGCAATCTCAGTGCTGATGGAATTTTTTCCTCCTTGCCCAGATTACACATGAGTGGAGCACAAATTCAAATTTAAGAAGGGTTGTTGTAAATTAGTTGTGCAAAAGTTTTCCTTTAGCCAGTGGGTGTTTAATTGGTGGAACAAATTTCCATCCATTGTTGCTGTGGAAGTTGAGAGCTTAAATAATTCAAGAACTACACAAACTATTGGAGCAAATGAATAAGTGAAATGGGAAGTGTAATTTTTTTATTTCTCTGTTTAAGCTTGCTTTGCTGGGTCTGGAAAGAGCTAGATAATCCAGCTTAATATTATAGATGATTTTAATAGATACTTCACATCAATCTTCATTGACAAAAGACCTATCGTGGTGAGATGACACCGAGATACATAAAGATAGCAATTTCAAAATTACAGATGACCGTTTATTAGAAAATCTTTCAAGTCTAAAGGGCAAATAAATAATCCGGAGTTATAGCCTATGCCCAGAGAGCATTGAACAATTAAGGTTAATTATGATGGCATCATTGGAATTGGGAGAGATTTATTTGGTTTGGAGAAGTGCTAGTTTTTTACAAATACATAAAAGGCATTTCTAAAATCAAAGTGGGTAATTGTAGACCAGTCAGTCTGGCTTAAATGGTTGTGAAAATCTTGGAGGTACTGATTAAGAGTGCAATAAAGATCCATTTAGATAGAAATGGTATTCAGATTTTGTTTTGGTAATATGGCATTATTATTAGCATTAGTAGTGACAAATGATGCAAAAAAGCAAGCTTATACAGCATCAGCCAAAAACAAAAAAAAAAAAAATAAGCCTTCACATTTCACCTATGCATTCCTTCCAGTAGTTTTAATACTTCTTCATTAAATTTATTTAACCTATCAACTTCTACAACAGCAGATGGCAGTTTGTTCTAGCAATCAACAACCTGCTGGCTAAAGGCAAATGGTGACTCCGTAGCCAGGTGGGAAGGAGCAGCAGTGCGTAGCACATGCTTCTTGATTAGACCGGGGGTCGAGCCCATCACCACCAAATACGGAGGATGCGGAAAGGTCAGGGAATGACCACCGCATATCCCGGAGCAATATGGCCTTAGTTGCTAATGCTCCTAAAATCAAATAACAAACATAACAAAACAAACCAGATGGTCCGTTTTGCAGATCCCCCTGGAAATGGTTTATGGACCCCAGTTTGAGAAAAGCTGCTCTAGAGATAGGGAGGTCTTAATCCCACTGTATTAGGCAATTGTAAGATCACGTAACACATGCTTCTTGATTAGACTGGGGTTCAAACCAGTCACCACTAAATACGGAGGATGCGGAAAGGTCAGGGAATGACCACCGCATATCCCGGAGCAATATGGCCTTAGTTGCTAATGCTCCTAAAACCAAATAACGAACATAACAAAACAAACCAGATGGTCTGTTTTGCAGATCCCCCCTGGAAATGGTTTATGGACCCCAGTTTGAGAAAAGATGCTCTAGAGATAGGGAGGTCTTAATCCCACTGTATTAGGCAATTGTAAGATCACATTTGGAATACAGGACTCCTCTACTTAGTACAAATCATAGATACATATAAAGCACAAATTTTTTTAAAATGAATAAAAATACTGTATATCAAAAATATCAACAGTTTTGAACCATGCACTCAAAGTACCAAAATCAGCTGCTGTATATATGGTAACGCTGTATCAGCTACCCACATTGCTGCCACTGCTTGTATTCCTGATCCCTCAGTTTTTTGTTGTTCTTGTTCAGAATAGGATCAGTGTTTTTCCTGTTACAAAAGATATTGTCATATCCCTAACATGGCCCCAAAGTGAAAAAAAGTGAGAGCAGTAGTGGTAAATGACACTCTATCACAATGGAAATGAAACTAGCCATTATAAAACAAGTTGAAAAGGGTAAGAAGCAGACTGATGTAGCAGTTGGGCTTGAGTGGCTCTACCATAAACACAATTTTCCAGGACAAAAAGCAAATTCTTGAACATATAAAGCATTTTGTGCCAATGCAGTCAACAGTAATAAGTAAGAAAAGAAGTCCAGCAATTGAGGAAATGGAGAAACAACATTTAAGTGTATGGCTGGAAGTAAGCAACAAAAACAAATGCCTTGTAGCTTACATCTCATTCAAGAAAAAGCAAAAAGTTTATTTGAAGATGTGAAGAGTAAACATGGTGAAAGTGCTGCTGAAGACTTAAAACAAGCCATGGTGGTTTGAATGCTTCAAGGTACAAACAGATCTGATATACATTAAAGTGAGTGGTGAGGCAGCTAGTGCCAATGAGGAAGCTGCCAAACAATATCCAGAGTTCTTGTGGGATATTATTATTTTTAATGAGGATTACAAGCCAGAACAGATCTTTAATATAGACAAAACTGGCTTGTTTTGGAAAAAAAAAAATGCCTGAACATATGTATATTATGAAGGAGAGAAAAGAAAATGCCCAGGTACAAGGCAGCAAAGGACTGGCTAACTCTAATGCAGGGGGAGAAATGCTGCTGGCGACTGCAAACTCAAACCATTATTTGTGTACTGTACAGAAAATCCAAGGGTTTTTGCACTCAAAGTCATTATCAAGGCTTCACTTCCAGTCATCTGCATGTCTAACTCGAAGGCCTGAGTTACTCTCGAAATCTTCAAGAAGTGATTTCACAAACATTTCATACCACAAGTAGAAAAGTACTGTGCTGAAAACAACCTTCCATTCAAGATTGTGTTAGTACTGGACAGTGCTCTTGGCCATCCACATCATCTGAATGATTTTCATTCTAAAGTGGTGTACCTGCCTCCCAATACCACCTCCCTCTTACAGCCAATGGATCAGGAGGTTATTGCTACCAAGGCTTACTAGACATGAAGAACTTTTGAGGCAGCCTTAACAGCAACAGAATGAGAGGGTAGAATGTCCTTAAAGCAATTTTGGGAGGAATATAACATCTACGATGCAATCAAGAATATAGATGCTACATGGCATGAGATAACATCATCATATATGAACGAGATATGGAAGAAACTTATCCCACAATTTGCTCAAGACTTCCGTACATTTGAAGAGGTAGAGTCAGTCTTGAAAAACATGGTGGATCTCTGAAAACAATTGTACTTGAGGTGGAAGAAGAGTATGTTTACCAATTGTTGGAAAGCCACTCTCAAGAGCTGACCAACATAGTGTGCATAGTGTTGGGGGAAAGGCTTCCGGTGGTTTCCCACATCTGTGCCATATGAACTCTGTGGAGACAAACAGTATCACTGTGAAAGCCAGAAAAAATTTTTGTGTTGTAAATGAAGTATTGTTTATTAATTAATTATTAATTATTATTGTTAATGAAGTATTATTCCATCTGTTTTGCCCCTGGTGGGACCCCACGTTGACCGCACACACACACCACTAGGAGGTAGCCAGGCTGCCCATAATTGTCTGGCTAGTCTCCTCCAGGTCGCCTGAGCTTCCTGGGAAAAGACCAATTTAAAAAAAAAAAAAAAGGGGTACAGGATGTACCGGAGAGGGTAAAGGAAAAGGGTAGACAGAGCGACGGAGAATGTAAGGGAAGGCATCCTCCACAGGTTGAGCAGGAATTTTCCCACCTAAGCGGAAGAAGAAGAGGAGGAGGGCCCTCGAGAGAGTGGGAAGACAATCACGTATCAAGAGAGACACAGATGAAACAATTCAAGCGACCTGAGTGTCAAGTTCAGTAGCTAGAAGTGGTCACAATCTAGGTGAAGATGTTCACTATATGAGAAAGGGTGTTGATCAATGTGCATCAGTTCCAGGACGTTGTACTAGTGATCTTCTTCTGGTGAAGAGATCATGGGCAAAGGTAGAGAAAGCATGGTACTGGTACTGGTCTTCCTCATTGATCAGAAAATGTTCATTTCCTCGAGGCAAGGCATGTATTTTTGATATGAGTAATGTTCGCAGGTCCTCGTAGAGCGGGCAAACATAGAATAGGTGATCCCAATCTTCGTTTTCACCACAAAGACAGTGAGGGTCATCCATGATGTTCATAGAGGCAAGTTTGTGATTTATGGATCCATGACCTGTAATCAAGAAAGTGGTATATAACCCTGGGCTGTACCATGCTGGAGCTTTAGGGTAGATCTGGGCTATTTCAGGTAAGAATTTTTTAGTGATGGAACCTTTGGGGGTGGTATTCCATCTGTTTTGCCAGGCGTTAAGAAGGTAGACTGCAAGGCGCCTTTTTTCTTCTTTGATGGTGTTCGCTGGGTTTGTAGTGAAATCCAGGATGGTGGTAGGGGGTCCCTTTGCGAGCCAGTAGTGCACACCTTTGCAAATTATCTGCAGGTCTAGAGGGAGAACTCCTGCCAAGACTTGGAGCGCTGGGTTGCTTACTGTGCAGCAGGCACAGGTGATAGTGAGAAGGATATTACACTGGATGGAGGTGAGTTTCCTTTGGTTACAAACAATGAGTGTACGATGAAACCAGACGCCTGCACAGTAGGTTATAGTGGGAATAAATACAGCTTTGTATAGCATTTGCAGTGAGCGGCGATTTAGGCCCCAGTCAGACCTGGGGTCTAAATCACTACCATTGCCATGTAGTTCCTGACTTTGCGATGAAGGTAGTCTTATGTGCGGGTAAAACGTGAGCTTGGGGTCGAGAATTACCCCAAGGTACTTCATCTCAGTTGTCAGTTTGATGGTTCTACCAGCAATTTTAATCTGCGGCGGCCTGCTTAGCAATGATCTCTTCGAACTTGAAAAACAGACACAGCAGGAGGCCACTGAAGAGGAAGAAGCTGTTGAAAAAAATTTCACCTGCAGTCAGCTAGCTGAAGTTTTTTCTTTAATAGATAGAGGTTCAAGATCCTAACACTGAGAGGTTCACCAAAGTGGCAGCAGGTGTAAACAGTGCCATTGCCTGCTACAAACTAATCTGTGAAGAAGAGAAGAAGAAAACTGCAGATTAAAATACATAGATTTTTCTATAAGGTGGAAAGTGGATGTGAATATATGGCATCCACATTCACTAGTGGTACCACGACCAGCCAATCTACTCCCAGATCACCAGAATGTGTCATTAAAATTTTATGATCCTCCATCTCCACAACACTGACAATAATGTGAACAAATTAAACTTTTGTTTATTTTTGTTCTTGTATATTGTATCTTGTTTATATGCTATATAGTACTGTTTACAGGTATTAGAATAAATACTGTACTCTGCATTATTATTCATTGTGTGGTTTTTCCTGCCTCATTTAACTTGGTTACAAATCATAAAATGTTGTAAACAATACTGTACATACAGCCTGGTGAATTTGTTGGGGGTTATAATCTGGGTGAGTTATACTGTATATGGGTTTAATGCCTACAAGATTGAAATTGGACTTGCATAAAAAACAGACTTATGTACATAAAAAAAAAAAAAAAAAAACAATTAAGTATGTAAGTCGGGGAGTGCCTGTACTGTGTTCAAATATGGAGACCTCATCTGAAAAAAGACATGGCGCTTTTTGAAGGGATCCAAAGACAAGCAACTCGAATAGTGAGATCGGCAAAAGGACTCAGATTGTGTAGGCTACAGAGCTTGGCAACTAGGCATCTCAGAGGTGACCCAATTGATGCTTATAAGGCACTGAGAGGTATTAGTAAAATGAATGAAGGTGGAGTTTTCACTGTTATAAAGAATTATAGAACTAGGGGCCATAAATTCAAATTAAATTACGCTGGTTGAGGTTTAGATTAGATTGTAGGATGTTTTCTTTTAGCTAGCAAGTCAATCATAGGTGGAACAAGGTTGCCCTTGCAGGTAGTTGAGAATGACAGTTTGAACAAATTGAATTGTGAACTGGATAGTTGCTTGTGTGAGGAGGGATCATATAATTTGTATTTTCTTATCTACTTTTTTTTTTTGCCAATGCAGCAAAAGACTGGGTTCCTTGCACTATATGGCAAATACTATTATGTGGGTTACAGAGCCTGGCCACTAAGCACTTTAGAGTTGTGATTGCGGTCTGTAAGGCCCTGAAGCAGGGTGATAGTAAAATGAATGAAGGTGAAATTTTCACTATTATAAAATGATTCCAGATTCTAGGCATTATAAATTCAAATTATGGGATGAAGAAGTTTAGACTGGATTGCAGGAAGTTTTGTTTTAGTCATAAAGTTATTGATTATTGAAACAAGCTACCTCTGTGGTTAGTTGAGGCTGACAGCTTGAGATTCCTAGGTCAACTGGATGTGCTTCCCTCTTCACATAGTTACCTATGTGAGGAGGAAGTTCCTATTTATTTTCATATATACTTTTTTATTTCTTTCTTTGTATTTTTATTGTTATTTTTGATTTATTCATTATATTATTCTTTTATTGTTATTTTATGTCTATGTTTGTGGTTTTATCAATTTATGTTTTTTAAAAAAATTTTGGCTAGTGCAGCAAAAACTTATGGCTCTCTTTGTGCTATACAGCCAGTATTAACATCTAGCTAAATGAATAAACCTTTATTTTCATGCTGGAATCTACAGTGTGGAAAAAAATAAAATGACACGTTTCTGACCTCAATTTCCAATGTGCTGTTTAAGCCTCTTTCTGCCAACCTACTTTTTGATGCTTGTATAATTGTTATTTGGCTATATTGGTGTACAGGCATGCTTCTCATAGCGAATGCAAGTGTATCTGAGTGCTATCACAATTTTCAAAAACTCAACATTAATCAAAGTCTTATTGTACTTATATTTGCAAATACAAATGTGGCAAAACTAATGTGATTCCACATTAGTTTTGCAGATCCTCCACCACCACCCAAAGTATTTATAGCTGGATGAACTCTCATTAGTAAATTCTTTTCCCATGGTGAAACTATTTTATTTAGTCAGCAGGCCCTGACTCAGCATATTGTACTAATCAAAAAGTTAGACAGTTTTTACACCTGATTTCATCTTGTGTGAAACTGTTATAATTTTAAATCCATTAAAATTTTGGATTTAATTCCTTATTAACATTCTTCAAACTCCAGTGAATCATTCTTTCCATTCAGCAACTCAAAATTGTGCATGCATTGAATGAAAGATAGCTTTGTATAGTTTAAATGTTAGTAAGTATGAGGTTTATTTATTCTGTAATTTTTCGGTGAAAAAAAGACTGTGCTTAAATGGTTACAGTATTTTGTCATTTTGAATACAAATTTAGTAATTAGAAATATTACAAACTTTGTATTTCTTTTTAGTGCTTAATCTTTTTTTTTTAGTATAATTTTGTGGGACGCATCCTTGGACCAAGGGGTATGACTGCAAAGCAGTTGGAGCATGAGACAGGTTGCAAAGTTATGGTTCGTGGCAAAGGTTCTATGAGGGACAAAAAAAAGGTAAGATTCTTTACATTGTTTCTTTTCTTTGGTTAGGAAATTCTTGCAGGAATCAAAGAATGTGCTGTTATTCACTATTAATAAAAGTGTAATCAAATACAACAAAATTGTTTGTTAAATGTTTTTCAGAGCAGAATGTATTTCTATTTTAGGGATTAAGATGAATCTTTTAATCAGAAAATTGTTTTAAATACCCTGAATCTGGCCTCATTAAGTGTAACAAATGCGTCCTTCATCAACTCTTGAATATTTCAGGAGCTGATGGAGGATTCACTTCCATAAGCTAAGGTATTAGTGCTTTTAATTACTGTTTATATATATATCTGTAAGTTCAAGAATTGATTTTTCATTGTTATAAATATCAGCATTCAAGTAAAACACTTATGTTCATTTGAACATATAAAATTTTCATGTTTACATGTGATAATTTTATGAAATTATTTTTTTGTATTTGTTTTCATATATAGTTTTGTATGTTTATATAAACTAATATTAAGGTGTATATATGTTTTTTGGTGGTGGGGGAAGAGAAGGAGGAGAACATTCTAGAATGAGGTATGCTGATATTCATCTATCTTTATTTAGGCTCAATTAATTTGTGTTTACGTTCATTGTTTGATTAACTGTTAATTGTTTGAGAAAGTTGAGCTAAAAAAAAAAATATAATATACTTAGTGTTGATATATATATTATCTATATAAGTACTTAACTATACTTGATCGTGATATTATTAGTTTATCCAGTTATTCTTGGATAAACTAATAATAGTATACTCTGTAGTAGTGTAATATCCATTTGTGCACAAGTTGAATTTCAACAACTTGTTTTACTCTACTAAACTCCTACAAGTGCTGTGGTCAAAAAACTGAAACTGTTTCAGTTTTTGAACACTTAACAGTTGCTGGCATGCTGTTCATTATTTTTGGTGGTTGGCTGTTGTAATGAGATATGAGGAGGGGGGGTTGTAATTACTTTTGGTATTTTGTTGACACTGTTGCGCATGGAAGACTATTGTACAAATTGGAGCAGAATGGTATTAAGGGTAAGTTGCTACAATGGATAAAAGGATGGTTGAGTGGGAGAAGACAGAGGGTGGTAATCAATGGGTGCTGCTCTTCGTGGACTAATGTTATTAGTGGAGTCCCACAGGGTTCGGTGTTAGGTCCACTGTTGTTTTGTATATTTATCAATGATATTGATGAAGGTATATCAGGCTTAATGTCGAAGTTTGCAGATGATACAAAGGTTGGCAGGGTTGTTAATGGCAGTAATGGCAGTGTGCTACTGCAACAGGATCTAGATAATTTGAGCAGATGGGCTAAGAAGTGGCAACTGAAATTTAACCTTGACAAATGCAAAGTACTGCATGTGGGTAGAAGTAACCCCAGAGAAACGTACCAACTGTGTGATACTACGCTTAAGGTGGTAGAAAATGAAAAAGACCTGGGCGTAATTGTGCAGTGAGATACGAAGTTTTCTGAGCAATGCAGACAGTCTGCCAGGGCAGGTCATGGGGTTTTGTCAATTATATATAAGAATTTTGCTAGCAGGGAGAAGGAGGTGATTGTCCCTCTGTATAAGGCAATGGTCAGGCCACACCTTGAGTACTGCGTACAGGTCTGGAGGCCTCATTTTAGGAAGGATGTAGATTTACTTGAGCGTGTACAGAGAAGGGCAACAAGATTGGTGAGGGGAATGAAGGGATCCTCTGACCAAGAGAGGTTTAAGTTCTGCAAATTGCAGTGGCTGGAGACTAGGCACCTGCACGGTGATCTGATTGAGATGTATAAGGCCTTGAATGGGTTGAGCACGCTGAATTCTGATGGGATCCTTCCACTTGTTCAGATTACGAACCTAAGGGGGCATAAATTCAAATTAAGAAAAGACAGATGTAGAATAGATGTGCGGAAATTTGCCTTTAGCCAGCGGGTAGTTAATTGCTGGAACAAACTTCCATCTGTCGTTGTGGAAGTTGATAGGTTGAATAAATTTAAGGAGGAACTGGACAGGCATTTGGAGGGAATGGGGTGTTTTTTTTTTTTTTTTTTGGCTGATGCTGCATAAGCTCATACACTTGCTTTCTTGCATCACATGCCACTACTACTACTTTTAGAAGTTTTGCATGAAGTTTATAAATGCAAATTAAAGGAAAATGTTCATTAGTGTGCATATGAATAAATTCAAAGAAATGTTCATTTAAAGGGAATTTTATCAGCAATGCAAGTTCATCAATAACAATAATTTCCATAGTAACAAACAAGAATTTCAAGTTCTGCAAAAAAGGAAAGAAATGGATAAGCAAGTATTCAAGTCTCTTAATAAAGCTGAATTATTTTATTATTGTTATGAGTTAGAAAGTTAGAGACAAGGTAAGTACCAGTACTTTTTTTTCTCAGTGGCACCAAAGAAACAATCAACAAATCTTTTTTAAGATTTGTTGATTGTTTATCATATGAGATGATATGCTGTCCAGCCTATCATCTCATATGCTGGACAGCATATGAGATGATAGTGGCAGTTCATGAATTTTGGAAATTATATTAAAGGTGTTGCCATTTATTCTAAATTTACATATTTGACTTGAGTTTCTGTTTAAGTTACCTTTTTATTTTATTTTATGGTATTTATTTATTTATTATTATTTTTATTTTATATAATATTGGTGTAGATACACCACAGTTTACCCATAAATTTTAACCACGTATGTAGTGTAAAAGGCATTGTTTTAATAGTATCTCATATTGTGGTGTCTTCATAACTTGATAGGTGGTATTGCACTACTTCAAATAAATAACTTCTCTAGTAGTGAAGACTAATTTTATTTATTTTCAGTGGATACCATCAAGTTTTGAAGCTTCAAGCATGATCGTTTTGAAGCCTTTTGGCTTCATCATCAGTGAGTGGGCATTATGTGCTGTGTAACACTAAACTTTATGCAACAAAAAATATTGTGTTGCATAAAGTCATGGGATGGAATTTAACTAAGCAGTCAGTCTCAAGGAGAAATGTATTTGCATCCTGAAATAGACAGACTGCCTTTATAATAGAGACATTTTATTTAATCAATAAATGTAAATTTTTCAGAAGCTGTGTTGCTAATCCAAATCAGCACAGCATTTTATTTTAATATATACAGGGTGTGTGGATTAATAACTGGCATGGAAAATGATTCTTTGCCAAAAGTTGGAAACATGAACAGTTTTTCTGATATTTTTATGTGATGAGATATTTATAATTAAAGATTAGTAACTTCACATCTGTGCTTTGAAAAGCATGTGTGTTTTTTCAAAGCTACAATGTGCTTTGAAAAGACAATTCAAAAGCATGTTTTTTCATGCAGATTGTATTTTCAATAGCAATAATATATCAGCAGTTGAGAAGTGAAAAGAATCCATTCCAGTTTGTAGAGAAAGATGTGAATGTTAGCAAGATTGATCCTGACTAAATGGAATACATTGCTAATGGATACTGTGATGTATATCTCATGTGACAGTGTTGAGGAAGTGTACACAGTGCTGCTTGTGCATATGCAACAATCCTAATTGATTTGTAGCACAGGCACATTTCAATGGATTGCATTCAATGCCATCAAGCAAATCAATTGCTGAGAAGTGGTTATAGCAGTCTGGAAAACAAGGTGTCAGTGATTCTTGCACTGTTTCTGTTGAAACACGTAGCAGGCTGGAAAATGAGGTGTCATGGGCTGTATTAGGGTAACTAAGAGTAAAAACAGGTACACAAATACTTGCTTGCACACTAATGTAGGAGCATAGCAAATAAATTTGATGAATTTGAAAGTATACTGGTGAAGTCATCAAATGTAGACACTGTGGAAATATCATAGACATAGTATTACTCAGATAAGAGGAATGCAAAATTTGAATATGGGGAGTAAACATGTACAGAAAGGACATATAGTGTTACAGGTCTTGCAGCACCTGGGGGCAAGGGGAGATCTCCCGACTGCACGATATAACTTTTGTGACACAGTACAGACTTATAAACCTCTCTGCCTTTAGTTATTGCTGAATATGTGTTATGAATTGTATGTATGTCTAGTATGAGGATACCAGTAAGACTGTAAAGGCCAGAAAAGGTGTGAATTATTGTGTGGTTTGTTTCATGTAGTGTTGGGTTATGTCGGTCTGTTGTTCATTTGGCCTCTTAGCCTAGGGATCTGTGGAACACCACAGCCCTTTAGTTGCTGTTCAGTACCAATTGGAGGTGGGCCAAGAAGTAGGGTTGCATAAGAGCTCTGGTGGGGTAAATCCTGGCATTGCCATGAGCTTGCCAGAGAGGGCCAAAAAAACGGGGGGGGGGAGGAGTTTTGTTGAAAATGAGTGTTCAGTGATCGTTGCGATTCGGAGGCTTTCTTCCAAAGTTAAAGGGGTGAGAGATAGAAGGGGACACCCCTACATAGGCAACCTATCCTCCACAGGCGAGGAACTGTTAAGAGTAGTAAAAGGTATTTAGTTTGGTAGTGCACAGTGGGCCAAAAAATTTTGGAGTGGAGGGGGAAATGAATGATCTAAAGTTTTTGGAGGGGGTGAAAATCATGGTGTCAGGGTGCTCTATGTTGGGTTTGGGTCACCATAATGGCATTTTTGTCAGAATCTGATCTCTTGTAATGGCCAGACCAGCTGATATCAGCATCCCATGCCATGCTGCTTGAATAGAGAATCAGCATGGTGTCAGCAGAAGACAGACAGGGAGGACCTCCTGAATAAATCCTCCACCACCTGCAGTTGTGTCTTGGGGAGGACTCCTGTCTAGTATGAGAACACAATACATTCCCAAAAAAAAACAAAGCAGCAGTGAAACCACATTTATCTGTGAAATAAACATGGAAGTTTTTGTAAGGTTTAGATTTTTTCACAGATAAGTTCAATCTATTAATTTGACTATTCATGTGCATTCAGCAAATAAAGTAAAAGTAGAGGGAGGGAATATGCATGAATTAATGAAATTTTTCGATATGGCATACACAGAAAAATATACCCTGGACCTTAACAATGCCTCCAGTATACAAAAGCTGACGTGGATGCCTACTAGTGTGAGATCAATATGTCTGGTCTGGTGGACTATCTAATGGCCAGCCTGTGAAGAGAAAGTTTTAGAGCCATACCCTCAATGTAAAGAATATTGGATCTTGCCATGATGCCTGTCATACTGTATGATAGGGTGCCTGTAGCCAGGTGGGCAGGAGCAGCAGCGTAGCACGCGCTTCTTGATTAGACCGGGGCTCGAGCCCGTGACCACCAAATACGGAGGATGCAGAAAGGTCAGGGAATGACCATCGCATATCCCCGGAGCAATATGACATTAGTTGCTAATGCTCCTAAAAACCAAAATAACATAACATAACTGTATGATAGATGTGAGGTTGCCTGAACTAAACATGGGTTTTACCACTTGAAGCCAAGTGGTTCTATTGCACCAGTTGATGAGTCATGTACTACCCGCTAACCAGATCAAAAACATTCTTTGTGTAATGTGAACTACTACTTGACCTCTGCTTACATTGGTTCATGCTTGAGTTGTCACCTCCAGAATACCATCTCCCTTTCTTATATTATCTCATCTCCTTTAATTGGCTTCCTGCTCCTTTTGCTTTACTTATTCTTTATTAATGTACAAGTTAGTGCATTTTCATATTTTCTGTACATAGCCAAGTAGTTATAAATTGGCATCATTAGGTATATCTCATATTGTGAATACCTTCACAACAAGTTGCCATAATATTGCACTACCTCGAATAAGTAATGCTTCACCATAGGGAGAAGACTATTGTTACTTATTCTCGGAGGATACCATCACCCCTACAGCATTGTTTCGGAGCTTATTGGCTCCTCATCGGTGGGTGGGCAGGTACCCTGATGTTGCAATGATGACAATCCAGTTGTGAAGTATATATCCACAATATGAGAAAACTATAGTCCAATATCATCATAATCATGAACTTGGTCCAGCAATGAAACAGGTCTTTTAAGACCTGTTTTGTTTTAGCTCTTGGAGGTGGTCTTGATCCTGCCATTGTCGTCTTGGTCGATCCACATCTCTCTTGCCTGTAGGTTTGTAGTTAAAGGCTAATTTTGGGATCCGGTCTGGGTTCATTCTTTCTATGTGGCTGATCCATTTTTTATGATACCGTTTTATGTCATTTACTATGTTATCTACTTTCAATTTCTCACGGATAGTAGTAGAAGTAGTAGTAGTAGTGGCATATGATGCAAGAAAGCAAGTGTATGAGCTTATGCAGCATCAGCCAAAAAAAAAAATCACACCATTCCCTCCAAATGCCTGTCCAGTTCCGCCTTAAATTTATTTAACCTATCAACTTCCACAATGACAGATGGAAGTTTGTTCCAGCAATTAACCACCTGCTGGCTAAAGGCAAATTTCCGCACATCTATTCTACATCTGTCTTTTCTTAATTTGAATTTATGCCCCCTTAGATTCGTAATCTGAACAAGTGGAAGGATCCCATCAGAATTCAGCGTGCTCATTTGCAGAATTTAAGCCTCTCTTGGTAAGAGGATCCGTTCATTCCCCTCACCAACCTTGTTGCCCTTCTCTGTACATGCTAAAGCAAATCTATATCCTTCCTAAAATGAGGCCTCGAGACCTGTATGCAGTGCTCAAGGCGTTGCCTGACCATAGCCTTATACAGAGGGACAATCACCTCCTTTTCCCTGCTAGCAAAATTCCTATATATCATTGACAAAACTCTACGACCTGCCCTGGCAGCTGGTCTGCATTGCTCAGAAAACTTCATATCTGACTGCACAATTACTCCCAGGTCTTTTTCATTTTCTACCACCTTAAGTGTAGTACCACACAGTTGGTACATTTCTCTGGGGTTACTTCTACCCATATGCAGTACTTTGCATTTGTCAAGGTTAAACTTCAGTTGCCACTTCTTAGCCCATCTGCCCAAATTATCTAGATCCTGTTGCAGTAGCACACTGTCATTAACAACCCTGCCAACCTTTGTATCATTTGCAAACTTCGACACTAAGCCTGATATACCTTCATCAATATCATTGATAAATATACAAAACAACAGAGGACCCAACACCGAACCCTGTGGGACCCCACTAATAACATTAGTCCACGAAGAGCAGCACCCATTGATTACCACCCTCTGTCTTCTCCCACTCAACCATCCTTTTATCCATTGTAGCAACTTACCCTTAATACCATTCTGCTCCAATTTGTACAATAGTCTTCCATGCGCAACAGTGTCAAAAGCTTTCCTGAAATCCAAATATATGATATCAAAATTATTTTTTGCATCCAGTTCCTTTGTAACCAAATCATAATATCCTATCAAATTTGTCAGACAAGACTTTCCCTTAAAAAACCCATGCTGTGTCTGAATTATTGCTGCAGTCTTGTCTAAATGATCCTACAATGCATCTTTAACCAGTGACTCCATTATTTTACCCGGAAAAGAGATTAAACTAACTGGTCTGTAATTACTCGTGTCACCTTTCGATTCTCCTTTTTGAATTGGGGATACATTTACACATCTCCAGTCCGTGAGAATCTCCCCTGAGTCCAAGGATGCTCTTATAATTATGGCTTAAGGTTTGCTTAGTTGCTTTGCCACCTCCTTTATATAACTGGATAGAATCCCATCCACTCCAGGTGCCTTTCTTATGTTTAACTTCAACAATTTCTCCTCCACTTTGCTCTCAGTTATTACACAATCATTAAGCACCCTGCTACAATTTAATAACCTTCTGCCATTTTCAAACTTAATAACTCCTCATGTGTGAATGTAGATGCAAAATACTCATTCAGTTTGGTTGCTATCTGAGCAGGATCATCAACAGTCGAACCATCGATATCAAGTGGACCAATCAGATTCATCCCCTTCCTTTTAGAGTTTATATAAGTAAAGAAATCCTTGCTGTTTTTCTTAGCATATTTTGCCAAAGATTTCTCGTAATCTGCCTTCACCTGCCTAACCTCCTTTGTGACCTGATTACAGACTAGCTTATATCTGCCATAGGCTTCTGAGTCACTTGATAATTTATATGCATCCCATGCATTTTTCTTCTCTGTCACGAGTCTCATTAGTTCATTTGATAACCATTTAGGCCTAAACCTTGAACAATATTTCTTAATAGGTATGAAACTTTTAGTAGCATCCATGATTAATTCATTGAATGCTTCCCACTTATAATTTACTGTTGGTAATATCGTCAGTTGATCCCACTGTACAGAATTTAAAAACTATCTGAGACCACTGTACTCACCTTTACGGAAGCAAAAACCCTTTCCTTTACACCTGATGGTAATTATATCGTTAAGTAAATCCCACATCAGTACACTGTGATCACTGCCACCTAGTGGTTCCTTTATCTGCAAATTCTTAATACACGAATGATCACTGCTGATAACCAGATCAAGAGTATTACCCTATCTTGTTGCCTCTCGAACATGCTGCTGCAGAAAACAATCATCCAATAAATCCACAAATTTCTTACTAGTGTGTGAGTGACCAACCCACAAGTTCCAGTCAATATCTGGTAAGTTAAAATTCCCCATTATAAGACATTCTGATTTACTAGCCCACTCTATTTCTCTCTACAGTTGTTCATTGTACTCATTCGAGTCATTTAGGATATGTGCTGCTTTATGCTGCTTGTAGTTTGTGTGCATCTTTCTTATTTATGACCCAAGTCTCACAGTGCAGTCATACTTTTGTTTCAGTTGTCATTTGTTTTCCGAAGTGGTGTTTAATCATTCCATTCATTTTATTATATTTTTGTAGTTTAGTGTAGGTGTCTTTCCCTCCATTTGACATTAAATTTCCCTGAGGTGAAAACAACTATTTGTTCTATTATTTTGTCATCAATAACAATTTTGATTCTTTGTATGTTTTTTCCACATAATCCCAGTGATTTTTGTTTTTGAGATGGAGATTTTCATCTCTAACATTTTACGTATTTTATTCAGTTCATTTGCTGCTATCTGTAGTTCATCTTCGGATTTTGCAATTATAACTGATCAGCATATAATATAGTTTGGATTTTATTCTTGTTGTTCAACTGTATTCCATTATTAATTGTTTGTTTCCATCCTTTAATAATTTTATTGATGTAGATATTAAATAAATTTGGTGATAGTCCACATCCTTGTTTGACTACTTTATTGGTGTTAATTGGGTCTAATAGTTGGCCATTAGAATATTTTATGCAGACTTCTAAGTTTTTATGTAGGCGTTCCGGAGTTGGGTTGGGATATTTTCTTCATGTAAAATCTGCCAAACTTTTTCCCGGTTTACATTGTCATATGCTTTTTCATAATCAATAAACAGCAGAAATGTTGGTAGGTTGAATACTCTTCTTTTCTTCAAAATTTGTTGTAATGAGAAAATGGCATTTATTGTGCTTCTCCCTTTTCTGAACCCATATTGTTCTTCTAAGAATTGTTCACTGTTGATTTGGGGGTTTGATGGCACATAAGCTACTTTGGCTATAATGCAATTGTTCACTGTATGTATTAAGTTTATTCTTTAGTACAGGGTTGGCCAGCAAGTCCATCGCGGCTTTAATTTCGGTCGATCACGATGAATTTTAAATATATATAAAAAATAGATTCATCAAAATCTAAAGGTTGTTATTATTATTATACGCCCCACTGCATACACTTATTACAAATCCATTGAACCACATGACCACTCTTGTCACCACACAGCCGTTAGGCTTGTCTAGTGAAAATTCACGCAGTTACTACGTCGAGGAGAGCATAGCATATGTGTTGAATTCTTATTTGGCTTACTTGATATTAATAACTGGACAGTGCTTATACGTTAATTTAATACCCTTTGATTTAAAATAAATACTACGAAAAAGAGTAAAACTTATCATTTTCATCAAGAGTGGGAACTAGAATACTTTTTTTATAATGATAAAAGAAAAATATTGTTATTTGATGCTTCCGTGACTATACCCAAAAAAAGAAAATTTAGAAAGGCATTCAAATCGCTCCATGGTAAATACCAGTCAGATTTTTTGCCTAATAGTGACCTTATTAAAAATTAATTAAAAACTTAAATCCAGATTATTCGCACAGCAAAATTTCTTCGTGACACCTAATTTACAATCTAAAGCAGTAACTGTAGCATCATTTCTGCAAATAAAGTGCAAACCATTTTCTGATGGTCAATTCATCAAAGACGCATTTTTTAGAAATAACATTCTCTTTTTGAAAATTTTAAGAACAAAAATGGAATTAAATGTGCCCTTCAAGATCTGAAATTATCTTGAAATACTGTGATGTGACGCATTGAAAAAATGAATAAAAATGTGAGCGAACAATTCCATGCTCATATTGCTAATTGTGTGTCCTTTTCTTTACAACAGATGTCAGTGATATAGCTCAATTGCTCGTTGTTATTCGTATGGTTTTCTATGATTCTGGCACTAGAGAAGAACTGCTGGGAAAGAACTTCTAGTTCTTTCGTTAAAAGAAAGAACTAGAAGTCTTGATATATTTAACGCATTCAAAAATTTTATTGAAAAAATTAAATTACCACTATTTAAGCTTGTATCAGTAACAACAGATGGAGCTAAAGCAATGACAGGCCATCTTAACGGATTCATCGCATTGTGCCAAAAGGATGATGAATTCCCAGATTTTTTGAGTTACCACTGTATCATCCACCAACAAGTGTTAGCCCGGAAAAGATTAAATACTAAAAGTGTTATGGACATAGCTTTTAAATTCGTGAATTCCATCAGAGGACAATCTCTTAAAAGGAGACTGTTCAAAATGCACCTCAATGAAAATGAACCAGATCTGATATTACACACAGATGTGAAGTGTCTGAGTCGGAGTAAGTTTCTACAGATTTCGAAATTTGCTGAATGAAATTAAAATATTTGTCGATCAATGTGGAGATGATTATCAACAGCTGCAAGATACGGTGTGGTTGTGTAATCTGGCTTTTTTGGCAGATTTTACCATTAAATTAAGTGATCTGAATTTGGAATTACAAGATAAAAATGTGGGTGACATGATTAGTAGTATTTCTTGAGTATAAATATCAACTTTTGGCAATGGCTAAGGATCTAAAACAAGAAAATTTTCGATCATTTCGCAAATATGCAAGATCATTTGCAAAAATGTCCTGTTTTTGAATTTAATAGTGAGAAATATGTTTCTGAAATTGAGAAAGTTGTGGATGATTTTGAAACAAGATTCAGTGATTTTAAAATGATTGAAGACATTGTTCAATATATTTCTTGTCCATTTAAGGTCGACTGAGATACGAAACAAATTGCAGAAGAAATTGCTGAGATTTTTCACAAGGAGAAAATATTACTTGAAAATGAAATTATTGCATTGTGAAACGATATCTTCCTAAAAGCCAGGCCATCAGAAAAAGACTTTTGGAAATATGTTTGCCGAGAAAAGTACTGTAAAAAATGCAGTGAATTTTTAAATTCCTGTTTTGGTTCCACATACCTATGTGAATCGGCCTTTTCATATTTGAAACAAAAAAAAAAACAAAAAAAAAAACACGAAAAATCGCTCTACTCTTACGGACTTGAATTCAGAAGATTCTTTACAGTTGGCCTTATATATATTGTATACAATTGGGGATATACTTATCACAGCATATCCCCGATTTTGAAAGCTTCGCAGATGACATTGACACAAACGTATAATTTTAAAATTTATAAACAACATTTTTCATTATGTGTTGATTAACCTATTTAACCATGTGCAATGAACTCCTTGAGATGTTAGATTGTGGCACATTTTGAAGAAAAAGTCTATTGCATCACAAATTAAGTTGGTCACTCTTGCTTTAGTATATTAGAGTACAGCTTTGAAGCAGTTGATAGCAGTGTTATCCCTCTGTGGTTGTTAGGGATATTTCTGGAGCCTTTTTTGTGTATATTGATTACTATTCCTGTTTCCCAATCTTCAGGTATCTGTTGCTTATGCCATATGATGTTATATAATTTTAATAGTGCATTTTTTAATATGGTGCCACATATTTAAATAGTTCTACATTCAAATTGTCTATGCCTGGGCTTTTTCGGCTTTTTGATTTTTGTAATACAGGTGACCCCCGCTTAATGCTAATAGTTCATTCCGGGAAAACAGGGCGCTAAGTGAATCTGCGCTAAGCGAGCGCCATATTCCCATAAGGTAACATATGTATTTGTGAGTTGCGGTCTATTCCATAGGATATTTTCTAATCAATAATAAATGGTAGTGAAAATGTCGATGCACCAATGTCGATTAAAAATATTTAATATTCAAAATTTTGTACATATAAAATATTCTACATTATATACACATATAATTATGAGGTAATTAACTAACGAAAATCATGAATTTATTAATTCGATGGCCCTGTGCTCTCGAGTTTTCGTATCTTTGGACTGAAAAATGAGTCGATTTTGGGTTGTGCTTTGGCCTTCTTCCTTTCATTGTACAACAACATGTAGGGATTCATTTCTTTCTTCAAATTTCTTATTACCTTGGCACTTCGTTCCATGTCAGGGTCGTTCTCCCGGAAATAATCACACATTTTTTCGAAGTGTTCAAAAGCTTCACTAAGTCCTTTTGCAGTCAGCGACTTCATCGGTTCTTCATCTATAGTATCTTGATCATCATCTCCCTCAATAGCAAGCTCTTGTTCTTTTATAATTTCCATTAGTTCTTCATTAGAGAGGCCATCCCTGTCGTTGTCGATCATCTCTTGTACGATGTCTTCGTTAATTTCGTGTAATCCTGCTTCTTTTCCGAGCTCAACAATTTGTGTTTTAACATTTTCAACGGCATCATCAGGTTCCTGGGAATGCTTTATGCAATTTTTCCAAACTTTCCTCCACACTCCATTCATGGTTTTCTGAGTCACTTCATCCCAGGCACTTGAAATGTTGTAGATGGCAGTTTTAATGTTATAGGATTTCCAAAACTCCTTTAAACTCGGTACATTTTCAGTGTTGATGGCTTTAATAGCTTGGGAAAAGGTGTTCCTTATGTAGTATGCTTTAAATGTGGCAATTACTCCTTGGTCCATTGGTTGGATCAGAGACGTAGTGTTTGGAGGTATGTAAAAAACTTTTATGTGATTGTTCAAGTCTTCTAAGCTCTCTTTGCTTGGGTGTCCTGGCGCATTGTCCATGATTAGAATAGCTTTATAACCAATGTTATTTTTTGCACAATATTTTTCCACTGCAGGACAGAAGAACTCAGCATACCAATCAATGAAAAGCGGTCTGGTTACCCAAGCTTTTTTATTAGCCTTCCAGATGACAGGTAGGTTTGATTTAGCTAAACCTTTAAGAGCCCTTGGATTTTCAGAATGGTAAACTAAAAGGGGTTTTAATTTAAAATCGCCCGCAGCGTTACCACCCAACAACAAAGTTAACCGATCCTTCGCCGCTTTGAAGCCTGGCATGTTTTTTTCTTCTTTCGATATGAAACTTCTTTTAGGCATTCGTTTCCAAAAAAGACCTGTTTCATCTATGTTAAAAACTTGTTGAGCAGTATAACATCCCTCTTCAATAATTTTAACAAATTCTTTTTTGAAAGTTTCGGCTCCTTGTTGATCTGCACTTGCAGCTTCTCCCTGTATTGCTACGTTGTGCAGGTTATAGCGCTTTCTAAATCTATCAAACCAGCCCTTACTAGCGTTAAATGGTTCCACATTTTTTTCGGGGTAAGCCTCCTTTAAATCTTCATATAGGCTCTTCGCTTTTTCTTTAATAATAATTGAACTTAACAGAATTCTATGTTGAATGTTGTCTTCAATAAAATTATGTAGAAGTTTCTCCATTTCAATCATAATAGCCGGCCTAGCCCTGGTCAATTTAGTTGCCTGCAGGGGAACAGCTGTTTTTCCAGTTGCTAAAATTGATTCTTTATTTTTTATGATTGTTCTTACAGTTGAACCTGCCAGTCCTAAATTATTGCACACATCCACTTGTCTTTGACTGGAATCAATTCTCTTCAAAACGTCTAATTTAATTTTCAAACTCAATGTTTTTCTTACCTTTCCAATCTTTGCACCGCGTCCAGACATTGTTGCTTTTTCATTCTTATCCGCCATAACTCTCTGCAAATGTAACTGCGTTGCACTGATTGTGATACGATGTTCGAGTACAGTAAACTGTCTGTATGCACTGAATGATATCTAGAATTCCTCTGGCAAGTGAGCTGAAGACGGTGACAAATGTTTTATTTATGTGAAAAGTTCGATTTTACCGTGCAGTAAAATCAAATGGTTGTTTATTGCACGAAAATACTGTAATAAATTATGGTGTGACTCATGGAGAATGTTTATGGAATTTCCAAAACAGTAAAACAAACAAATTTTATGTACTTCGGGTGACCACAAGGTCAGAGGAGTTCAGAAGACAAGAGAATACTGTACAAGAAACAGCACAGCATTTAGCACTCATGGGATTGATTGTGTGAAAAACATTTCGCAAGTTATAGTTCCCACAGTAAAACAAAAGAAGAGATAGGGAGTAAATCTATTTTTAGTATCTTTCTATTACAGGTCAGAACAGAAAATGCAGACTTCGTAACAGCATATGACACTGGATGGTAAATTTTTTCAGCTTGTGTATTAAAAAAGAATTTCTCCCTTGAAACTATCCACACCAAGAAAATTGAGCATATTGAAAGTTTCAATTTTGTACATAGAGTAGAAATTATAAAAATAATTACTGTAGTTAATTTCATGGTGGCTATTTTCTCCTTTTGCCAAAAAAAAAAAAAAAAAAAAAAAAAAAAGGCTCAAAACAGACTGGACTGAAGACGGATTTGCCAAAAATTCAATCTGTATGCTAGTAAAATAGCGTTATAGTGAGTTTTGACAGCGTTATAGTCAGATACGGGTTATAATATAAGAACAGCGTTATAGCGAATCAGCGTAAAGCGAACCGCGTTATAACGGGGGCCTGCTGTATTAACTAGAAAATGAAATTTTTTTTCAATTTTTTTTTTATTTTTATTTTTTATGAAAACCTTAAACACAAGAGGTATTAGAACCTATAGTACTTAGTATCGTGCTTGGGTTGGAGGTTGAGAAGATTAAAGAAGATATTTGTTGATATTAGACTTGATGAAGGAAGTTTGTTCCAGAAAATGGCAGTTGAATGAATAAACGAGGAAGATAAAGTTGGTTCTGTGAGTTTGAAATTGGACAGCAAATGGATGTTGGCTGGTGGCGGCATGTGTTCGGACTGTTTTCAAAGAGAGAGCGGGAATTATAGAAGCCAATTCAGAAGAACAGTGCCCATTGAAGTATCTGTAGAAAAGGCATGCAGCAGAAACGTCTATGAGACAGTGAATGGAGAGACTCTATTAGAGATGAGCCATTAATTAACCTAACTGCCCTCTTCTGAATGGAATCTATAATCCAGAGAAAGGTTTTGGGGCACCACCCCAGATGTGGGAACAATATTCCATGGTAGGGCAAATTTGCGATTTGTGCAGAATGAACAGCTGTTTGGGAGAAAAGTAACTCCGAGACCAAAACAGAAAACCAAGTTTTTTGGATGTAGAGGAAACAATATTTGTAATGTGCTTGTGCCAAGAGAGAGATTAGAAGTCAGGGTAATCCCCAAAAGAGAAATATCATCTTGCCTAGAAATCGGAGTGTCACCAAAGATTAGCATAGGAGAAGAATCCTTTTTGCGAGATATAAGACAAGACTGAGTTTTAGAAGGATTGAAATAAACTAAGTTGTCTTTGCCCCCACTGGAGAATTACCTGAAGATCGGCATTTAAGGAATTGGTAGTATATTTTCGAGAAATTGAAGCTGATTGAGTAGGACAAGGTTTCTCAAAATGGAAAGTGGAATGCAATGTGCTATCATCAGCAAAACTATGGATAGGATTTCCAGTCAATGGAAGGTCATTAATATACAAGAAGAAAAAAGTGGGGGAAAGAACTGAACCTTAAGGGACAACAGCATTTGTGGAGAGGTTAGAAGACAAGAGAGCCATCTACAATCACCCTCAGAGAGCGATCAGAGAGAAAACCGGATAACCAATTACAAAAAACAGTTGGCAAACCGTAAGATGGAAGCTTGTTTAGAAGACGTTTAAGCCAAATACGATCGAAAGCTTTTGAGATGTCTAGAGCAACTGCTTGTGCTTCACCGAACTTTTCCATTGAATTTGTCCATAAATGGGTAACATAAGCCAGAATATCACCAGTGGATCGACACTGACGGAATCCATACTGGCAATCGTTGATCAGACAGAAGGTTTCTAGGTAGTTCAAGAGTTAGCGGTTAATTGATTTCTCCATTACTTTAGAAAGAGTAGAAGTAATTGCAATGAGACAATAATTGGATAGGAGGGACTTGTCAGCCTTTTTAGGAACTGGCTAGATATGAGCAAATTTCCAAGCAGAAGGAAAAACACCTTTGGAATAAGGAAGTGAAAAAAAAAAAAAAAAGCGGAAAGAATAGGAGTAAGTTCAGGAGCACAGGTATTGAGAACAAGTGGAAAAATACCATCAGGACCTGGAGCTTTCCTAGCATAAATATTTGTCAAAATCCTTCTGATATCCTTTTGACGGGAGACCACAGGAAGCATTGAATGGAACGTGTTGGGAATGGTGGGATGCTTTTTACCAAGATCATTAATACATGAGTTGGAAGAAAATGGGATGCTAGCAGGTGAGCTTTATCCTTGGCTGAAGTGACAACAGAATCTTCTGGTTTTGACAGAGGTGGGAGCAGAGATGGGCAAAAGATTCGGCCAGTAGCAAGAGACCAGAATGCTCAACTACCATTAGGGCAAGAAGCATATTTTTTACTCTTAGCCTGTTCAAAATCTAATTTGGACTGATTAATAGCTGATTTACAACTGTTGCGAGCTTTGGTGTAGGCAGAAAATGAAACTGAAGAATTGGAAACAAGCCAATTACGATATGCAACCTTCTTCTCCTGAACAGCCTTTGCACATTTATTGGAAAACCAAGTTTTTAGATAATGGATGAGATTTTAAAGTGGAGTGTGGGATAAAAGATTCCATTCTTACAAGAATAATTTCACTGACATGATCTGAACAAATGTTGACATCAAAAGTTTTGAAACAGTAGTCCGACCAAGGAAAAGAAGAAAAGAAATCTCGCAGGTCATCCCATTTTGCATTCTTGTAATGCTAAACAACATGAGGTTGGGAATAGCCATGAGATAAAGGCTCCATTGGAGAAGAGACAGTCACCAAGTTGTGATCTGAGGTGCCTAAAGCACCACTCACTTCAACCGTGACTTAGAAGGGTTGTTTGTGAGAAAAAAAAAGATCAAGCGTGTTAACTGTATGGTTAGGACTGTCCGGTATTCTTGTAGGTAAATGAGCAATCTGTGCAAGGTTATTAGTAATTGCAAAAGCCTCAGCATCTCAACCAGCTGAGTGTGTGTGACTAGAGAACAGAAGCCATCTGGAGTTGTGAACATTGAAATCAAGGAAAATTACCTCACTGTTAGGAAAGTTGGAAAGAGAGGAATTCGAAGAGCTCCAAGTGATTAATGGACTCGGGAGAACAGTAGACACAACAGATGAATTTGACACAATGAGGTAGAGGGATTTTAAGCCAGAGAAGATACCAAATCTCTGACAGGGAATATCGGAACAGACATGTGGACAAGTTGATTCCTTTTGCCTCACACCTTTGAGGCAAAAGGAATCATACCGCGAATAATTTGGGCAACTCAGATGAGTAGTAGTTGAATGAACTGATAACTGAGATTCTGTCTGAAAAAGTACATGGGGTTTGGCAGACTGCAAGTGGAAATGGACATCGTTAAGATAAGAATTGAGACCACGTATATTTGTGAAATGAACTAGGAAGTGTTTGGGAGGTTTAGATCTTTTCGCAGATAAGCTTACTCTATTAGTTTGGCAATTCATGATGTATTCAATAGTAAGAAAAAGTGTCGGGGAGGGGCATGCTGTATGACGTAATGAAATTTTTGGATATGGAATACCCATGGTAAGAATATACCCAGATCCTTGGGTATATTATAGGTCTTGACATAATATGGACTTGACAATGCCCCCCCCCATATGCACACTAATCGGACTCCCTCTAGTTACTATCTGGCAGAGTAGAGGTAGTAATATTATACACTGGCTAATCCGGAAGCCTCCTAAAGAGTTATCAATAGATCCGGTGTACTTACTAGTGGCCGGCCTGTGAACACCATTTTAGAGCTGTATCCTCGAAATGTAAGGAAGATTGGATCTCGCCATGACGTCCATCATAACCTCAAAAGTCATCAGTCATACTGCATGATGGAAGAGATGGGGAAGGGTTGACCAGAACTTAGTTTTGGAGACTAAACATGGGTTCCACCACCTCGAGCCTCCGATAAGCAAAGTGGTGGTATAGTCACCTAGTTCTTCCAATGTTATATTTTCTTCATCTTTGGTTACAACAGATTCATCTTCCAATTCCATAGTGCCAGGGGTTATACCATAGTTTGGAATAGTGTTGCTTCCATTCTGCTTGAGAGACGGAGTTAGTTTTTATTTGATCATTTGAGTCTAGTTGTAATTTCTTAAAAATTTTAAAACCTCTTCTTTGTGCGCCCGTGATATCACGTTCTAAGGATTTAACAAATTTATCCCAATCATCTCGTTGGATTCTTCTAGTTAGTTTTCTGACTTTTGCTCTAAGCTTTTTATATTTTATGTGTAGATGCAGGTCTTTAGTTTGTATAAACAGTTTATAGGTCTTTTTTTTTTATTTTTTTATCATGATTATTTGTTTCAGTTCTTCATTCCAAGTTCTTGGCTAGTTTTTATAGGTTTATATCCAAAACTTTCTTCAGCAGCTCCCAGAATTGATTTTTTCATGTTTGACCAGATTTCCTCAACATTATCACTTTCATTTGTTTGAGTTTATCTTTCAATCGACTTTCATATAGGAATTTAGTGCTTTCATCTTCCAACAAATGTGTTTTTAATTTCTTAATAGTTTTTTTTTTTTTTTATTTATGAAAACCCCAAACACGAAAGGTATCAAAACCTATAGTACTTAGTACCGTGCATGGGTTGAAGGAGAAGTATTGGGGTGGGGGGAATGCCGGAAACTTTGCTCTAGAGACTAAACATGGGTTTCACCACTTCAAGCCTCCAATAAGCAAAGTGGTGGTATTTCACCGGTTGATGAAAGTCATCTACCACCTGCGTCAGTTTGCACCTATTCTGTCTTGGCAGAAATGCACACACTTTCAAATTTAATCCTAATTTGGGGCTTTTCTTCGATGTTCCCCTGTACTTGTGAATAAATCCTCAGACCTCTTAATATCACTAGTACCAATATGCATGACAGTATTAGCCTTTGTGCCCTAAAAGGTAGCTACTCCCCATCATCAACTTTTGCCTCTGCAGACATACCTCAATCCTATTCCACTCTCCTTCTACAAAATAAATGTTCTGTTTCCCTGGAAATGGAGTCATTTACAACAAGCTCCATGTGGGAAGTGCTTTCTGCTGTGGAGAATTTTGTTTAATGGAATGGTCAAGGGTAGTAGTCTCCAGTTGTATCACGATTATGCTAATCAATTGGCCTTTCATATGTAATATCATAACACATTCTGAGTGTGGTACAAAACCGGGTATGGTAATTGTAGTTACTAATTATCTACAATTACCATACATTTCAGTTGCTGTCTTACAATCTTCCTCAGTGCTGACAATATAAGATTAAACTGTAAATTATATATTAGAACATAAAAATATAAATAAAATTACTAAAAAATTATAAGAATCAAAAATATTCAAAAATTTCATGTAAATTGGCATATTCAAAAATATTTGTTGATATTTCATATTATATATTTTGGCTATTTATAAATTATTTTATGAACATTTCCTTCTGCAATACCCCTCACTTCATTCCCCCCCCCTTTTTGTTTCATTTTTACAAGTATGGCTTAATTTATTTTCTCTACACTGATTTGCCATGCTACTGCTATTCAATTTAATTTTTATTCTAATTTCAAGCAACATGCTGCAGATTATGCATTAGTGCTGCCCTTGATGTTTGCAATGCTAATTTTAATTTAATTATTTTTCCTTTTATCATAAATAATTTTCTTAATTTTCATCTTATTGTAATCATTTAATTTTTCAATTTAAGTTACATGGTAGTACTGAGTTGACAGTTAACACATGCTCATACTGTCCTCTGTAGCCCAATTTCTGTTATATATTCCAGCTTAACAGTGATTTTGTCAGAAGAACCTACTATTCACATGGCATTGCCATGTTTGTTATTGTTGTTTGTTATTTGGTTTTTAGAAGCATTAGCAACTAAGTATTGCTCCAGGATATGCGGTGATATGGTCGTTCCATATCCCGGATATGGAACGACCATATCCGGGATATGGTCGTTCCCTGACCTTTCCGTATTTTGGTGGTGACGGGCTCGAACCCCGGTCTAATCAAGAAGCGTGTGCTACGCACTGCTGCTCCTTCCCACCTGGCTACGGAGGCACCTCACATTGCCATGTGAGTACTAGGTTCTTCTATTATAATTTTTCACTGCATAAGGGCCACCATTATTCAAATCCATTGCATCTGCGGATCAATTGGTGTACTGGTTAGCGTATGCATACATTTGTCTAAAGTTTGAAATGCAGTGATTCCCTGACCATTATTTGCCTTGTGTTCTGCCATAGAGATGGGGCATAATGGTCAGTCTATTTCATTTTATTTATAATTTTAGTTGGTTCAGTATTGAAGTTGGTTTTTGTTTCATTTCTAAGTGATATTTCTAGACCAGGTGGTAGTCAGAGGGCACCTCTAAATATCATGTAAATTGGCATATTCCAAAATATTTGTCAATATTTGATATTATATATTTTTGCATTTTCTAAATTATTTTATGAATGTTTCCTTCTGCAATACCCTTCTCTTCACCCCCCCCCCCATTTTTTTTTTTTTTTTTTTTTTGTTTCATTTTACAAGTATGTTTTAGTTTATTTTCACTCCACTGGTTTGCCATTCTACTGGCATTCAATTTAATTTTTATTCTATATAAATATATATATTAAGACACTGTTATACTACATGAATTGGAAAACAAAACAGATTTTTATTGATACTTATATCATTTACAAATTTACTTCTAAATTTTATGGTTTATAAACACTACGTTTCAAGAAATCATTATTTTCAATAGTAATTTAGAGGACTTCGATAACTCTGTGAGCAATTGTTTCCCAACTAGGCTAAACTAATCAAAATGCATGTGTTCATATCAAACTCTGAGCTAAATCTCCAAACAGGTTTTGCAATATGTACTCGTCAAATTATAAAATAGTATCCTTTGTCTAAAATGTAATTTCATCATGAGATATTATTTTATGCCCACCCTATATTTAAACATACTCTTTAATGAGAGAATATTCAATGTCATCGACAGTCATCCCATTTCATTATCCCAATTCATTGGTTCTCTTCACTTACTATTTTTTAATACATTATAATTAATAGCAACAAGTGATAAGTTAAGATTATTTATGCTGTACTTTCTTTACTTAAGAAAGTTAGTTACATAACTGTTTCCACCTGAAAGTTGAATGGTATTATGGATACTGAAAAGTGATTCTAACAGTCTCTCTTATTATAGGGACAAAGTATAATTTTAATAAATTGGTTTAATAAAATAAACTAATATGAAAATTTAAACTAGAATCATTCTTAGCAACAATTAAGACATTTTACACAATTTTTTTTTTAATACACTATTCAAAAATGTATACCACCACTAACATTAAAACTTGATATTATAATTTCTATGTTCCAATTTTTTTTTTCCACTTATATTCTTTTAACAACTGGTTCAAATGTATGTAAAAAACTTATTAAATGTGGTTCTCATTAAGAAACACTAAATTCATTCTGAATATGAAGAACAAACATTCAAATATGAAGAGAGTTAACTGTATTCACTCAAGAAATAAATTATAAGTTAATATCAAAACACAAAACTTTCCTACCTGTGATTGTAACGTTTCAACTTTTGAAGACCATACTTTACATCTGCACCACCCTTGGCTACTGGAAGGCTTTCCAAGTTTACCATCAATTGACTGATGGAAGAACGTTGTTCCTCCATATATAAGCTTTCCATCTCCTTGAGCACAAATTTTGGCATCAATTTGCGATTCTATAAGATGAATATAAAATGTACATCTCAATTTTTTTGGTATTTTGGTATTTTCTCCTTTTTATTAAGATAATTTCTTTTTATTTTGAAAGTGCTTTCTACTAGGTAGTGATCACTGTCAAACTGAATGAGTGATCACATTAGATATTTGCTTGCCTCAAGTGGCAAACATAGATCTAATGTGATCTCACTAGCATTCTTCTTAGTGCAGTCACTAGCCCTTGTAACTGCCTCTGAATACTCATGTCTCCAGTTTTGTCATTTAAATTTTCATTAATGATAATATAATCTATTATAGACTTTGAGTTTCTTGCTTCCCATATGAATTTATGGATATTCTTGTGTCTGAAAAAAGTATTTGTGATTTTAAGTTTATTAAAAAAAAGGAAGTCTATCAAGCATCTTCCATTATTGTTGACCACTGGTTCACCTTCTGATCCTATACATTTGTCCATTGATTGAGCACCAACTTTTGCATTAAAACCTTCTGCTAGTATGAGATATTCATTCTTGTTAGTTTGATCTCTTGTAATTCATCATAAAATTCAACCTTTTAATCATTGTTGCCTTCTACTGGTGCATAGATGCCAATGATTGTTATTGCATAAGATAGAATTTTTAGTCTTAATTTCAGTCTTATTCTGGGTGATATCCGAGAGTAGTCTAATATTTTGTCTTCCCATTTTTTTATTATAAAAGCAACTCCCGATGATGCCCACATTTCACTTGGTATGCCTGAGTATATCGTTATGAAGTTACCTATTTCTTTGGATCCTTTGTTCTTCTTTTTTGTTTTGGTAATGACTGCTATGTCGATATTTCTAGTTTCATTGTCAATTCATCTAATTTATGATTTATTCCCCTAACGTTCCAAGTGGCTACTTTAATGTCCCTAATCGTAGTCCTATATCCATTGCCTAGGTCATTATCCTTGAGATCTGTCCAGTTTTTTCCTTGGAGCTTATTTTGAGTATTTAGAATGTCCCCTGGATAGGTTACCAGCTTTTTGTGGGGTAAGTCTAGTGGTGGGGCTGTCACCTTATAGCCTCTAGACAGGCTTCAGGTGCAGCATTTCTTCTGTATGTGATGGGACGGTTATACTGCAGTTATATATAGTCCAATATATAAAATCAATAAGAGAATTGTAACTAATTTTGTTATGGAAACAATTTAATCGTTCATCTGAATTATTTCTATGCAGTCACATATTCCATGGTTGGGAAGTACTGCTAGACAAATGATTTTAGTTGTGGGTTTGCAGGCACATATTTTTATTTACTTAAATTTAAGTATTTTTCAGTGAAATATTGCAATACTTGTATATATATTTAAATATTTCTCTTTTTACACATGCAGCATGTTGAAACTATGTAAGTAACCCTGATTTTTCATATTCTGTATAAAAGTACAGTGGTGAAAACATTTATTGTGTAACGTATCATTTTTTGCTGTTTCTATACCAAGTTGCTCTATCTGAAATAAACATAAAATGTTGTATGCATATATCTTTTTTTTTTAAATCTGCTGTTTCTAGTGAAATGGTCTATCTTACTACAAAATAAGTACCAAAGCAGAAGGTTGGCGCAATATATTTTTACACCACTGCATGTATAATTTAAATAAGTGAATTTAAAATAGTTTTAAGGTTTTGATTGTTTGTTGATTATCTGCATTGTATATCCTTTGTAAATGTAGGTTTTTATATGACTGCACTTCATAAGCACTAAATTCTAAACTGGCCTCAAGTGTCAAGCAAATATCTAATGTGATCTCACTAGCATTCTTCTTAGTGCAGTCACTGCCACTTTGCTAGCAATACACAGAGTGACAATTGGAAAATGAGACTTATTCTATAAAAATAATAATAATCACATATCAAGGGTGTAGTGTCAAACAACATTAACTACAAAACTGCATTTTCTTTTTGTGATAACTTTTGTTTTACTTTATACAACAAACAATGCATATCATGTCATAGAACATCTCTAAAACTTTACAAGTTAGTTTAGGCTGTAAGTACATTTTTGGTAAACAAAGAAAATGTGCTTTCTAACAGGAGCGACTGCTTCTACAGGGATGGGATAAACTTAAATATAAAGGGTGCAAGAATATTTGTTGATGCTATCGAGGCACTGTTAGGTGGGTCAGAAAACTGCCAGCTTGGGGGGTGGATTTACAGACTAAAAGATTAACAGTAGCTACAGGCAGAGGTGAAAGTGATTCTTGCACTGCTTTTTTTTGTAATGAGCAGCAACCTAAAGAGCAAGTAGCTTGGGGATTTCAAGAACTGCTGAGAGTCATCATGGAACAAGTAAATACATGGGCTGTGTTGCGATAACAAAGAGTAGGAACACATGCATGTATATTTGTATGTACACCAATGCCAGAAGTATAGTAAATAAATTTGATTAATTTGAAGTGCTAGTCAAGACATCAAAGGCAGATATTGTTGGGATATCAGAGACATGATGTCACACAGATATAAGCAGTGCAGAATTGAAAAATTTGGGAAATGTGTCTATCCTTTCTGTACAACGTGTACAGAAAGGATAGACAGAATAGGAAGGGAGGAGGGGGTAATGCTTTAAGTTACGAAACACAAAATCTAAGGAAGTGCATCCAGTTGACATTGGTGGACAATGCAATGTTAAGTCAGTTTTTGGTGTGACATAAGCACTAGGAAAGGGAAAATGAAAATAGGAGTGTGTTATAGGCCTAATGACTAGGCAGAGAAAAAAACGCTACACATACTTGTTACAAAGAATTACAAAAGCCAGTCCACTAAGTTCGAAGGGCTAATTGTGGCATGCGAACTTAAATCTGCTCGCATTGATATTGCAGTTATATACCCCCCCCCCCCCCCAGGACCCGATTCTGAAACCATCGATGAGATAAATAGTTGGCTCATTCATGGGCTCCGTCAGTCATGTGGAGACTAACTTTTCATCTCAACTTGTTCATCTTCAGTCCAGATTGCTAAGATGCACACACGCATACGAAAATGCATTTGTGCACGTACAAAAATGCATGTTCGCACGTGAAAATGCATATGCACACGCACATACGAAAATGCATATGTGCACATACAAAAATGAATATACGAAAAATTCATACGCATTTTTCGTATATTCATTTTTGTATATTCAAATATCCATTTTCGTATCTTCATATGCATACGCATATGAAAATATATATGCGCAAACGAAAATGCACATGCGCCATCAAAAATGAATATACGAAAAATGCATGTGCACGCGCACACAAAAATAGACATGTGCACGCTCATACTAAAATAGACATGCATGCGCATACAGAAATGAATACTGTATACAAAAAATGCACGCACACACTCGTACGAAAATAGACATGCGCATGGCGTACGAAAATAGACATGCGCACGGCGTACGAAAATAGACATGCGCACGAAAATAGACACGCGATACGAAAACAGACATGCGCATACGGAAATGCACATGCGCACCTGCATACCCTACCGAAGGCAAAGCAGAATACTTTCAGACAGTTGCTATAAAGGGCAAGTTATTTGTGGTAATTTATGTGATGCCTGAAATAAACCTGCACCTGAAATAAACACAGCTCGCTAGTTTATTTCAGGTGCAGTCTTGAACAGCCGGAGGCAATGACCCAGATACCACGAGGTGGGAGCACTCACCATCTCGTGGTATCTGGGTACCACATAATTATATGTGTATGTAATGGAGAACATTTATTTTATGTACAAATATTAAATATTTTGTGCATCTTTTCGCTACCGTTTATTATTGATTAGGAAATATCCCATGGCGTAGGCTGCGACTGACAAATACATATGTTACATTACGGGAATACGGTGCTCACATAGCGCTGATTCAATTAGCGCACTGTTTTTTGGGAATGAATTGCGGGGGTCACCTTTATTTACACGATACCTCCATTTATTCCTATGGGATGCAAAATACATTTTTGCAATTTTTTTTTTAAGTTTGCACCGGCCAGCAAGAATTTCCGTAAGCTGGGAGTGCCCGTGTTAAGGGAGGCAGCAAAGGGGATAGTTTATCCCTTAGTCATAATTATGAGAGCATCTTTGGATTTAGAAGAGGTCCCTGTTGACTGAAGATACCCAATTCACAAAGGTGGATCAAAAGGTGACGCAAGTAATTATAGACCTGTTAGCTTGACTTCTCTTCTGAGGAAAATAGTTGGGTCACTGGATAAAGAAGTAATGTAGGACCATCAAGACAGTAATGCACTTAGGCTGTAGTCACAGCATGGATTTAAGGGATGATCCTATGTGACCAGTTTGGATATTATGATGCTGTAACAAAGGAACTGAATGCAAAAAAATTATTTTATCATATGTAGGTAGTTCTCGACTTTATGAATTAATTCATTCCTAGCACACGCTCGTAAAGCGAAAACTCATAAAGCGGGAATTTAATTCCCATAGACCTAATGTTAAAAATAGGGGTTACGTTATCAACAATGAAATTAGTTAGCTGATTAGTTTATGTTTAAACAATTATTGATTTATTCAAAGAAATGAAAATGTAGCCTGTAAAATCAAGCAAATTATAATAATAGAGAAATTATTCATGACTTACAAATGTAAGTCATAAATTGAGGAGTCTGCTGACGAGGCTACTAGAGACGGTCGTGTTCAAAGCCGCTAAGTGGATTTTTCTTATTTATTGATTTGAAATTATTGTTTTTCTAAAACTTTTGATTTAAATTTAGTAGTATAACATTATTTTGTGATTTTCTGATTAATTTGGTGTATTTATTCTTTACTCGGCCTTGTAATTGCATAAAAGTATCGGTAAAGGTTTCCACGTGTTTCAACTCCGCTAACCGTTCGTAATTTTCCCGCCTTTGTGATACGATAGTTATATACCGTACTAGATAGCGTTAGTTGAACTTCGTTAGCAGTTAAATTGTACGTTTAAATAAATACATCTAACGACTTAGATTACAAACGTAATATAATTAATTATATTTAACATAATTAATAACATAACATAATTAATTAATTAATTAATAGAATCATGACTCAGACCAGAGCAGCAAAGCAAAAGGCTCAAGCTAATGGAAGTGCTGTGGCTCAGAGCAGAACTGAGGGGGGGCAGTTGTCCTCTGACTCACAGCCTTATAAAATGCACTGTTTGCTTGATGTTTGCAGAGCAATCGGGTACGGGACATGATACTGCCAAGGGGGATGTCTTTGTGTGTGCGCGATGCAAGGAGTGTATCGATATCAGGCAACAACTCGGCGTTCTTGTGGGCCTATATGAGAGCTTGAAGGACAGGGTGGATGCCCTCGAAGAAACTAAATTGAGGGGCCCATCAAGCTCTCAGCTGCCCACATCAATGCCAGAGCTTGCACTTGGGCATCGCGTGACACAGAGACAACCCCCAAGGCAGAATGCGCTGGTCCCGAAGGAACTAGTAGTTGTTGGTGACTCTATTGTCAGGGAAACGGGGAACATGCTTTGTAAAAAAGATAGGTGGAACAGGACCAGGGTATGTCTGCCAGGGGCAAAGGTTGATGACGTTGTGGAGCGAATATTATCTTTTAAGGGCACAAAAAGTGATATAGTTGTACACGTTGGCACTAATAATATTAAGAGTAGGAGACCGGCAGAATTACTTAACAAGTACAGGTCACTGTTGAACAAAAGCCGAGAATTAGGGTTGAATTTGAAAGTGTCTACAATTCTGCCCAGACACAATAGGAAGGAGTATATGATGAGAGCCTTGTCGATCAATTCGGCCCTGGAAAGATTCTGCAAGGCTCAAGGGGTAGAATTTTTTTCAGCCTGGACTGTACTTGTTAACAGGAGAGATTGCTTCTACAGGGATGGGATACACTTAAATAGAAAGGGTGCAAGAATATTTGCTGATGCTATCGAGGCAGTGTTAGGTGGGTCGGAAAACTGCTAGCTTGGAGGGAGACAAAGACCAATAGATTGACAGTAGCCACTGGCAGAGGTGAAAGAGATTCTTGCACTGCTTCTATTAGAATGAGCAGAAGCCTGAAAAACAAGATGCATGGTATTTCAGAGACTGCTGGGAGCCATTGCGGTACAAGTAAACACATGGGTTGTGTTAGGGTAGCTAAGAATAGAAACAGGTGCAGGTATACTTGTGTGTACACCAATGCTAGGAGTTTAGTAAATAAATTTGATGAATTTGAGGTATTGCTCAAAACATCAAAGGCAGATATTGTTGGGAAATCAGAGACGTGGTGTCACACAGATATAAGGGATGCAGAACTGCAATTTGGGGAGTACAAAGTCTACAGAAAGGATAGACAGGATAGGAAGGGGGGAGGGGTTATGCTATTAGTTAAGAAACACATAAAAACCAAGGAAGTGAAGCCAGTCGACATCGCTGGACAGTGCAGTGTCGAGTCAGTTTGGTGTGACATAAGCATTGGGAGATCAAAATTGAGAGTAGGAATGTGCTATAGGCCTAATGACTCTGATGAGTATAATAAGGAACTGTACAGAGAAATAGAGTGGGCCAGTAAATCAGAGAGTCTTATAATGGGAGATTTTAATTTCCCAGATATTGACTGGAATTTGGGGGCTGGTTACTCACACACTAGCAGGGCTTTTGTTTGGATGATTGTTTTCTACATCAGCATGATTTATTGGATGATTGTTTTCTACATCAGCATGATTTATTGGATGATTGTTTTCTACATCAGCATGTTCGGGAGGCAACTAGAGGGAGTAATACTCTTGATTTGATTATCAGCAGTGATTCTTCATGCATTAAGAATCTGCAGATAAATGAACCACTAGGTGGCAGTGATCACAGTGTGCTGAAGTGGGATTTACTCAAAGAGGTAACTACTTAGGGGTAAAGGGAAGGGTTATTGCTTCCGTAAAGGCGACTACGATGGACTGAGACAGTATTTAAATTCTATACAGTGGGACCAGCTGATGATGTTACCAACAGCAAATTCAAAATGGGAAGCATTCAAAGAACTTATCTTGGAAGCTACTAACATACCAACTAAGAAATATTGTTCAAGGTTTAGGCCAAAATGGATGTCAGATGAACTAATGAGGCATATGGCAGAGAAGAAAAATGCATGGGATACTTACAAATTAACACATGACACAGAAGCCTATGATAGATACAAGTTGATATGCAACCAAGTTACAAAGGAGGTTAGGCAGGCGAAGGCAGATTACGAGAAATCTTTGGCAAGGGATGCAAAGAAAAACAGCAAAGAGTTCTTTACTTATGTGAACTCTAGAAGGAAGGGGATGAATCAGATTGGTCCACTTGATATTGATGGGTCAACTGTTGATGATCCTGCTGAGGTAGCTAACAAACTAAATGAATATTTTGCATCGACATTCACACATGAGGAGTTATTCAGCGAGGGGAATGCCAGAGGTGTATTCAACTCTAGCAGTAAGCTACAGAATCTTGAAATAACTGGGAGTAAAGTGGAGGAGAAACTGTTGAAGATAAACACAAGAAAGGCACCCGGGGTGGATGGGATCTATCCAGTTATATTAAAGGAGGCAGCAAAGGAAGTAAGCAAACCCTTAGCCATAATTATGAGAGCTTCCTTGGACTCAGGGGAGGTACCCGTAGACTGGAAATGTGCAAATGTGACCCCAATTCACAGAGGAGGATCAAAGGCTGACACAAGTAATTATAGACCTGTGAGCTTAACTTCTGTTCCAGGAAAATTAATGGAGGCACTGGTTAAAGGAGGACTGCAGGATCATTTAGACAAGACTTCAGTTATAGCTCAGACACAGCATGGTTTTGTTAAGGGGAAGTCTTGCCTGACCAATTTGATTGGATACTATGATGCAGTCACAAAAGAACTGGATGCAGGGAATAACTTTGATATTATATACTTGGATCTTAGAAAGGCTTTTGATACTGTTGCACATGGAAGACTACTACACAAATTGGAGCAGTGTGACATTGGAGGCAAATTGCTGCTATGGATAAAGGGGTGGTTGAGAAGGAGAAGACAAAGTGGTAATCAATGGACACTGCTCATCGTGGACTAATGTTATTAGTGGAGTCCCTCAGGGCTCAGTGTTGGGTCCATTATTGTTTTCTGTATTTATAAATGATATTGATGATGGTATATCAAGCTTAATGTCCAAGTTTGCAGATGATACAAAGATTGGCAGGGTTGTCAAGGACACTACTGACACTATGCTGCTGCAACAGGATCTGGAAAGGTTGAGCAGATGGGCTGAGAGGTGGCAAATGAAGTTTAACATTGACAAATGTAAAGTACTACACATGGGAAACAGCAACCCCAGAGCAACGTATCAACTGTGTGGTACTACACTGACAGTGGTAGAGAATGAAAGGGACTTGGGGGTGGTTCTGCAGGCAGATATGAAGTTCTCTGAGCAGTGCAGACGGGCTGCAAGAGTAGCTCATGGAGTATTGTCAACGATATACAGGAATTTTTCCAGCAGGGATAAGGAGGTGATTATTCCATTGTATAAGGCAATGGTCAGGCCACACCTAGAGTACTGTATACAGGTCTGGAGGCCTCATTTCAAGAAGGATGTAGAGCTGCTGGAACGAGTACAGAGAAGGGCAACAAGATTAGTGAATGGAACAAAGGGGTGCTCTTACGAAGAAAGGCTTAAGTTTTGCAAATTACAGTGTCTGGAGACTAGGCACCAGCGAGGTGATCTGATAGAGGTGTATAAAGCCTTGAATGGTTTGAGCATGCTCAATGCTGATGGGATTCTTCCTCTCGCTCAGAATAATCACCTGAGAGGGCATAAATTCAAATTGAGGAAAGACAGATGTAGGATAGACGTGCGGAAATTTGCCTTTAGCCAGCGGGTGGTTGGTTGGTGGAACAGACTCCCATCCCTTGTGGTGGAGGTTGATAGCCTAAATAAGTTTAAGGCTCAGCTGGAGAGGTATTTTGAACGAAGAGAGGGGTGAAGTGGAAGTGGGTTTTTTTTTTTTTTTTTTTTTTGGCTGATGCTGCATAAGCTTGCTTTCTTGCATCAAATGCCTCTACTAATGCTAATGCTAATGAAATTAGTTAGCTGATTAGTTTATGTTTAAACAATTATTGATTTATTCAAAGAAATGAAAATGCAGCCTGTAAAATCAAGCAAATTATAATAATAGAGAAATTATTTATGACTTACAAATGTTAAAGAACGTTTATCATCATCATCTACTAAATGCAAACTCGTTGATCACTCATTATTGGCGTGACACTCGTTGGTTTGTTGCACAAAGAGTTGTCTTCAGAAATGCTTCAAGGGGCATTTATTTCCAAGAAAATCTTCTCTTTTCTTTATAAATTTCAATAGCATGTATAAGCACAGAACACACAAATTGTAACTAACACGATTTGCGCGGAGTAACAAGTTTACGAAGCTTAAAAAAAAAAAAAAAGGAATGAAGAGAAGATTCCGAAAATTTATTTGTTTTTTATATGATTGAAGATTTCAGTAAAGGGCAAACATATTTCACCATAATAGCGTAAAAACCCACACAATTCCAGCTGTTAGTATTTTCACAAATGCAATACCTGTTACTACCTGTTTATAATTGCTTGCAGTAACAGAAAAGCCCAATAAACCGGAAAGTGCAAATTGTTTTTATTGTTTTATGGCCGTGACTTCCAGAAATGTGCTTTAGAAAAATATCACAAAGTCGTTCAAAATTAGTTCTTATAACGTATGATAACGATGAAAGTTTAGTGCGTTTAATGATTTGAATTGGTAACTAATACAATTTACACTATAAAAACGACCTTTTAGGGAGTTATATAGCGAAATTTTGAAATTCCGAGCTTGTGAAATGAATTACTAAAAAACAATGTGTTATTGGGTTCACATTACGATATTTTCACGATACGATGGTAATGGATTAATATCGTAAAGTGGGGTACGCTGTATTGTATAGCCACGTGCGGTATTTATGAATGTTTATCATCCATTTTTTGCAATTAATGTTCATATTTTCAATTTTGTTGATACTTGATACTTGAAAAAACAAAACTCGTAAAGCAAGAACTGCCTGTACTTATATTTCTGGAAAAACTTACTGTTGCATGTAAGACTACTGTACAGATTGGAATAGTGTGGCATTAAAGGCAAGTTACTGCTATGGATAAAGGGATGGTTGAGTGAGAGACTACCAAGAGTGGTTATCAGTGTACAGTAGTCTTCATGGACTGATGTTATTAGTTGAGTCCTTTGGGATTCACTGCTCGGCCCATTGCTGTTTTCTGCATTTATTAATGATATTAATGAAGGTATATATCAGGTGCTGTGTCTAAGTTTGCAGATAATACAAAAGTTGGCAGGGTGGTTAATGATGGTAATCAAGATATGCTACTACAAAAGATTACAGATAAATTAGGCATTTGGGCTGAGAAGCAGTAATTGAAGTTAACATCAACAAGTGAAAGATACTTTATATATGTAGCAGAAATCCCAGATTAATTTACCAACGCAATACCACCACAGTCAGGATAGTGGAGAATGAAAAAGCTTTAAGGGTAATTGTGTAGCGAGATATGAAGTTCTCTGACCAGTGCAGACATGCTACCAGAGGAGCTCATGGGCTTTTGTCAGTGATATACAGCAATTTTACTATCAGAGATTGGTAATTATCTCTTTGCACAGGGTATCCACTTGACATGGGAGAACAATTTGATTTGATTTGATTTTTAATGGCGCTTTGGCAGCTAAGGCCATAATGCGCCAAGTCAGATTTAAAACGCTACATTACATTTTGGTAGCCGCGGCTACCATGGGAGAACAATGCAATGTTGAGTCAGTTTGGTGTGACGTAAGCACCCGGAAAGCAAAATTGAGGGAGCGTGTTATAGGCCTAATGACTCTGATGAGTATAATGAACAGCTGTACGGAGAAATAGTGGGCCAGTAAATCTGATTGTCATATAATCGGGATTTTTAACTTCCCAAATATTGATTGGAACTTATGGGTTGGTCACTCACACATAGAGGCTTTTTCATTATTTTCTACAGCAGCATGTTCGAGAGGCAACCAGAGAGAGTAATACTCTTTATCTGATTATCAGTAGTGATTCTTCGTGCATTAAGAATCTACAGGTAAAGGAACCACTAGGTGGCAGTGATCACACTGTACTCATGTGGGATTTACTCAAAGATGTAACTACCGTCAGGGGTAAAGGGAAGCGTTTTTGCTTATGTAAAGGTGACTACTGTGGTCTGAGACAGTTTTTAAATTCTATCCAGTGGGATCAACTGAGTGCAACCCAAAGTTACCAACAGCAAATTCTAAATGGGAAGCATTCAAAGAATTAATCTTGGAAGGTACTATGCTTTTCATACCAACTAAGAAATATTTTTTACAAAGTTTAGGCCAAAATGGATGTCAGATGAACTAATGTTACGTTTGGAAAAACTAGGTTGTTATATTTATTTAGTTAAAGTACAATTTAATTGACAGTGAAATTTAATAAGATTAGAAATTTTACTGACTATTTGATACTACTATACTTGCTATCTAGTTTTCTGTTAAACCTTACACTATCTAGTTCAGTGTATAAATTGTATCGTAAAACAATGGCTGCAAGTTACGAACAGTAAATCTATGGACACAAGGTATTAATTACTTTCAAAATCGCGCTATCTGAATTCAAAATAAACCACGGAGCTTGACTAGATCTATAAGCTACTTATAGAAAATAATTTAATCTAACAATTAAATCAATAAACAGACTAAATATAATTAAAAACTTAGCATTCGCTGGATTAGATACCCTTTAGCAATACCCACATGTTCCACACTCTTAACTGTCAGTTTGACTGATGAAGGTTAACAAACTAACCAAAAGCCTTTTGTATGTATTTAATTTAGTATATATGTGTTTTCCAATTAATATTAAACTTGTCATGATTTATTCTGTCTCCATTTCGCTCTGTGTTATGCAGTAATTCATAATAATAATAATGAATCCAGAGCACACGGGCCTCTTTAATTTCTTGATATTCAGCTCAATGAAAGTCAAAACGTTTTCAGCAGTGTGATGTATAAATTACAGTAAATATATTTAAAAAATCCCTCTTTTTACTAAAATGATGACACCCTATGTATTTCTTATTCTTGAACAATGGTTCTTAAAATAAATGCGTAGTATAATGCATTGTCACACACACACACACACACACACACACACACACACACACACACACACACACACACACACACACACACACACACATTTATTTTCAGATCTTGATATACCTAAGATGTGCATTTAATCCTCTAGTTTTAAACTTTTGTTTTTCTATTGTATTTTAGGAGGATCAGAATAGAGGGAAGCCAAACTGGGAACATTTGAATGATGAGTTACATGTATTAATTTCTGTAGAAGACACTCCTAATAGGGCAGCTTTAAAACTGCAACGAGCTGTTGAGGAGATAAAAATGCTTCTTATTCCTGTGGTAAGTTACACCGTATTTCAGTTTTTTCTTTAAAATATTTTAAGTTTATGTTCAGTTAATTTGTAGATATATACTATCTAGGCTTCCAACTATGTATAATAAAATTCTGGGAAGTTTTCATGGTGTGGTCTGTAGGCATCAGAAAAAAGGGAAATGTTGGGGGACAACTTTCCACCCTCAGAGTTTTAGACAGGTTTACTTAAATTTTTCTTTCGTTTACTGATGGTCTGTAGGTATCTGAAAAAAACATGGAAAGGTTATGGGACAGCTTTCTCTCCCTTTGAATTTTAGAAAGGCTTACTTAAATTTTTCTTTCAAAAATATTTAAGAAGTCTACAAAAAAGAACTGCAAAAATAAAAATTGCATTTTGTTTCCTATTTTGAAATATGAAAGTATATACTGTATTTAGCACATAATTTTTGCCAAGTGGAAACATTTTAGAATATTTGTGTTGTGATGGGAATTCTTCTTTTCAACGAACTAAATGCAAATTAGAATTTAAAACTTCTCACATAAATGGCAGAAGACATATTTATCTGTGTTAGTATTTCTATCATGCTAACATCAGTAGACCATGTTGTGCAATGATTAATATTGCCAGTACAAAATGAATTAGACTTCAAGTAAGGTACTGAATGACAGCAGTACTGATTTATATATGCAACTCAGACATTCCGCTTTATGTTAAGAGGACAAAGAAAATCCTACTTTGAGCTTTTTATTAATTTCTGGCATTTTTGAAATATAAAAAAAAAAATGTCAGATTATACTTTTCCTATATTCTGACATTATTTTCTAGAACTTGAATCTACATTACAATATCAACTGCACTGCATATTGATTCCAGTTAGGTTGGTTTCAGCTGTATTCTTATGCAGATTTTTGTACATCACAATTTTCACATTTTATCAAAGAGCATCAAGTTAATGCAGATAATTAGTAGGGCATTTGAATTGATGAAATTTAAACAAATATGTTGACTGTTAACATGCTGGAACAGGAATTAATGGATGAGTACAACTTTGAGTTTACTTGTACAGAGTTTAGAAAAATTACTTAGGTGGATTGTAGGAGAGGCAGATTTTCTGAAATGACATCAATGAAGGGATATAGGAAACACTGTCAAAATCGGCAGAACATTTATTATTATTATTATTATTATTATTAGCCATATGGTGCAAAGAAGCCTGAGGTTTATGCTGCACCAGCCAAAAAAAAAACAAAAAAAACTGCCTCTTCACTGCCTCTCTGCCGCCAAGAGAGGCAGTGTAGTTTTAGTTCAGCAAAATGCAAGATCTTACACCGGTGAAAAGCAACTCTAAAATAACTTATCCACTTGGTGGAACTGAATTAAAAATAGAGGAAGAAGGGGATTTGAGAGTTACAATATGTTCAGACATAAAATTCTCTGAGCCATGGAAAGGAAGGCCCGTGGTGTTGATGATTCTTTGAACATTCTCTTTGAGAGATAGGAATGACATAATCCTACAGTACAAGGTAATTGTAGGCCTGCACTTGGAATACTGTATTCAGATATGGCAACCACACCCAAAAAAAGACATATCTAAATTCTGGAAAAGGTCCAAAGATGGGCAATGTGCCTGATGAGATTGGCAAAGCTATATGAGAAAAGACCTTCAGTATGTGGGCTATGGAGTGTAGTAACTAGGCACCTTAAAGGAGACCTGATTGAGATGTACAAGCCTCTGGGAGGAGAAAGTAAGGTGAATGAGGGAGAAAATTTCATTGTTCTAAATGATTTTAGAACTAGGGGCCATAGATTCAAATTATGTGGTGGGGTTTAGATTTAGACTGGATTGCATGAAGTTTTCTTTTAGAAAGCAAGTTGATAACTGGAATAAGTTGCCTCCATGCGTAGTTGAGGCTGATTGGTTGAGGAGATTCAAAGGTCAGCTAGATAGGTACCTACATGAGGAAGGAGTCAAATAGATAGTTTCTTTTATTTTACAAAACTAGCAAAATGAAATCAAAACATAAGTTTCTGTTGAGTTCCTGGACATGTAGGAATAGATGGCAATGAACAGGCAGACCAAGCAGAAAAACGAGAGGAAAGCCTGATCAACAAAACTACCATAGCTACACTATAAAATTACAGTCTGAAATGGCGGCGAAAGACAGTGGCAACAAAAATGGCAGGAGCAAGCCAGTAACAAATTATGGATAAAACCATTGTTACAATGTTGGAAAACCAGTACAAGATCTAACATACAAGGAGTTACACTAGGAAGACTAAGAATAGGACATACCAATATTACTCACTCCTACCTGTTCCAAGCTGAATTTCCACCTCAGTGCTCTGACTGACGGCGCCTCTGTAGCCAGGTGGGAAGGAGCAGCAGCGCATAGCACACACACACTTCTTGATTAGACCGGGGTTTGAGCCTGTCACCACCAAATACGGAGGATGCGGAAAGGTCAGGGAATGATCACCACATTTCCCGGAGCAATATGGCCTTAGTTGCTAATGCTCCTAAAAAAAAAAAACCAAATAACAATAACAGCTCTGACTGACAAACAGTGCTAACAGTTCAACATATTCTACTTGATTGCCCTAACTTTACACTCGAACAACAAATTATTTTTAAATCCATAAAAGCAATGGACACTATTTCATTATAAACAATATTGGCAGATATACCTAATATATCCAGCATTCCAGTTTCTGAAATGAATAAACTATTATACTTTAATGTAAAAGTCTTCAGTGAGTACTCGGGAATGAATTTTTTTTTGACTGGTGCAGCATAAGCCTCAGGCTTCCTTGCGCCATATAGCTAATAATAATAAATTGCAAATCATAAGTTCGGCACGCTATAGTCATAAAAGCTGATATGCCAGTAAAATACCCAAACCTACCAACTAACCAATCTTTTATTTTATTATTATTTTATTTCACTTATTTTTGGCTTGTACAAGGAAGCCTTGTACAAGCACAAGCCAATTAGTATTAGTACAGCTATTACTAATACAGCCCAGTATATACTGGCTATTATGAGAAGTCTGGCAAAAAATGTAAAAAAAAAAATAAAAAAAAAGTAGTAAAGACTTCTTTCCTTATGTAAACGGCGCCTCCATAGCCAGGTGGGAAGGAGCAGCAGTGCGTAGCACATGCTTCTGGATTAGACCATGGTTCGAGCCCGTCACCACCAAATACGGAAGATGCGGAAAGGTCAAGGAATGAGCACCGCATATCCCGGAGCAATATGGTCTTAGTTGCTAATGCTCCTAAAAACCAAACAACAACAAACAAACCTTATGTAAACACTAGAAGGAAAAGGATGAATCATATTGATCTGCTAGAAAAGAGGTAATTCCAGCTTACTTGAGCAATATCTTATACATTAACTCCCAATTTTAACTATGCTTATGCCCTTCATGGGGGGGGGTTTCCTAGCAGGTTGCTCTAATGGGGGCTGTCAGAACAACACACTCTACATGTACTCAGTCCACCTGCACACCTGTAATACTTACACATACATAGGTACACTTTTTTTTTTTTTAAATAATACACATTTTGGACAGACTGATTTTCAACACACAAGACTGCATTCTCTCACACATTTGCCATCTTGCATTCATCATCATACTAGACATAGGTGTCACCTAGATATGGACATCTATCAAGATGATCATTTTTTTTATAATATAATACTGGTCACAAGCATTCACTCAGTCACCTCATCGTTTATGCAGATGACCTGCCATTCACATACTTTTTCTTTTTTTTTTTTATGATAGCCCCAAACACAAGAGGTATTAGAATCTATAGTGCTTGGACTGAAGGTTGAGAATATGAAAGAAAATACTTGAAGTTAGACTTGAACTTCAGTGGATTGTAATTTTCAGGAAATATGTATGAAGGAAGGTTGTTCCTGAAAACAGAAGTTGAATGGATAAATGAGGAAGAAGAAAAGTTGGCTCTGTGATTGCGAAGTTGGACAGTAAAAGGATATTGACTGGTTGCAGCATGAGTTTGGATTGCTTTGCAGGAGAGAGAGCAGGAATTATAGAAGCCAATTCAGAAGAACAGTGTCCATGGAAGTATCTATAGAAAAGGCAAGCAGCAGAAACAGAATGTCTGTGAGACAGTGTAGAGAGACTTTGTTAGAGATGGGCAATTAATTAACTTAAATGCCCTCTTTTGAATGGAATCTAGAAGCCAGAGAGATTTTGGGGGTACTGCCCCAGATGTGGGAACAACATTCAGTGGTAGGATGGATTTGTACAGAGTGAACAGCTCTTTGGAAGAAAAGTAATGCTGAGAGCGAAAAAGAAAACCCAATTTTTAGATGCAGAGGAAACAATATTTGTAATATGCTTATGCCAAGAGATACATGATCTTTCCTAGAAATCACATTGTATCAATAAGATAAGCATAGGAGCAGAAGAATCCTTTTTGAAAGATATAAGACAGGACTGAGTTTTAGAAGGATTTAAATCAGCTAAGTTATCCTGACCCACTAAAGAATTACCTGGGGATCAGAATTTAAGGAATTGATAATGGATATTCGAGAAGTTGAAGCTGTTTGTGCAGGACATGTTTTCTCAGACTGGAAGGTGGAATGCAATGTGCTATTATCAGGAAAACTGTGAATAGGATTTCCAGTCATTGGAACAAGATCATTAATATATAACAGGAAAAGAGTGGGAGAAAGAACCTTGGGGGGGGGGGAAGAACACCTGTATTAGTGGAAAAGTTAAAGACAGAGTCATCTACTATCACCCACAGTAACTGGATACCCAATTACAAAAAAGAGTTGGAAAACCATAAGATGGAAGCTTATTTAGAAGACCTTTATGCCAAACATGATCAAAAGCCTTTGAAATGTCAAGAACAACTGCTTGAGTTTAACCAAACTTTTCCATTAAATTTGTTCATAGGTAAGTAACATAAGCCAGAATATCACCAGTGGATTGATGCTGACGGAATCGATACTGCCAGTCATTGATCAGGTGGAAGGTTTCTAGATAGTTTAAAAGTTTGTGGTTAATTCGTTTCTCCATAGAAGTATGTACAGTGGAATGATAATTGGATAGGAGGGATTTGTCACCACTGGCTGGATATGAGCAAACTTCCAAGCAGAAGGGAATAAGGAATAAGAATGTGTAAAAAGGTGATGCAGAACAGGAGTAAATTTAGGAGCACAGGTTTTGAGAACAAGTATAGAAATGCCATCAGGACCTGGAGTTTTCTTTGCATCAAGATTGTTCAAAATTCTTTTGATAGAAGACCACAGGAGGCATTGAATGGAATATACTGGGCTTGGTAGGAGGTGGTTTACCAAATTTATCCTATACTTGAGTTGGAAGGAAAATGGGATGTGCTAGTACGTCAGCTTTATCTTTGGCTGAAGTGGCAGTAGAGCCAACAATAGAATTTTGTTGGTTCTATTGATAGCAATAGAATTTTGACAGAGGTGGGAACAGAGATGGGCAAAAGTTGTGGACAATAGCTTTGGAAAGAGACCTGGATACTCGACTACCATTTGGATGAGAAGCAAGTTTTCTGTTTTTGGCCTGTTCAAAATCTAGTTTGGACTGATTTTTTTTTTTTTTTTTTTTTTTTTTTTTTTAGGAGCATTAGCAACTAAGGCCATATTGCTCCGGGATATGCGGTGGTCATTCCCTGAATGACCTTTCCGCATCCTCCATATTTGGTGGTGACGGGCTCGAACCCCGGTCTAATCAAGAAGCGGTGGACTGATTAATAGCTGCCTTACAATTGTTGTGAACTTTGGTGTAGGCAGAAAATGAATGTAGAAATTTGGATACAAGCCAATTACAATATAAACATTCCTCTCTTGAATCACCTTAGCACATTTATCAGAAAACCAAGGTTCAGATAAAGGATGAGATTTTAAAGAGGAGTGTATAACAAAGGATTTCATCCTTACAAGAATAATTTTACTGACATGATCTGAAACGTTGACATCAAAAGATTTGAAACAGTAATCTGACCAAGGAAAAGAAGAAAAGAAATCACATACAGTGAAACTTCTCCTAACGGACACCTCTCTTTTACAGACATCTCTCTACAACGGACATTTTCAAATTCCCCAACTCTCTTCTATTGGTTTTAACGTGTTTTCAGCTTCTGTCTAGCGGACATTCTCTGTAACGGACGCAGACAGGCAATCTGCACTGTTTCGTTTAGATTAGCACTTAATTTGATCTCCCCATAATGGACAGCGGGTGAGCTACGGCCCTTTTTCTAGGAACATTTCTTCCACGTATTGCCTCAATCGTGTGTTTATTTTCTATTTCCGATTCTCTGAATTTTATCAAGGTTTACGTCGCGGTTCTAAACCCTTTTTCAAGAATTTTAAGGCACGTGTAAAACTTCTGATGAATTCGGTGGGGGGGGGGATTTTGTCGGCCTTTCGTCTTTTGAGTTTCAGTTTTCAGGTTTGTTCAGTGTTGTGTGACGTGCACAATGTCTTCTCGTAAACATTTAACTTTAAAAGATAAAGTCACTCATTAATGCGTATGATCGGCAAAAAAATAGTGTTCGCAATCTCGCTGCAAAATTCAAAATCGGGAAGACGCAGGTAAGCGACATCCTAAAGAAAAAAAAAATGAACTGCTCAAACAATTTTGGCAACACCTAAATGATCAGGTTCAAAAACTGTTGGACTTCAAATTGACAATGTTACGTATGAGTGGTTTTGTCGCACACGTTCTAAAAAAATTCCCATTAATGGGCCTATTATTAGGGAAAAGACTTTGGAGGTTGCTAAATCTGTGGGAGTAAATGAGTTCAAAGCTTCTGTGGGATGGCTAGACAAGTTCAAAACTCGGCATAAAATTTCTTGGAAAACCGTAAGTGGTGAAGGTGGATCTGTTGATACTGGGCTTGTAATAGAGTGGACCATCAAATTGGAAGATTTATGTCGTGATTTTGAAGCTAAGGATATTTACAACTGTGACGAAACAGGGTTGTTTTTTAAAGCTGTTCCTGAAAAAACAATGAGTCTAAAAAACAAAGTGCCAGGATGGAAAAATTTCTAAGGAACCCTTGACTGTACTATTGTGTACAAATATGCTTTGAGACTTTGAACAACCTCTTGTTATAGGAAACCCACAAAACCTCGTTGTTTCAAGGTCATAAAGTTGAATCTTTTGAATGTTGACTGGAAGTCTAATAAAAAAGTGTGGATGACACGAGATATCATGAGTGAATGGATGTCACTTTAACCAAAACATGATTCGTCAAAACAGAAAAATTATTCTTTTCATGGATAATGCTGCATCTCACCCGCACATTGAATTGTCCAACATTCAAATCATTTTCTGCCACCAAACACATCTGCAGAGTGTCAGCCCTTGGATAAAGGGATAATAAAAAATTTTAAACTTCGCTACAGAAAACGTGTTTTAAGACATCTCATTGCAAACATGAACGATGTAACATGTGCGAGTGACCTTGCAAAGAAACTCAGCATCCTAGATGCAATTCAATGGATTTCCTCTTCAGTAAACGCAATTAGAAAACAAACTGTCGTGAACTGTTTTGTAAAGTCTGTCTTCTCAAACGCAAAAATTGAAGTTGTGAACAGCAATGTGGAGCACCAAGAAGAACAAGAACTTCAACATCTATTGATAATGTACGATATTTCCACTACAAGTGACCCTGGCTACAAAGATATAGACTCAAACCTCACTACAGAAGATGGTGCTCTAGATATCAAAGACATTATCATCGATATTTTTCAAGAAGTTCCTCATAAAGATGAAGAAATGGAAGGAGGTCATTCTGTCGAAGAACATATTAACGACGAACCACCGATGAAAATAGAAGAAGCACTCATACAAATCAATTGTTTAAAAATGTTTTTCGCCACTGAAGGACTTTCGATGGTTTCTTCACTCCAAACAAATGTTGAAAACAAAATTATCAGCCGGAAGAAGGTGCAGAAGAAAATAAGTGATTACTGTATGTATTTTTCTTAAGATAAAGTCATAATATTCATAGCACAATTGTATATATATTATTTACAAAAATATTGTGCAAAATCTGTATATAATTTAATTTAATTTTACATTAAATGTTTAATGATTTTTCTTTCTTTCTTTTTTTGTTTTCTCCCTCAGACTTCTTGTTAGCAGACACTTCTCTTTAACGGACACATTCTCGTTCCCCATGGCTTTCCATTAAAGGGGAGTTTCACTGTATATCATCCCATTTTGCATTCTTTTAATGCCAAACAACAAGAGGTTGAGAATGGGCAGGAGAGAAAGGCTCCATTTGGAGAAAAGATCATAGAGTTGTGAACTGAGATGACTAGAAGGCTCACCCCGACCATGTACTTAGAAGGGTTGTTTGTGAGAAAATGACCACGTGTGTTGGCTGCGTGTTTAGGATTGTTAACTATTCTGATAGGTAAATGAATAATCTGTGCAAGGCCATTGGTAATTGCAAAAGCCTCAGCATATTGACCAGCTGAATTTGTGAACATTTAAAATCACCAAGGAAAGTTATCTCATTATTAGCAAAGTTGGGCTAGAGAAAGTCAAGTTCCAAAGAGTTCCATGTGATTAGTGGAGTTTGGAGAAATATAGAGCCAACAGATGAATTTGACAGAATGTGGTAGCATGAGAGAGATTGTAAGCCGGAGAAGATCAAAAAGAGTATATTCCAAATTACTGAGTCTCTGGCAGGGAATATCAGAGTGGACATGTACACAAGTACCTTCCTTTGAGGTGAAAGGAATCATACAGTGAATAATTAGGACAACTGAGATGAGCAGTGGTCGAATCTACCAATAACTGAGATTCTGTCAAAATACATCGGGTTTGGCAGACTTAGTGAAAATGGGCATCATTGAGATTGGAACTGAGACCACATATATTTGTGAAATGAACAAGGAAGTGTTTTGTGAGGTTTAGATCTTTTCACAGATCAGTTTGTTCTGTTAGTTTAACAATTCATGGTGTATTCAGTAGTAAGAAAAGGTGGGGTAAATATGCTGTATAAAATAATGAAATTTTTGGATATGGCATACACATTGTACTTCCCAGATTCCAATTCTGCATTCCTTATATCTGTGTTGCACATCTCTAATATCCCAACAATATCCACCTTTGGTGTCTTGACCAGCACTTCAAATTCATCAAATTTGAATTTGAAATTATAGTAAATTTATTTATTACAGCATTGGTGTACATACAAGGGTACATATGTGCACCTGTAATTATTGCTGCCTCCCTTATTATAATTGGGTAGATCACATCCACTTCGGTTGTATTTCTTATGTGTTACTTCCACAATTTCTCTTCCACTACTCTTAGTTACCCAAACACAGCCCATGTATTTACTTGTTCCATGATGACTCCCAGCAGTTCTTGATATCCCTAACACCTTGTTTTCTAGGCTACTGCTCATTCCAGTAGAAGCATGCCGGAATTACTTTCACCTCTGCCTGTAGCTATTGTTAATCTATTAGTCTGTTTCCCCTCAAGCTAGCAGTTTTCCGACCTGCCTAACACTGCCTCTGTAGCATCAGCAAATATTCTTGCAACCTTTCTATTTGCGTGTATTCTATCCCTGTAGAAGCAGCTTCTGCTGTTAACAGGCACAGGCCATGCTGAGAAAAATTTTACCCCATGAGCCTTGCACAATCTCTCCAGGGCTTAATTGATTCACAAGGTTCTCATCATATACTCTCTCTCTCCCATCGTGTCATTTTTTTTTTTTTTTTTTCATCCTTGACTTGTTGAGTATGTCCACAGATCTATTCTTAATGTTATTAGTGCCAACATGTACAACAATATCACCTTTTTTTCTCCCATTTCCCCAACAATACATTCACTAACAATTAGCACCTGTGGGACTAGCGTATTCTCTGCCTTGGGGTTTGCCGCTGTTTTGCCTGATGATCAGGGGCACACTGTAGCATTGATGTGGCAGCTTGAGAGCTTGATGACTCCCTCCCCCAAATTTAAATCTTTCGAGGGCATCCACCCTGTTCTTCAAGCTCTCGTAAAGGCCCATAACAATGCTAACTTGGCACCTAACACTAACATCCTCGCACTATTTACATCGAGCACACATACAAGGACATTCCCCTTGGCAATATTATGTCCCATTCTTGATAGTTCACAAACATCAAACAAGCAGGACACTTCATAAGGCTGTGATTCAGAGACACCCCCCCCCCTTAGTTCTCATCCGAGCCACAGCATTGACTACCTTGAGCCTTTTGCTTTGCTTCTCTGGTCTGAGGCATGATATCAATTCAAATTTAATATTGATAAAAATACTACACTAAACTTTATCATAATGCAGTAATAACACTATGCACCAGTTATGCTACAAACTTTACTTTGTCGAATATACAGTCGAACTTGGTCATAAAAAACATCAAAAGACTGAGAAAATTTCCTCGTTATAACCTTTACTTCAGTGATGAGTTAAATCTACCTCCTATTTTTTTTAAATAACTTAATAAAAAGATAGATTCAAAAAATAAAAGATATTAGAGAGAAAAAAATAATATAAGTATATATACTTATATTATGTATTAAGTATACATACTTATAGTATGTATACTTATATAATAATATAAGTATACCTGCATATTATTTGTATTAATATGCCTGTATAAACTACAGTACACTTAATACTCATATTATGCCATCATACACCAACCTTATTAAAATTGTAGTTTAGTACTGTTTAAAATATTGAAATGAAGTTTAATCAAATAAATAAACGATTACTATGTATAAAATAAAATATAATATTAAACTGCAGGATACTATTTACAATAAGATATTTACAATAAAACATTTAAAATGCTAGATGATAAAAGCGCTAAAAATATATAAAAATACTGTAGCTTTTTTAACAGCTTCTCCCCGTTTATTCAGTTCACCTCGGAGGTGGAAGTGGAGGGTACCCTCCCTTTCCTTGATGTGTTGGTTCATAGAGAAGGCCCTAGGTTAAAGACCAGTGTATATAGGAAACCTATGTGCCGGGGTCAATATACGCATTACAATTCGGCACAAGCCAACCATCACAAAAATAGTGTGATTAGGGCATTGTTGGATAGGGCTGGGTCCCACTGCTGCACCCCGAGGATAGAAAGGAAGAAGTTAAACGGGTCATAGCAGATCTTAGGAAATGCGGCTACCCCCAGAGGATCATAAACAAACATATCCGAGGAATGGAACAGGGACTAAGTGAACCATTCACACCAGTTGCCACCGCATACATTCCCTACCGGGCCTAATGGAGCGCATAGCTCGTGTATTACGAGAATGTCAGACACGTTGTGTGCAACTTCCAGGGCGTAGATTGCACACAGTTGTGTCACAGGTAAAAGACCCCATACCAACATAACAAGAGAATTTACAAGTGGGGTCATCTATAAGATTAAATGCCCGGATTGTGGGGAATGTTATGTTGGTGAAACGAAGCGTCGATTCAAAGATCATCTGGGGGAACATATGAATGCAATAAGGACTGCCGATTATGGAAAGTCTGCTGTGGCAGAACATTTCTGGGAGGAGCACCATCAAATCTTCCCAGATGGAGCTGTTATTGTCGACAGGGCATATAGATTTTGGGACCGCAAGTGGCTTGAGAACTTGCAGATCTGTTCCTCTGGGAACAGTACTATTAATAGACACAGGGGAATACGTATTCATCCCCTCTTTGAGGCGGTGATCCTTGGATGTGATGAACGGTTCCACCTGGCACGCTCCCTAGCCATTTCCGGTTCCAGTACACATGAGGAGAATACTGCCCATGCTCCTGTGGAACCACGTGCTGAGAGCCGTGAGCCTGCTGATATTTAAGAATGTGCTGTACGATAAAAAACCTTACTGTTGAAAAAGGAGGCGGATGCCTTTGAAAGCTACAGTATTTTTATATATTTTTAGTGCTTTTATCATCTAGTATTTTAATTGTTTTATTGTAAATAGTATCCTGCAGTTTAATATTATATTTTATTTTATACATAGTAATCATTTATTTATTTGATTAAACTTCATTTCACTATTTTAATCAGTACTAAACTACAATTTTAATACGGTTTTGTGTATGACGGCATAATATGAGTATGAATATTCCCAACCCCAGAGACCTATTTGAAGAGTACACTTAATACCAAACACGATTTCAATTAGTCTTTATTTATTAATCTTAAAATTGATGTTTGTTTTAAAGATTTCACTTTGATATTTCTTAAGTTTCTCCTTAAAATATTGAACGCAAAGTCTCATTACTTGCCTCAGTTCCTTCAAAAAAATTGACTAGTGTCTCCATTGCACCTTGAGCTTGTGAGATTGTCAGCACTGATTTTGATTCACTTTCACTTGTCATCATATCAACATTAACTTTATCATCGTCGTTATCGTTTTTGTTGAGCACAATATTTACATCACTCTCTGTAGGAAGACCACTAGTTAATAAGTTGCCATTGGCTTGTACAAATTCATTGATGTTATCTGCATTGCATTAAAACCTGCAACGTTGTTACATAGCAACTGTTGGGATAACGTTAACTTGTTTTCTTCATTTCCATCATCTTCATCTATGATTGAAATTTCATTTGAATTTAATTTCAATTTCTTGAAGAAATCCGATATGATTGTTGAAGTAATGTTGTTCCACGCATCATTCAATAAATTTATAGCATCCAATATCAGTATAGACTTAGTAAGTTTTTGTTCTCTTTGACTGATCAGATGTAGAACTAGAAATCTTTTATAAAATCCTTTCAAACTCTTGATTACACCTACATCCATTGATATGAGCTTATGCAGCATCATCCATTGGTTGTAAAATTGACGTCACATTGGGAAGCAGAAACAACAGCTTAATGGACAAATTTTGAATCTGGGAATGTGCAGGACAGTTATCAACTAACAATAAAACATTTTTCTTCTTTTTGAATAGCTCCTTATTCCAATCATTTACGTATTGCCCAAAAATATCCGAAGTCATCCAAGCTTTCTTGTTTGCAGTGTAATCCACGGGAAGGTTCCTTACATTTTCGAAACAACCGGGTTTTAACAATTTTCTGATAATAAGCCTTTTTTTTTTTTTTTTTTTTTTATCAATTCATGTCATATTTGGTCATATGAAAGCACCATCAAGTGAGCCTTTTGATTTTTTTTTTCGCCAACACATTTTCCCTTTTGAATTTAAATGGATTGTCAGGTGTCAAATAATAGCAATAAAAAATTTAAAAAATCCTGTTTTGTTGGTGGTGTTGTAGTAGCAGTAGTAGTGGCATGTGATGCAAGAAAACAAGTGTATGAGCTTATGCAGCATCAGCCAAAAAAAAAAAAAAATCACACCATTCCGTCCAAATGCCTGTCCATTCCTCCTTAAATTTATTTAACCTATCAACTTCCACAACGACAGATGGAAGTTTGTTCCAGCAATTAACCACCCACTGGCTACAGGCTAATTTCCGCACATCTATTTTACATCTGTCTTTTCTTAATTTGAATTTATGCCCCCTTAGGTTCGTAACCTGAACAAGTGGAAGGATCCCATCAGAATTCAGCGTGCTCAACCCATTCAAGGCCTTATACACCTCAGTCAGATCACTGCAATTTGCAGAACTTAAGCCTCTCTTGGTAAGAGGATCCCTTCATTCCCCTCACCAATCTTGTTGCTCTTCTCTGTACACGCTCAAGTAAATCTACATCCTTCCTAAAATGAATCCTCCAGACCTGTACACAGTACTCAAGGCGTGGCCTGAACATTGCCTTATACAGAGGGACAATTACCTCCTTTTCCCTGCTAGCAAGATTTCTATATATCATTGACAAAACCCCATCACCTGCCCTGGCAGCCTGTCTGCATTGCTCAGAAAACTTCGTATCTGATTGCACAACTACTCCCAGGTCTTTTTCATTTTCTACCACCTTAAGTGTAGTACCACACAGTTGGTACGTTTCTCTGGGGTTACTTCTAACCATATGCAGTACTTTGCATTTGTCAAGGTTAAACTTCAGTTGTCACTTCTTAGCCCATCTGCCCAAATTATCTAGATCCTGTTGCAGTAGCACACTGCCATTACTGTCATTAACAACCCTGCCAACCTTTGTATCATCAGCAAACTTCGACACTAAGCCTGATATAATATACCTTCATCAATATCATTGATAAATATACAAAACAACAGAGGACCCAACACCGAACCCTGTGGGACTCCACTAATAACATTAGTCCACGAAGAGCAGCACCCATTAATTACCACCCCCTGTCTTCCCCCACTCAACCATCCTTTTATCCATTGTAGCAACTTACCCTTAATACCATTCTGCTCCAATTTGTACAATAGTCTTCCATGCGCAACAGTGTCAAAAGCTTTCCTGAAATCCAAATATATGATATCAGAATTATTTTTTGCATCCAGTTCCTTTGTAACCACATCGTAATATCCTATCAAATTTGTCAGACAAGACTTTCCCTTAACAAACCCATGCTGTGTCTGAATTATTGCTGCAGTCTTGTCTAGATGATCCTGCAATGCATCTTTAACCAGTGACTCCATTATTTTACCTGGAACAGAAGTTAAACTAACTGGTCTGTAATTACTCATGTCACCCTTTGATCCCCCCCTTTGTGAATTGGGTATACATTTGCACATCTCCAGTCCGTGGGGACCTCCCCCGAGTCCAAGGATGCTCTCATAATTATGGCTAAGGGTTTGCTTAGTTGCTTTTCCGCCTCCTTTAATATAACTGGATAGATCCCATCTGCCCCAGGTGCTTTTCTTATGTTTAACTTCAACAATTTCTCCTCCACTTTGCTCTCAGTTATTACAAAATCATTAAGCACTCTGCTACAATTTGATAACCTTCTGCCATTTTCAAACCTTAATAACTCTTGTTTGAATGGAGATTCAAAATACTCATTCAGTTTGTTTGCTATCTGAATAGGATCATCAACAGTGGAACCATCAATATCAAGTAGACCAATCAGATTCATCCCCTTCCTTTTAGAGTTTATATAAAGTAAAGAAATCCTTGCTGTTTTTCTTAGCATCTTTTGCCAAAGATTTCTCGTAATCTGCCTTCACCTGCCTAACTTCCTTTGTGACCTGATTACAGGCCAGCTTATATCTGCCATAGGCTTCTGAGTCGCTTGATAATTTATATGCATCCCATGCATTTTTCTTCTCTATCACGAGTCTTATTAGTTCATTTGATAACCATTTAAGCCTAAACCTTGAACAATATTTCTTAATAGGTAGGAAACTTTTAGTAGCGTCCACGATTGATTCCCTGAATACTTCCCACTTAGAATTTACTGTTGGTAACATCGTCAGTTGATCCCACCGTACAGAATTTAAAAACTATCTGAGACCACTGTACTCACCTTTAAGGAAGCAAAAACCCTTTCCTTTACTCCTGATGGTAATTATATCGTTAAGTAAATCCCATATCAGTACACTGTGATCACTGCCACCTAGTGGTTCCTTTATCTGCAAATTCTTAATACACGAATGATCACTGCTGATAACCAGATCAAGAGTATTACCCTCTCTGGTTGCCCCTCGAACATGCTGAAGCAGAAAACAATCATCCAATAAATCCGAAAAAGTGTTACTAGTGTGTGAATGACCAACCCACAAGTTCCAGTCAATATCTGGGAAGTTAAAATCCCCCATTATAAAACATTCTGATTTACTAGCCCGCTCTATTTCTCTGTACAATTGTTCATTGTACTCATTCGAGTTATTAGGCTTATAACACACTTACTCTTATTTTTGCTTTTGCAGTGCTTATGTCACACCAAACTGACTCAACAGTGCATCAACAGTTCTAGATGCCTTTGCCATTGAAATCTTTCCTGATTTCTGCCCAAACCGGTTAATCCATTCATTTGCCATTATTGGATCTGCAGATCGAGATTCTCCACTAATTTTTGCATAAACAACGTTATGTCGGTTTTTAAATCGATCCAGACAACCATTGTTGCATACAAAATCATCGTGTTCAAATTGTTTAGCAAATTTTTCACTTTGAGCCTTCAAGATCGGACCGTCTTTTGGAAATCCACACTTCCTTGTGTAGTGATCCATTGAAGCAATGATGCCTCAACGTTTGTAACCTCTCACTTTCTACTTTTTTTTTTTTTTTTTTTTTTTTTTTTCCAGTTATGTTCTTTTCCAGTGCCAATATGTAAACCTCTTTATTCTTCCACAATGTCAATATGCTTGAAGAAGACAAAGAAAACTTTTCACACACTTCATCATTTTTTGCACCACGTTCCAATTCACAAATCAACTTTTTCGCGAATCAAGAGACTCTTTCTTTCGTTAGTAGAAGTTTCCGAAGGAAGGCTTAGTTTCTAACTGGTGTCCCATGACAAAATTCTTAAAGTCCCAAAATAAATTTATGGTTCAGTGAATACAAGACTATCTGTAAATAGGGTAATGCAACAAGTAGCAATGCACTATTGGAGAGCCCCCATCCCTGAAAGGGCAAGATCAAAAGCTGGCTGCTAATCCTACGTGATGCGGGTGGTCATAAAAGCTAAGTCGCTTTTTCATTTTTGTCTATTCGAAGAATTGGGTTTTTTTTCAACTACCCGAGTTACCAAAATTTGTTCAGTATATCCATGTAGTACGCTCATTATAACAGTGAGCAATTGTATGAGAATACATGTAAATTAAAATAATTACGGCGTTTTGCTCATTACAGCCGTGATCTCGTTATTTCCGTGCTTGTTATAACCAAGTTTGACTGTGTGTATATATATATTTTTTTTTTTATTTATTTATTATTTTTTTTTTATTATTTATTTTTTTTCAATATCAAGCTAATGGTATATGTATTTTGTATCTGCTATGAAGTTTACATTATGTGAATTCTGTATCTCCTATGAAGTTTAAGTTATGTATTACACTATAGCAATTTGTAAATTCTAAGTAGTTATAATAGATAATAAATTTAACTATCTATTGCTGTACTATATCTATACCAAATCACCGATACTAAAAGCTCTATGAATATTAATGTCATATGTTACAGACTATGTGATAAAGTTAAGTTATTAAAACACGTATATAGTGCTATAACTTAATAGTTTATAAGCCTCTTCTTATACTGATTACATTACTAAAAACCTACGTAGAAACCCCCGGTATCTGCTATATCGATACAACACAATGTTGGCAGAAGTAAACTGTGGTTTTTTAAGCAATTACAAGGGCCAAGTAAATAACATACACCAAAATTAATCAGAAAATCACAAACAAATACTATACTACTAAATTTAAATCAAAAGTTAAGAAAAAAAAATTTCAAATCAAAGTTCCACACGTCAGCTCCCGAAAAAACATGTAGTTTTCTTATCCTCGTCAGCACACTTTTGGAGAATAGCAACTCCAGTATAACTTATACACTTGGTGGGGGTTGAATTTAAAAATGGGGAGGAAAATAGGGATTTGGGAGATATGTGGTCAGACATGAAGTGGTAGATGACTTGCATCAACTGGTGAAATACCACCACTTTGCTTATTGGAGGCTTGAAGTGGTGAAACCCATGTTTAGTCTCTAGAGCAAAGTTTCCGGCATTCCCCCCACCCCAATACTTCTCCTTCAACCCATGCACGGTACTAAGTACTATAGGTTTTGATACCTTTCGTGTTTGGGGTTTTCATAAAAAAAAAAAAAAAAAAGACATGAAGTTCTCTCAGTATGATGTACTATGAGTCCAGTATGAATACTACAGCTTAAAAAAAAAGACATCAGTCTTCTTGAATGGGTCCAGAGACATCCAGCCCTCTTGGTGAGATCTGGAAAAGGACACATATATATGGGGAAAAACTTCAGATTTGTGGTCTATAGAATTTACAATCGGGCACATTAGAGAGAATCTGATTGAGGTCTGTAAGGCTCAGAAAGCGTATGGTAAAATGAATAAAGGCAAAATTTTTAATGTCATGGGAGCAGAACTAATGGTCATAAAATCAAATTACAAGCAAAGTGATTTAGACTTGACTAGAAAATTGTTAATTTCTGGAATGTTACCTCTGAGACTGACTACTACTAATAGTGAGGCTGACAATTTGGGGTAATTCAAAGAACATTCTAGTTTGCCACATGGGGAGGGAAACATAAGGTTGTTTATTTTCTTTTTACTTTTGTATAGATTTATTTATTTGTATTATTAATTTTTATTTTTTTTTTTTGGCCATTGCAGCAAAAGCTTCCTTGCGCTGTGGCTAACTCCAGGGGCTCACATCTGGTGAGTATGGTCTTTGCTCATCCATCTGAGCTGGATATCCTTACTCTTCCCTCTTGGTGATTCCCTTCTACTTCTGACTCTCTCTCAGGATAATTCAGATTTTTTTTTTTTTTTTTGCTGATGCAGCATAAGCCTCAGGCTTCCTTGCACCATATAGCTAATAATAATGCTAAACTGGCAGTATCCCTTGCGAAAATTTTGCAATTGGTAGCAGAGTTTTTCTCGAACTGTCCTAAAGAAATGTAGTGCATGTTTGTTCGGAATTTTTTATATTTTCCCATGTTTCTGCACACCTAGGAAGAAATATCTTCAATTTGAGACCAAATCAGTTAGGCCTATTGTACATAATGGCTACAACTAGCTGTACTGTTGCAAAAATTTTTCAATTGGTAGCAGAGTTTTTCTCTAGCTGTCCTAAAGAAATGTAGTACCCATGTAGTATCATTATATATGTGTAAATGTATTCAGGATTGGTCTTTCAAAACGATCATGAATACATTTGCAGAAACACAAAAAGGCGTGTTTCTCCTTTGCCACAAGGTACGTTCAACATGACCAGTCGGAGTAGAATTTTGACTGTGACATACTTCTAAATCCTTAAATTACTTACCTTAAATAACCTCAAAACAAAAAACAAACTCAAAGTTGATAATGATAAAATGAGATCTGAAAGTATTAAACCTAATGAATGGCAATAAGTGTATGAGTTCGCATGCACAACTGGGACATACAGTGAGCTGTGGTGGAATCCTGACTATTAGTTCTTTCTTTTAAGGTAGACAGTGCTAGTAGATAATTTTGCAATTGGCAGCAGAGTTTTATTATTTTATTTTATTTATTTATTTTATTTTTTGGAACAAAGGACACGATTGTGCGAATGTACAAATTGTTAATCAGAAAAACAATGCTTATCAGGTTAGACAACTGTTTGTTTAACAGTTAATATCTTCCTGTGGCTCCATCTATGATGAAGTGAACTATTCTTGTTTGTAGTACAAAACTGGCCCATTTCATAAAATAAAACTATTTGTAATTTTAAAATTTTAATAACTTTGTGCACACCTGGGAAGAAATGTCTTCAATTTGACACCACTTCCAGCCCAATTAGTTAAGCCTCTCAATTCACACTGATGGAGTAAAGAAAACGGCTTCCGGATTAAATATATAGATAATTGTACTAAATCTTTTATTTTTCCCATTCTTGCACTGGGTTAAGCACATGCAATAACCCTATCACAGGATAGAAACATGATACAATTTCTGAATGAATGCTTCATTTTGTGAAAAGGGTGGCTGTACTTATTAAAATGGCCACTCTGTATATTACACCTTTTCAAAAACCTCTTAGAGTTGTTAAAAAAAAAAAAAAAAAAAAGGCTTTAAGTTGGCTTTTTCATTATCAAATAAAAAATTTTATAATTTAAAACAAGATACACCAATTCTCTAAACTGGTGGCATGCCAACTGGTCTGTGAGGACTGCGAGAAGTTAGACCCTGCTTATTACATGTGCCCCTGTAAAAAAGCTCACCTGTCACAGTAATTCTGAGAGATAGGTTGTGTTTTTTTTTTTTTTTTTTTTTTCCCTCTCTAGCATCTTTGAAAACTGAGATAATATATAAGCAGTTACATATTGAGTGAACTGTGCACACACACAGACATATTTTATTTTGTAGCTTTTTTGTAAAGTACTTAAAAATGTAGCTTTAAAGCTACATTTTAAAATATAGAATGGTAGATTTTGAAGATGGGTGGATTAGAATTATTTTTGTTTGTTGGTCACAAACATTCTTTATTAGTGAATACATATGGTAAATTCTTGTTACAGCACTTTCAAGAGGATTATCTTCTTTTTTTCTGGTTTTTATGTGGGAGTTGTATATATGAAAGTTGAAAAACTGTACACTTAACATTTAGCCCTCCTCTCAGAAGACTCTCAATGCAATTAGCATTGTTCTGGCAACAGACCTTGGTCCTTGAGGTTGTCACAGACATTCTCTCAGATATGCCAGACAAGCTGTACTTGCTACCTGGGAGTCTAAAACGCTGATGGAACTGATATTCGGGTGACACTCAAGTCAAGTGGACCCATTTTCGGAGAAGTCCAGATGGTCTGTGATAGCCAAATCCTTTGCTTGCACCTTCATGATGGTGGGACTGTTAGTAATCCTGGGTATAACCTCCATTCACAAGTACATGGTGGTGACCACCCAGGTGTGAACCAACGTAAGCAGGGGTTGAGGTGTGGCGCCCACACCACATGGAGGAACGCCGCCCCTCTGTTACCAGGCAGTACTAGGTGGTAGATTACTCTCATCAACCGGTGCAATACTACCACTTTGCTTATTGGAGGCTTGAAGTGGTGGAACCCATGTTAATCTCTAGAGCTAAGTTCTGATCAACCCTTCGCTATCTCTTCCATCATGCAGTATGATTGATGGGTTTTGAGGTTATGATGAACATCGTGGCGAGATCCAATATTCCTTACATTTCGAGGGTACAGCTCTAAAACGGTGTTCGCAGGCCGGCCGCTAGTTAGTATACCGGACCGAACCTATTGGTAACTCTCTAGGAGGCTTCCGGATCAGCTAGTGTATAATCTTGCTACCTCTACTCTGCCAGATAGTGACTGGAGGGAGTCCAAGTAGTGTATATGCGGGGAGCATTGTCGAGGCCACGTCATGTCAAGGATCTGGATATATTCTTACCATATGTACGCCATATCCAAAAATTTCGTTACTTCATACAGCATGTCCCACCCACTTTTTCTTACTATTGAATACACCATGAATTGTCAAACTAATAGAGCAAGCTTATCTGCGAAAAGATCTAAACCTCCCAAGCACTTCCTAATTCATTTCACAAATATATGTGGTTTCACTTCTAATCTCAACGATGTCCATTTCCACTTGCAGTCTGCCAAACCCCATGTACTTTTTCTGACAGAATCTCAGTTATTGGTTGATTCAACTACTGCTCATCTCAGATGCCCAAATTATTCGCGGTATGATTCCTTTCACCTCAAAGGTGGTACTTGTGCATATGTCCGTTCTGATATTCCCTGTCAGAGACTTGGCAATTTGGAATCTCCTCTTTTCGATCTTCCCTGGCTTAAAATCTCTCTACCTCATTGTGTCAAATTTATCTGTTGTCTCTACAGTTCTCCCAATTCCACTAATTACTTGGAAGTCTTTGACTTCCTCTCTTTGCAACTTGACTTTCTCCAGTCCAACTTTCCTAACAGTGAGGTAATTTTCCTTGGTGACAACTCCAGCTGCCTTCCATTTTCTAGTCACACCAACCCAGCTGGTCGAGATGCTGAGGCTTTTGCAATTACTAATGACCTTGCACAGATTGTTCATTTACCTACAAGAATACTGAACAATCCTAATCATACAGCCCATACGCTTGATCTTTTTCTCACAAACAACCCTTCTAAGTACACGGTTGAAGTGAGAGCTCCCTTAGGCACTTCAGATCACAACTTGGTGATTGTCTCTTCTCCAATGGAACCTTTATCTTGTGGCTATTCCCAACCTCGTGTTTTTTGGCATTACAAGAATGCAAAATGGGATGCCCTGTGAGACTTCTTTTCTTCTTTTCCTTGGTCGGATTACTGTTTCAAAACTTCTGATGTCAATGTTTGCTCAGATCGTGTCAGTGAAATCATTCTTGCAGGAATGGAATCCTTTATCCCACACTCCACTTTAAAATGTCATCCTTTATCTAAACCTTGGTTTTCCAATAAATGTGCTAAGACTGTTCAAGAGAAGAATGTTGCATATCGCAATTGGCTTCTTTCTAATTCTCCAGTTTCATTTTCTGCCTACACCAAAGCTCGCAACAATTGTAAAGCAGTTATTAATCAGTCCAAACTAGAGTTTGAACAGGCTAAGAGTAGAAAACTTGCTTCTTGCCCTAATGGTTGCCGAGCATTCTGGTCTCTTGCCAAAGCTATTGGCCACAACTTTTGCCCATCTCTGCTCCCACCTCTGTCCAAACCAGATGGTTCTGTTGTCACTTCAGCCAAGGATAAAGCTGACCTGCTAGCATCCCATTTTTCTTCCAACTTATGTATTAATGATCTTGGTAAAACACCTCCTACCATTCCCAACACGCTCCATTCAATCCCTCCTGTGGTCTTCCGTCAAAAGGATGTCAGAAGGATTTTGTCGAATCTTGTTGCTAAGAAAGCTCCAGGTCCTGATGGTATTTTTCCACTTGTTCTCAAAACCTGTGCTCCTGAACTTACTCCTATTCTTTGCTGCCTTTTTTCACTTTTTTATTCCAAAGGTGTTTTTCCTTCTGCTTGGAAATTTGCTCATATCCAGGCAGTTCCTAAAAAGGGTGACAAATCCCTCCCATCCAGATATCGTCCCATTGCAATTACTTCTACTCTTCTAAAGTAAGGGAGAAATCAATTAACTGCCAACTCTTAAACCACCTAGAAACCTTCCATCTGATCAACGATTGCCAGTATGGATTCCGTCAGTGTCGATCCACTGGTGATATTCTGGCTTATGTTATCCATTTATGGACTAATTCAATGGAAAGGTTCGGTGAAACACAAGTAGTTGCTCTTGACATCTCAAAGGCTTTCGATCGTGTTTGGCATAAAGGTCTTCTAAACAAGCATCCATCTTATGGTTTGCCAACTGTTTTTTGTAATTGGTTATCCAGTTTTCTCTCTGTTCGCTCACTGAGGGTGATGGTAGATGGCTCTCTGTCTTCTAACTTCTCCACTAATGCCGGTGTCCTCCAAGGTTCAGTTCTCTTCCCCACTTTTTTCCTCTTGTATATTAATGACCTTCCATTGACTGGAAATCCTATCCATAGTTTTGCTGATGATAGCACATTGCATTCCACTTTCCATTTTGAGAAACCTTGTCCTGCTCAATCAGCTTCAATTTCTCGAAAATATGCTACCAATTCCTTAAACGCCGATCTTCAGGTAATTCTCCAGTGGGGCAAAGACAACTTAGTTGATTTCAACCCTTCTAAAACTCAGTCTTGTCTTATATCTCGCAAAAAGGATTCTTCTGCTCCTATACTTATCTTTAGTGACACTCCGATTTCTAGGCAAAATGATATATCTCTTTTGGGGATTACCCTGACTTCTAATCTCCCTTGGCACAAGTACATTACAAATATTGCTTTCTCTGCATCTAAAAAAACTTGGTTTTCTCTTTTGCTCTTGGCGTTACTTTTCTTCTAAACTCTGTATACTCTGCTCACTCTGTATAAATCGTAAATCCGCCCTGCCATGTAATATTGTTCCCACATCCGGGGTGGTGCCCTCAAAACCTCTCTCAGGCTTCTTGATTCCATTCAGAAGAGGGCAGTTAGGTTAATTAATGATTCATTAGCATTAGCATTAGTAGAGGCATTTGATGCAAGAAAGCAAGCTTATGCAGCATCAGCCAAAAAAAAAAAAAAAAAAACCCACTTCCACTTCACCCCTCTGTTCATTCAAAATACCTGTCCAGCTGAGCCTTAAACTTATTTAGGCTATCAACCTCCACCACAAGGGATGGAAGTCTGTTCCACCAACCAACCACCCGCTGGCTAAAGGCAAATTTCTGCACGTCTATCCTACATCTGTCTTTCCTCAATTTGAATTTATGCCCTCTCAGGTGATTTTTCTGAGCTAGAGGAAGAATCCCATCAGCATTGAGCATGCTTAAACCATTCAAGGCTTTATACACCTCTATCAGATCACCTCGCTGGTGCCTAGTCTCCAGACACTGTAATTTGCAAAACTTAAGCCTTTCTTCGTAAGAGCACCCCTTTGTTCCATTCACTAATCTTGTTGCCCTTCTCTGTACTCGTTCCAGCAGCTCTACATCCTTCTTGAAATGAGGCCTCCAGACCTGTATACAGTACTCTAGGTGTGGCCTGACCATTGCCTTATACAATGGAATAATCACCTCCTTATCCCTGCTGGAAAAATTCCTGTATATCATTGACAATACTCCATGAGCTACTCTTGCAGCCCGTCTGCACTGCTCAGAGAACTTCATATCTGCCTGCAGAACCACCCCCAAGTCCCTTTCATTCTCTACCACTGTCAGTGTAGTACCACAGAGTTGATACGTTGCTCTGAGGTTGCTGTTTCCCATGTGTAGTACTTTACATTTGTCAATGTTAAACTTCATTTGCCACCTCTCAGCCCATCTGCTCAACCTTTCCAGATCCTGTTGCAGCAGCATAGTGTCAGTAGTGTCCTTGACAACCCTGCCAATCTTTGTATCATCTGCAAACTTGGACATTAAGCTTGATATACCATCATCAATATCATTTATAAATACAGAAAACAATAATGGACCCAACACTGAGCCCTGATGAACTCCACTAATAACATTAGTCCACGATGAGCAGTGTCCATTGATTACCACTCTGTCTTCTCCTTCTCAACCACCCCTTTATCCATAGCAGCAATTTGCCTCCAATGTCACACTGCTCCAATTTGTGTAGCAGTCTTCCATGTGCAACAGTATCAAAAGCCTTTCTAAGATCCAAGTATATAATATCAAAGTTATTCCCTGCATCCAGTTCTTTTGTGACTGCATCATAGTATCCAATCAAGTTGGTCAGGCAAGACTTCCCCTTAACAAAACCATGCTGTGTCTGAGCTATAACTGAAGTCTTGTCTAAATGATCCTGCAGTGCTTCTTTAACCAGTGCCTCCATTAATTTTCCTGGAACAGAAGTTAAGCTCACAGGTCTATAATTACTTGTGTCAGCCTTTGATCCTCGTTTGTGAATTGGGGTCACATTTGCACATTTCCAGTCTATGGGTACCTCCCCTGAGTCCAAGGAAGCTCCCATAATTATGGCTAAGGGTTTGCTTACTTCCTTTGCTGCCTCCTTTAATATAACTGGATAGATCCCATCCACCCCAGGTGCCTTTCTTGTGTTTATCTTGAACAGTTTCTCCTCCACTTTACTCCCAGTTATTTCAAGATTCTGTAGCTTACTGCTAGAGTTGAATACACCTCTGGCATTCCCCTTGCTGAATAACTCCTCATGCGTGAATGTCGATGCAAAATATTCATTTTGTTTGTTAGCTACCTGAGCAGGATCATCAATAGTTGACCCATCAATATCAAGTGGACCAATCTGATTCATCCCCTTCCTTCTAGAGTTTACATAAGTAAAGAACTCTTTGCTGTTTTTCTTTGCATCCCTTGCCAAGGATTTCTCGTAATCTGCCTTCGCCTGCCTAACCTCCTTTGTAACTTGGTTGCATATCAACTTGTATCTATCGTAGGCTTCTGTGTCATGTCCATCTCTATCATAGGCTTCTGTGTCATGTTCATCTCTAACAGAGTCTCTCCACTCACTCTCTCATAGACGTACTGTTTCTGCTGCTTGCCTCTTCTACAGATACTTCCATGGGCACTGTTCTTCTGAATTGGCTTCTATAATTCCCGCTCTCTCTTTCAAAACAGTCCAAACACGTGCCGCCACCAGCCAACATCCATTTACTGTCCAACTTCAAACTCACAGAACCAACTTTTCATCTTCCTCGTTACAGTATGTTGCTTACAAATTTTGTTTCTTTCTCAATGAAAACAGCTGAAACATGAACTGTTAAAAGAGGCTTGTGGTGACTCTACACTTGATTATAGCACAGCTTGCTGGTGGTTTACAATGTTTAAAGATTGATGCGATTCAGTCACAAAAATTGGTGCTATTGTAGCTCCAACCACTGTTGTCACCACAGATTCTATAAATGCTGCTTTTGTAATTCACGACCACTTGCATATGATATGTGTTTCTGCATGCTGGGTTCCAAGACTCCTCGCACCTGAAGCAACAGCAAGTTCATTTGGAGGTTTGTTAGAAATTCCAACAGATGGTTGCCAAAGATGGTGAGGTTCTTTACAAGGTGATAACAGTGGATGAGACATGGCTTCATCGTTTGGACCCAGATAATAAGCAAAAGCTCTGTTTGGAAGTCTACGTCATCGCCAACACCAAAAAAAAAGCAGAGGTTGTGGCTTGTTTCTCTAGTTGCTACTCCTTTGTAGAGAAGTCTTCTTTCATCTCCCATTGGAGACTGGAGGAATTTAATTCCATAAAGGCCTTTTTAGTCAGGGCTGTAGTTAAATAATAACAGATAGAAGAGTGGTTTTCTGTGCAAGTTATTTCAGCCTGCAAAATATGCAGACTTACCCATGCATACACACAGGTACAGATAACGCACACACAGTGTAATATAGCTTTAGGTACTAATTCACTATTAAAATAATAATAGCATTACCAACTGTGCTTCCACAGTTTATGTACTGTATAGACAAGCTTTCTGCCATTATCTTTTGTTAATGGTGAGTCAGTTGTTAATCATAGCAGTAACTCTATCTGTTGGCATTTCTAATGCAGCAAGTACCAGCACGTTAGATTTTCCTTAACTAGGAATTTAACGAGTAAAGTAAAAAAAAAAAAAAAGAGAAGAAAATACACAGACCAGTCTGAGCCTCTGTTTTCATGAACTCCTTTACTATATCAAAAAAAAAAAAGTCTTGGTACCACAGTATGATAAATAAATATTATTTATTTATTGTTTATAAGTAATTACAATTAATAGTGTTTTTTTTTTTTTTTTTCCTCTCTCTCTCTCTCTTTAATTCTTTAGACTGAAGGCGAAGATGAATTGAAGAAGCGACAGCTTATGGAATTAGCAATAATTAATGGCACTTATAGAGACAGTAGTACAAAAAACAGTCGTAAGTTTTTCATACCATTTTCGATAAAAACCAAAATTCTGTCTTTGGAATACACAAAGTAATATGCCCTAAGCTTTACAAAAGTGTTCTGAATTTCTCCAAGAATAAAAAGAAATGTTATATTATACTGAAATTTTAGCTTTATATTTCATGATGGACGTTAATTTATTTAGTTAAAAGGTTTAATTTAAACATTAGTACCCACTTATCTTAAGTTGGAATTTAAAACAGTTGTGTGCTAGAAAGAGTTGATTTTGCCTTGTTATACAGATTCTGTATTTCAGTGTCTTTGTATGTGAGTTCTATTCTGTACATATGGTTTTCTTTTAGAAAATCATGGAATACACTTTAATTTTCAAAAGAACTAATAGAAACTTAAATTATTTTGATAGGGACATTATCAAAGAGTGGGCTCTTGATATGTTGTAATCAGTTGGCAATTAAGATTAGACAAAAACAAATGGGGAGTGTGAGGTGTGTGTCTACAAGCACATAAATATCTCATTTAAGCTTAAATATTGGGAAAGGTATATCACATTTAATAAATGATTCCAAGAAAGAATAAATTGCATGTCACATCCTTGTTCTCTGAATTTTGTGTTATCCGCTTCAGCTCGTAGTAATTCTTTATTGCAAATTTTATCATCTCTGAAAAAATAGTATCATTCCTTTGGATGTGCCATTCAGATGTGTGTTTGGTAGTTTAATATATCTGCCTGAATTTACATAATCTGCCTTAATAAACAAATATAATAATATTTTATTATTATATTTGTTCAAACCAAAGATGGAAGTGTTGTTGCATATTTCCAGTTTAAATGTTATAAATTTGTGTTTTATTCATAAAGTGTTATGTATATAATTCCCTTCCACTATGTTTCTAAATTAGGAATACATATGTAAATAATAGATCTTGCTATTTCAAGAAGGAACACTGAGGAAGATGCTTAATTCAAAGTTGAGACAATAGAACATAGATGTTTTCATGTCTGAATACATTGAACATGTGTGTGTACATGCTTGTGTTAAAGTTTGTTATAAAATCAGAAAAGCCAAAACGAAACATAATCTTCTTACCTAGATATATCCAGGTTTATGATGGAGAATCCATCTTTTTTAACTTAATTTGAGCCTTCTATATCTCACTATCATAAATATAGTTGTAATGAAGAGTTTCTCCACCTTTTTACAAAAACTCAACTTTTTTCCATCATTTCTTTTCATAAAAAAAAACAACAATAATAAAACTATATTAAAATTTGAATTTTTGAAAATTTTGCAAATCTATTTATTGTTTAAGCAGTCTGTAACTGATCCTGAAAATAACCCATTTATTAGCAAACAAATGGGTTATTATATAAGTGTTTACTTAGACACTTATATAATAAGTGTCTAAGTAAACACTGTACACAATATTAGAATTTTAAATAAATCCTCTTAGTAGCAGACATTTTTTTTTTTAACAAGTGGAACTGTTCAGTGTTCTTAACATGTGAAATAAGTGATATTAAAATCACAGGACTAGCAAAACGTCTCTTTGGGCAATTCTAGTTATCTTGGCCACCATTTCCTTTTAAATGGTGCACTATCTCTCTCTCATGGTGCACTATCTCACATTGAAAACTGTTCTTATAAATGCTAAGGTTGCACATATTTCATCAGTTGGCAGTGCATAATTATCAAATTTTAAACATACATGACACTTCTTTTCAGAAAGAAAAATTCCACTTCCTTGGTGGGAATTATTTATCTTGACTCTGATATGCTTGCTATCTTAACAATTTTACCTTTTGTAGAGAAATTTTATTATCTTAATCTTCCAACAAATAGTTTGCCACAGTTCCATTTGGTTCAGAAGAAAAGTAATATTCAATCCACGATAATCAAAAAAAACCAGGCAAATTCCATTACTTCTGAAATCGGGATTATGCTAGCAAACTCTTTACAACTTTTTAAAATTAAAAGAAGCATTACTGGAGGTAATGAGGTCCATATTCTGTTTTAACAAACTGTAGCACATTTTTTTAAACAATATAAAAATTTTTGTGTACTGCTGACTCAGTATTGAAACTTCAATGACAAAAAAATTAAGTAACTGTTTTCTTTTCAGCTTCTTCCATTTTGTGATCATGTTCATTGCTAAGGACCCGCAATGCTAGCAACAAGTGGTGGTCACATAATAAAATGCAACAAGTAGTGTTGCACCTAGAAGCATGAGCAAGAAGCAAAGTGGGAAAATAATTACAATTCAGGTGCAAATTCAATGTTATGTGAATTTTTTACACAGAATTAATAAGGATTACCTTATTAATTACATTATTAATTTACAATATTATGTGCAATTTACTCCTTACATTGTAACAGAAGAATGCATTATACAGTAAAGACAAGGTAAAATATGAAAATACAGATCATTCGTAGGAGATTCAATCTACTTAATCAGTCTACAGTCCTCTTAAACGCAGTTCTAGGAAATAAAATTCATTTCATAACCTTCTCAATGATGGAGAAGCAAGACTTCTACAATCTTATTAATCAGTGTGCTGAAAAGGGATCTGCATGCCTTCCTTTTTTATTTCAGTGGCATCTGATGCATGCCACTGAAATAAAAAAAATAATAATAAATAAATAAAAAGATTTTGAAGAATGTGTGTACATGTTGGTGTCTGCCTTTGGTTAAATATGTAGCTAGACTGGTAGAACAATGGCAACATTTGATAAGTATGTTTAAAAGAGAGGTCAGAAAAGGTTGAGAAAAGCATGGGTGATCACTAGTGGGTGGCACTGACTCATGTTCAAATCCAATTTGTGATCAAAAAGTTTTGAAAGAAGACAAATTGATGCGAAGTTAAGAAAAGAATTTCTGAATATAGCTCTTCAATCTAACATACCTCACATCCATGTATTGAAATCATTATTCCTAGACATGTTGAAGAATTATGTGCAATTTCACTTTATCAGCAGTTCAAGTCTTCCATTTAAGAAATTCTTCCATTTAAGAAACCTTCCATTTAAGAAATTGATTACTACAGCAGACTAATCCAGATTGATTCTGCCTTAGTCATGGGCATTTCTACTGAGGTCACGGAGAATCTAAAATAAGAGAGAATTCTGTTTTTTTGCTTAGTGCAGAAGTACTTAATGGCTGCATGTGACAATCTCATGGTGCACTATCTCACATTGAAAATTGTTCTTATAAATGCTAAGGTTGCACATATTTCATCAGTTGGCAGTGCATAATTATCATCAAATTTTTAATTTTTGTAGATAAATTTCCATACTTTCTTTGTGTCATTAAAGATAAGGAATTGTGCTAAGCAATAGATGTTTTTCAGCATCAGTTCTGTCAGTTTCAGTGTACAAACCTACCTGCTATTATGAAAGAAGGGCGAATTAATGTACAGTGATTCTTAGTCAGGGAACTGTGTGCATAAGGAAGCTTGAAAATATAGCAAATTTTATGCTTAGCATTTTAACAATTCCTCATAGCAGTACCGAGTGTGAGAAAATATTCAAGCCAGGTTAGAAAAACAAAAACTGAGTTCAGATCTCTTTCTTGGAGTGTAGGAAATGCTCCTGACAGCCAAGCAGGAGCACTGTTATGAACAAAACTTTGACTCAACATTTCTGAAGAGGGCAAAGTCTGCAACAGATATTTCTTGAAGCAACAGAAATATGTTAGGTAAGCTAATTGGGGGCACCTACTGAGTAAATTTGATTGGTAACAAAAAGCAAAAAATGCATCACGGAAGTGATGTCATCCATTGTGTATGTTGGAAGCATCTTAATTTACCCCCTCAACATCAAAGTTTACAGCTGTGCCACCAGCAAGAAAAATAATGGTAAGTGTTACGTTGGTCTGTCTTTGCATTTTCAAAAGCATGAAATACTGTGCATGGAGCATCATATTGTGCAATTCTGAAAGAATTAGGGATCCAGTTTGAAACACACACAACACAGCACCTGCCTAGGTTTTTTTTGGGGGGGGGAGGGCGTTGGAAGTTCTGAGTCATCATCCCTAACTTGTTCTTTCCATTGTAATATCCGTTTGTTTGGTCCAGTGGTAGGTCACACAGGACCTAGCAGGTGCTCTACATTGTGTGTTAATTAATGCACAATGGAGGGCAATGGGTTAACTCTAGAGCAGCGGTTCCCAAAGTGTGTTCCATGGAACTCCAGAGTTCCGTGATAAAATTCAGGGGTTCCGCAAGACAAGATGCCCTATATATCTTTTCATAAAAATTGTTTCATAAAAATGGGTAGGTATTTTAAAAAAATGAAAATTAAGTTATGTAAAAATTTACTCAAAAAAAAAATACAAAAGAATTACATTATTCATTATTTAAATGCATGAAATACATTTCGTTATGGAATCTGAAATATGTAGTGCAAAATAAGTAAGATCAATTTTAATCAATTGAGAGGTAATGGAGACAAGACAGCTGAGGAAATGTGCATAAATACATTAAAAATTATTGTAGGTGGCCCATCGTCTACTGACTGTGACATCACTGTACCAGCAGCACGACCTGTATATTATAGTGTAGCCTTGGCCTCACGCGATCCAGCTAATCAGGACATATTACCTTATTGTCAGAATATCCTAAAAGACCTAAAACAAAACATCATCTCATTTCTTGTTATGATTTCTTTAGAACTAGAACAAATCATTCGCTGTTGCACTGTGGATTGCCGAATCAGTTTATTATTTATGATTATTGTATTTTTAACAAATTTATTCTATTTTACGTTCATTTTCTACTCATTAAGATTGCAGTTTGTGCTTTTATAAATCAGGTGAAACTCTATCACTAACTTTTTATAATCTTTTCTTTAAAAAAAAAAAAATTTGGATATAGGGATTCCAATTTAACAATGGGTCGATGGTTAAAATATGGATCATTCAAAGAAACAGGAGATACCATTATCAATAAAACAGTAGAAACCATGGAATCTGCAGACGTAGAGATTTCAGAACTCGCCCAACCATCAACTTCGAGTTCTGTTAAACTACAAGAAAAGATTTTGCCCTCTAATTTTGCGAAAACATCAGTGAAAAATTGCAAATTCGATAAAAGTTATTTGCCATTAGGATTTACTAGTGCTGGTGATGAAGAAGCTCCAGATGCCATGTGTTTATTTTGCAATAAATTATTAACAAACAGTTCATTAGTACCAGCGAAACTAAGGAGACATTTTGAAACAAATCATCCGAATTACAAAGACAAGGACATTTCTTTTTTTAAAAGAAAGTTGGAAAGTCATCCAAAAGTTTTATGCTAAAAAAATTTTAAACGGATAATGAGAATGCAACATTAGCATCATATAAAGTATGTTATCGCATTGGTCTTGCTGGTGAGGCACATGTAATAGGTGAGTTACTTATTAAAGATTGTGTAAAAGATATTGTTTCGTGTTTGTTCAACAAAGTGTTTGCTAAAAAGGTTGATGTTGTGTCTCTAATGAAACTGTATCGAGGCGTATTAAGGATATCACTAATCATATTGAAAATGAACTTACATCACGATTGAAGGTTTGCGATGCTTACGCTTTGCAATTAGCTTTGCGGGGTTGGCAATTTTACTTGTGTTTGTTCGGTACGACTTTAAGAAAAAAATTGAAGATTTGCTGTTGTGTGAAAGTATGGAACTAAACACCACAGGGGAGAATATATTTAACTACGTTGATAATTTTTTTCAACGTTGATAATTTTTTTCACGTGTTTTCACGTTGAAAACACGTGAAATAAGCTGGGAAAAATGTATTGCCGTGTGCAGTGATGTAGCTAAATCAATCGTAGGAGCAATAGCTGGTGCTGGTACACGAATTAAGAATGTTGCAAGAAATTGTATCTCTAATCACTGCATTCTTCACAGATATGCATTAGTTACAGAACAAATTCCAGGCACATTGAAATCAGTTTTAGAAGAAGCAGTTCATATTATTAATTTTATAAAAAGTCGGGTGTTGAAATCACGGATTTTTGAAGCTTTGTGTGAAGATATGGGTAGTCTTCACACCAGTTTACTTCTACATACGGAAGTAAGGTGGTTGTCACGAGGTAGAATTCTTGCCAAATTTTTTGAATTGCAGAAAGAACTCTTAAATGTACTTCACTGACGATAAATTTAAATAAGTTATCTGACAGATTATCAAACACATCATGGTTATTAAGATCTGCTTATTTAGCTGATATATTTGCAAAATTGAATGGGTCATGTGCGACTTTACAGGAAAAAGAAATTAATATTTTTCAAGTCAAAGATAGGTTGTTGTCGTTGTCACGTAAATTAGAATATTGGATATCTGCTGTGGAACAAAATACTTTTGACTGTTTTCCAACTTTAAGTGAATTTCTCCAAGAATCTGAACTAGGCATAGATAATGAAAGCCGTAATGACATTAGAAGTCATCTTCACAGTTTACTTGAATCCCTAATTAAATATTTTCCAGATATTAAGAAGATGATACAAATAATTGTTGGATACAAAACCCATTCAGAGTAAAAGAAAAACCAGAAGGATTTCTGCCAGAAGAATATGAAAGTTTGATTGAAATTAGCTCAGATTTTAAATTAAAGGCTAAATTCGAAGCAGTCCCGGTAACAACTTTCTGGTCTGATATATATGACGAATATCCTTATTTATCAAAAAGGGCTATTCGGTTTTTGTTACCGTTTACAACTACGTACATGTGTGAATCTGCCTTTTCAAAATGCATTGATACAAAAACTAAATACCGCAGCAAACTAAATGCAGCGCCAGATATGCGAATTCGATTATCCAATATTGAACCAAATTTTGAAAGGATATTAGAATCCAAAAAAGCAAAAGCATACTTCTCATTAAACCCAGCTAAAGTTTTATCAAAGATTCTCACATTATGTGAAAAATATAAATATGAAACAAAGACAAATCATAAAAGGTAGCTTACTTATTACAGGAATTTTTTTTTTTTTTTTTTTCATTTTAATGTTTTCTAGTTTTTAGGAATGAAATAAAATTGAATGTTAACTTTAAAACTGTTACTTTTCAGTCTCATTTATATAAATAAAAGTTTGTGAAAATGTATTGCATTTATTTCAGGTTTTTTTGTATTAAAAGTTGTATCAAACATGTTTTCAATAAATACCACTACCATAATTTTGTAAAACATTTTTTATCCAAATATATATTTTTTAATATAATAACTATATATATAGTTAGGGTTCTGTAATTTTTAAAACAGCATATAGGGGTTCCGCAACCAAAAAAGTTTGGGAACCGCTGCTCTAGAGTATAAACTTCTTTTTAATTTCTGATAAAAGTTTATGGTTTTTTTGCTGTTTACCCCTTTTGTAGGGTTTCTCTGAAAAATTTGTTCAGTATATTTGCCACCTGGAATCAACATCTCCCAGACTGATCTCAATTATCTTTTTATGCAACTGCTTACTCCTGTTCTTTTATTAGGAGATTTTAATGGATATATTCCAGGGTACTACAGACATTAATATAGACAGAAAATAACAAGTTCTCCCTCTTAAATATGGGAAGAAATGTCTTTCTTTGCACGCCTACCCTTACATTTACTGTCATTGATCATTCCATATGCTTTCCTTCTCTCCTCCCTTTCTTTACAATGAGAGCTTGACCTTCCCAATGGAAGTGATTACTTCCCTGCGATATCTCTTCTGACTGTAAAAAGACCATGTCAGCCCTCAAGGATATCTCAGTGGAAGTTTCATAAGGCTGATTGGAATGTTTGACATCTCAAGAATCAGCCAGCAGTGAGCCCATTAATTATGCAGTTATGTAATTTACAGAAGTTATTGTCCATGCAGCAGCAGTTGCAATTCTGAAAACATCTACATGGTTTCCACCATTTCCAAAATCTTGGGGGAACTCAGAGTGCACAAGGAAAGCTCAATACAAGGTGCAGGGGGATATTCAGATGATATCCCACCACAAAAAATTTAACATCCTTTAAACATGCACGTACCAAAGTGAGCTACACTGCTGCTGGAGCCAAAAGGATCCTTTCATCTGCTCTAGCTCCTCCGTAACCCAGGCTGCCTGCTCCAAAGTAGCCTGGGATAAGATTTAAAAATGAAGGGAAAATATCTACCATGCCCTTCAGCGATTCTATACATTGGATCTCTAATTGCAGTGGGATCTGTAATTGGCCCTAAAACAGAAAAGTGAGAAATGTGTTAAACTTCTCTTCAGAACCATACAATAAGCCCTTTACGTAGGAAGAGTTAAGAGCAGCATTTATTCTATCATGAGCAAGTGCTGTGGATCCAGATGACATCAATTATGAAATGATAAATTACCTTTCAAAAGAATCTAAGGATCATCTAATTTCATTTAACAGAATTTTTCATGGCAAGGATTTCCTGGAGGAAGGTAATCATTCTTGCATTCCAAAAGCCAGAAAGGATCCTAGAAATCCAAGCAACTATCATCCCATTGCTCTGGCAAGCTGTTTGTGCAAAGAAAGAAAGAAAGAATGTTTAATGCTCGCCTTGTATGGTACTTGGAAACAAATTATCTCCTTTCCAGAACAGTGTTGCTTCCAAAGAAACAGGCCCACTTTGGATCATTCAGTCAGATCAGATTCATGATGCTTTTATTAAATCCCGAGCATCTGGTGTCAGTTTAATTTGATATTGATAAAACCTATGACATAGCCTGGTGACTTGGCATATTACAAGAACTCCATAGTTATGGTCCTGTTTTTTCTTTCTTAATCAGTTTCAAGTTCTTGTAGGATTCGCACTTTCTCGAGTGTTTTGCAACAAAGATCCGTTTTAAATGCCATGCTTTTTGCTATCAAAATAAAATTCATCTCGGAATAACTTCTACTACTGTAAAAAATGGCCTATACATTGATGACTATATTTTGTCATTAATGCAACATGAAGATCATTGAAAGGCAACTGCAAAAAGCCAATGATAAATTTTCATCTTGGACATTTGCTGATAGATTCAGATTTTCATCACAGAAGACAGTCTGTACATTTCTGCCGCAAATGAAATCATCATCCTGACCCAGAATTAAGGCTTGGGCAAAACATTGTCCTAGTGATAGCAGAAGCTAAATTCCTAGGACTTATTTTTGACAAGCTGACTTTTCTACAACATATTTTTCAGCTAAGGACAAGATGTGCCAAAGGCTTAACATTCTTCATGCCCTTTTGTCAACTTTGTGGGGTGTAGATTGGTGTACACTTTTTTTTTTTTTTTTTTTTTTTGTCTTTACCAAGCTCTTGTCTATACCAAACTCAATGATATTTTTCAGGTTTATGTTTCTGCTAGAGATAGTGCACTTCGGTGGTTAGATCCAGTCCACCTGCATTGCCACTGGAGCATTTTGAACATCTCCTGTCCAAAGCCTTGACGTTGAACCATACGAACCATCTCTCTGACATAAGTATTGTTCTTGCAGTACACTTTTAAATTGAAATCCCTGCTTGACAACCCCATGTGTACATCAGTTTTTGAGCTGTGATGGAGAAATCTGTATAACAGCCTTTGGAGTTCTGGCTGATGCTTTGATATTCAGATCCAAGGGCTGTTAAATGAACTAAAAATGATAGTGGATGTTGCCCAGTCACCATTGTAACTTCTTCCACCCTGGTATGTACAATTTCTAACTTGTGATGTCTCTCTCCAACTCTGTGGGAAGGCCATCACATAGCCATCTGTATAGACTGACTTCTGTCAGTCTATACAGATGGCTTGAAGTCAGAATCATGTCAGATCAGCTGCTGTCCTCCCACACAAAATAGTATTCAAGAAGATTCCACAAGAAAAAAACTAGCATATATATATATATATATATATATATATATACACACACACACACACAGCACAGTTGCATGCAATAGAACTAGCCCTTGAACACATCAAAGACAGTGATCACCAAAGGTTTGTGATACACTAATTCATTACAAGCTTTATCAACAGTGAGGTATAATCCTCACTCCATTCTGTGTTGGATTCAAGCAGATCTCTCTTTTATCTGAATTTAACATTCAATTCTGCTCTGACAACCAATCCCAAGCCACGTTAGAATCAGAGGAAACGATATTGCTGAAAAATCAGCAATTCCCTTGAATAATGTTTGCCTATTAGTCCCATATACAGACTACAGGCAAGTAATATGTAAAAAGCCATATTTCTTGTGGCATGGGCAGGCTAGAAATAAACTACACTAAATTAAGCATGATTGAGCAATGGCAGTCCACTCTGTTGCAGGGTCTGAAGAGAGGAAGTTGTTCTTTCTTGGTTCTGCATAAGTCACAGTCATCTAACACACTTCTTTTTATCTGAGGGCAGATGACCCACCCATGTGTGAGAACTGCAAAACTGTTCGTTATGTTTTTATCAAATGTCCATGTTTACACATGCTTGGCTTTTATGTTTTACTGCCAGCCAGATTTTAGATGGCCGAGACAATATGTCTGATGGTTTTAACTTTTTGCAGTCCATTAATTTATACTTGCACATTTAAATTTGTATTGTTATATTTTTGATATTTACGTTTAGTACTTTTTATTTACCTTTTGACATGACATGTTTATAGGTTACCAAACATATTTATTACTTTTTATTTTACTTTGCGTATTACGGCCTAAGCTGCCACTGTGCCAATAAAAATGAAATCAACTAACCAAAATGTTGATTTTCGGACAACAATCATGGATATCCATATTCGTTAGAGAATCTTTATCATGAAATTAAAGTTGTGTTTTTGACTACAACCACTTCTTGCAGTATTCAGCCTATGTATCAAACAATTATAGCTGCCTTCATGTGTTACTACATGAAGCATAAATTGACCAGGTTGTCATGGCAACTGACAAGTGAGGTGGACTTACCATGAAGGAACTGTGTGGAGGTTATAATATCTGAAAAGCAGTTATGCCAAGAGTTAACAACAGATTTTGAAGAGACCCCTGTCTTTCAACAGCTTCAGAAGTCTCAGTGAAAGACACAAATAATAATTTAATAATTTGCCTTTCTCTCTCTCATTAAGGAACTATGTCTAATGTAGACCCGATTGCAATGCTGTAGGCAAATAAGGCATTGCCTGAAGAATAAGATTGACAGTCATTGAAAGTCCTACAAAAACTTTTAATGTGAAGAACCCCACTTTCACTTACTTTGAGGTTTCATATTATTTTAAATTTCAATTTTTCAAATGACAACCAGGGATGACTTCTACTTCCTTGAGCAAAATTTTAACAATTTATTCAAATATTCATTCAATTAACTTATTTCAACTTATTTAATATTCACACTATTAAGTCAATTATACAACGGTACAATAAGAAGCTCTATAAATCATCTAATTTACTTTGAGTTCTTAAACATTGTGGAAGAAATTGACCCTAATACAAAAGAAATGTGTTTAAGCAGTCTGTAGAGGCATTGAGAGAGTTCATCAAAAAAAAGTAAGGTATGTTGAACTTTTTCTTGATAAGAAAGCTAATGAGACACCATCAAAATCAGAAGAGCTTTAACACCATAGTTTGCATCACAATCCTCTGCAAAATCACCATCAGAGAAAGCCCTTCATCCCACCATTTAAATCTATTTTATGCCGTCTAATTTGAAAATTTGAGTTTTCACCACCAGTAAGCTGTGAACACTTGATTTTAAGGTAAGTATTGTTGAAGATTAATTTTATGGATTATGCATGGTCAAATGTGGCTTTTAGGGGATTAAAAATTACTCTGTATATATTGAAATACCCTGTACTATAAAAGCTAAAAATGTATACAATAATTAGAAGAAATCTTGTAATATTTCTCACCTCTCTGGGAATTGAATCCTTGTTATTACATCTGTTGGTTCTATTGGTTGATTTCCTGACACGTTTTTAGGAATGCATCGTGTCTGAAAATCAAAAATTGCCTATAATATAAATTTGAATGTAATTCTATTGTATATTGTGTTAATACAATCTTTTCTTTCCCCCCACCCATAATCTTTTTGGTTTAGTGTTTAGGAATTGACATCTCTAGGTTCTGGTTTGTTCTCTTTTTTGGTTTGCAGATTAAATTATATACATTCTTCTGATCATTTAGAGAGATACTACTCTTCTGATCATTTAGAGAGATACTATTCTTTATGACTCAATATTCTTTGATGCTCGAGAGCTAAATATGTTAATGTTTAACGTTAGAATATCATTGTGGTTTTTAATGTATACAGTAATCCTTTTTGATGATGTGTGTTATATTTTTAATTGGAAAAGGTGTATCCATAAAAAGTCCAAATTAATATAAAAACTGATTTTATTCACCCATGTATATATGATCTTCTCATAGGGGTTTGGTTTCTGCTTCAATTTTGTTTGCTGTGCATTGGAATTTGGGACTTTTATTATTTTTTTTAAATTTTGATTTAAAAAAAAAACAAAACTGCTGTATCTAAAAGATATTTGTTCTTGTTATTGATTAAATTGGTAAAATAAAGAATATAATTTTTCATTACATCACTTTATAAAATAGTTTGTTTTTATTTTCTCCCAAAAATATATGTAGTGAATGATGCGAGACATCCAAATTGAGCCCTACTTAATTAGCTTTGTGCATAGAAGTTTTAATTGTATGCTGGACATCTGCACAGAAGTACCACTTATTAATTCATTGAACTGCAGTTGTTTTAGGCTTGCAGCAGGCCTTCGTGAGTTTGAGTTTTCCATCACTTCTGTATCTTTATAAATAAATGCTTCGTAATATTCCTTGTGCCCTGTAGAAGTTAGTAGTAGTACATTTGTTGGTAGAGGATGATACCATTACAAGCAATGGTATCTACAACAATGATCAATGAAAATGTGGAAGTGGAATAGAAGTGTTACAGAGAACATTAAGTGAGCCTCAGTCATTTCTGCTGGTTCATAAATACAGAGCTTTTATTAAAATTAAAACAGAGCAGTGGTTGCAACTTTTTATGTATGCGCCACACTTTGATGGTCAAATGTATGGTGAGGAACATGTTGAAATGGAAATATGAATATACTAAGTTACTAACCCAATAAATAAGTCAGCATAATGTCCCTTAAATTGAATTAGGAAAATATTCATATGGGGAATATTGCACTTAAAATAAGAATCTAAATCAGTATTCTGATGCATAGCAAGGGATTTGACTGCTTCACAAGCAGATTATATTGAAAAATTGTATGTCAATTTTACAGTTAACAGTTTCTTCTTATGTGAAAACTAGGTTAGTCACCGGTGTGTATAACTGCAAATCAAATTTGTTTATTTTTTCTGAAAGGAACATACCTTTAAACTAGTCTTCCACTAGAGAAAATGTGCAATACGTTAACTGGGAATGCAGTTATGTAAAATGTGAATAACTGCATTCCCAGAATCCAAGGTACCTCTCACTTGCATTGAAGTATCCAAGTCTTGATATTGTTGCATTTGTAAAGGGTGGTTGCCGACTATCCATTAAAAAATAAAAAAATCCCTGTTGATATGAAATGTTGCTATAATAAATATTATAGGTTGGCCAGCTTGTTGCTAGATGCTCCATTTTTTTTTGCAGCAAGGACACATCTGTCAAAAGAATAAGGTTATTGTGTTCACACTTACATTGTAATAATTAGCATTATATGACTAGATTAATGAAGTTATGTTGCACTTACAGATGCGTGGTGAGCTGTGAATATTTTAACAATGGGCTCGCAGTTTTTCTGACTTTCTACCCAGTAAATTTGATCGGTCATCCGTGGATTCCACCAGAGGCGCTTCCCACGCCTGCACTACTAGTAGTGTGATTAGACGCCTTCGTAGCCAGGTAGGCAGAAGCAGCAGTGCATAGCATACGCTTCTTGGTTAGACTGGGGTTCGAGCCTGTGACCACTAAATACGGAGGATACAGAAAGGTCAGGGAATGACCACCGCATATCCCTGGAGCAATATGGCCTTAGTTGCTAATGCTCCTAAAAACCAAATAACAAACAACGGTATTGTGATTAGAGCGCGCGTGAAGCATTTTTCATGACTGCATTTTTCATGATATCAAGTCAGCAGCGGATTCAGGGGGAGGACAGATGAGCCTAATTACCCCCTTAACCATGCTTTTTGTGAATGTGTAAAACCTTCCTAAGTCTATATAAAAAAAAAAAAGCTTAAAAACTTGGTCGTCATGCCTCCCCTTACGATGATAACTGGATACAATAGTTTCTGGAGTTCTAACTTTTTAAAATTCTTGAATAGTATGACATCACAATCATACTTCCTGCAGTTACTACTGCAGTAAGTATGATTGCAACAATACAAGTATTTGTCATATGACTGCGACAATACAAACAATTTATCAACAATTTATTTTTTTCGCCTCACATTTTCATTACATTCTTATCTTCAACAATTTCTCCTCCACTTTACTCTCAGTTATTACAAGATTCTCTAGCTTACTGCTAGAGTTGAATACACCTCTGGCTTTCCCCTCGCTAAATAACTCCTCATGTGTGAATGTCGATGCAAAATATTCATTTAGTTTGTTAGCTACCTGAGCAGGATCATCAACAGTTGACCCATCGATATCAAGTGGACCAATCTGATTCATCCCCTTCCTTCTAGAGTTTACATAAGTAAAGAACTCTTTGCTGTTTTTCTTTGCATCCCTTGCCAAAGATTTCTTGTAATCTGCCTTTGTCTGCCTAACCTCCTTTGTAACTTGGTTACAGATCAACTTGTATCTATCATAGGCTTCTGTGTCATGTGTTAATTTGTATATAAATAAAATAAACTGTATAAATAAATAAATAAATTAATTAATATAAATTATAAATAAAAATTAATAAATTTAAAAAAATAAGATAAACTGTCTTTGACAAACTCTCTAAAATCATTAATTTTTCTTTCATATTTTATCAGAAAACAAATTTCTTATTCGGTTTTCACTGTCTTGCCACTGAGACGAAAGTTATTTCATATTCCACGATTTCCGGTAGCATATGTTTAAAATTTCTTTCAATGGCATCATTATTTTCTTCATTTAATTTAAAATCACTTTCTGTTCATTAATTACTTATCCTTTAAAGATGAAACAATGCATTTAATAACTTGTCACGAGGTAATTTTTTAAATGTGTTCTTACTTTGAATATGAGTTCTTCAAATTGTTTCCAGTTCAACATTCTCTCAATTTTAGCTTCATAATTTTCTTTAGAATTTTTCAAATTAGCAATAGCATTGATAGTTCGAATAATTAATTTATCTGCTTTTACTATAATGAATCTGTTAAGCTTCTGAAAGGTAAGAGACCTCCTGCAGGATGTCAATCATTAGTGCTAAATGGTTACGAAATTCCAGATTAAAAGTCGATTTAATAATCCAGAACATTTAACTTCTGTTTCAAAATGTTTGCACAAAGCGGGATAATTCCTCTAATCCGCAATTGCTGTCCGCAAGCTACATCATGGCCCAAACACACGACCGATCTTTATAGTTTCCCCATCAAGTTCTTTAGCAATCAACTTTAATTCGCACTGGTTTTTTGGAGATTGTTGATATGCATGCTTTTTTTTTTTTTTTTTTTTTTAATTATTGCTGGTATGCCATTAAAGTTTAGAACATTTTCTACACAGTGAAAGCCCCGACAGAAGTTTCAAAATCTGCCAGTAAAGTTTATATAATATCTTAGTTGCTTCAACCCCCCCCCCCCACTTTACTACTTTCACTAGTTCTTTGAATATTATGCAAAATGTCGGAATCACTCGGATGTTCAGCTACTGTGACCATGTAAACATAGATGGAGAAATTTACTGGAAGGTGTGGATCACTCACTTCTCCAAAAAACATATGCCCATTTGTTGGAGTAAAGGGGATTAAGAAGATTCCGACACAGAATCTTCTTAATCCTCTGACTGCTATGGAAGGCATGTTGACTAGTGCGACTTCGCGGTATGTGACTGCAGAGGTTTTACGGACACCACAACATTGTGAAATGGTAATCCCTTTCACCCTTAATTTGCACTTTCTAATTGCCTAAAGGCCAGAGGTGAGAACAATCATACAAAGTTGTCTCTCCTAATCCGTTCGTTATACAGAAATTTTCTTCGTTCAATGGAAACCATTTTAAATGTAATTACCAAGAGGAATTCAAAAAAATTCGCTACCAAGAAGTTGGTTAAACAGAGGTCTGACTGTAAATAAATCAAAAATGAAGCAATTTAAAATATATAACTGATTGATTGCACCATTAAAATGCTGGGGATGGGGCCCTGCTCGCCCCACTGTAGTTTCGGCTCTGGATACTCAATAATTGCATTCAGGATTTCATTTGTAAAATAAATGATTGTTTCAACAATGGGCCTGCAAATTTTCAAAAAAAAAAATTACAATGGGTTCTCGCGAGCCCACTATAGCTCACCACTGTCTGTAAGGGAAAAAAATGTGATGCTCCGGTATTATGCATGCATTTTGGATATGGAAAGCTTCACGCAAAATACTGTTGTCTTTTGTATACTACATTTTTAGTCCTTTCATTAAACCATTTTTTTAAAGAATTTCTGAATTTATTTATGTGCTCCATTGTCTTTGGAGTGTACATTTAAATAGTAAAAGGAAATATATAACTGTTATTTAAATTATTTTTTCAGTTTTTCCAACAATAAACAATATACCACTTCATTCTGCAGAGACAGAACCAACACGTCTGCTTGCACCACCAGTGGCTTTGTCCAGTCCTCTTCGAACTGCTACACCATTAGGAGCACCATTGATTTTATCTCCCAGACTTCCAGTACCAACAACTGCAGCACTTCTTAATGGTGGAGGGCCCCCACCTCTCATCACTCCAACAGAAGCAGGATTACTGTATACCACATATGCAGATTATCATCAGTATGCTGCACTAGCATCTCCTCTACTTGCTGAATATACTGCTGAAGCAGCTGGTGGGTTATTTGGAAGATAATTCTACATTAGCAAGATGTCATTTCTCCCCTTCCCCCCAGGTTGCCCTCAATAATAGGGAATTTAATTAGTCTCTAGTATCACTGGATGAAACCAGTTAGCTGTAAATAGTGAGACTGAATTAGGATATTCTACTTTGTTGGCTTTGTGCATCCAAGTTCTGTGATATATACATATTATATATAATATATTTGTCTTTTCTTGAGATTTGAAATAGTTCAAGGGTTATATATACTTGTGCATTAATAGCACTTTGTTTGCTCAAGTAAGACATTTTGCAATTAAGAAATTTTTATAGTTAAATCTTAAGTTATCAGAGATATTTCAGCTCTTGAAATGCTGCACCTTTGAACTGTCTTGAAGCAGCCAGCTGCAACGTTACATCCAACAGGACAAGGATGCTTTCATTATTTGCTTGCAGCAAGTTTGGCAATCTCAGGGATCTGTAGCTGAATGTTTTACAGTACAAAAGGATCCTCGTGGGTTGAAAATCCATTCACACAAAGTAGCTGTAAGACACCAGATTACCTCAGGTCATACTCGGTAGCCTTAAGAACCGATCACTTTTTACTGTGTAGATTCTTTTTATTCTGATTAGTTATAGAAGCTATTTGGCTACAGAAGGGCATTCATTAACACAAATTTTAGTAGTTGAATTATGGCAGGGATTTCAAGGAAAATTAATTTATATTTTATAGCAGACATCATTTATGAATCCATGTAGTGTTTTCTTTGAGAATGGGTGAGACAAGTGGTTTATTCCTTATGTGAATGTACATATACATGTGTACATCTGTGTGTTTTGAAAAAAAAATGAGCTTTAAAAAATCGTGGATATAAATTGAAATGGGGCCAACATTGTCACAATACACATGTTTATATATGTTTGTATGTATGTATCAATGGCAAAATTACTGTAATCCATGTGGGGACCTTTCAAAAATCTTGAGACGATTTATAAATTTATAGTTTTGCCTCTGACACATGTACATGCAGACATGAATTCACATTTATGTTTGCACACACACACACACCCATCTATATTTATAAAGATGGAAAAATGAGTTTGTTCACAGAATTGTGAATATAAATTGGAATGGGACCAACATTGTCAAGTTGTTAATTGTTGTATATATATATCCTTGCTTCTTTTCATTCTTCATTCATTTGTGTGTATGTGCATACGTGTGTCAGAAGTAACTTTTAGCACACTTTTTTGCTTCTTAGCACCAATCAGTTCTGCTTGGTGGTAAAAAGCAAATTGGATGTACTAAATTAAAAACCCTTTTTTTTGTAAATAGGTTTATTTACATCACATGCATTCCATATTGTGAATTAATGTTAAGTACACACACACACGTTCGCAAAGTTCATTTATTCCAACAAGCGTTTAGTGTTATAGTCATTATTTAACTCATTAAAAGTTTTTCTTTTTTCAGTAACTTAAAATTAGTAATTTCAGATAATTACTTTCTTCATATTCATTACAAGTGACCTTGAATGGTTTTGAGAAAGGGCATATCCAGTGAAATTATAATGACTATTATGAGAAAATTTAAAATACAAAATTTCATGGCAGGTTCCATGTAAATATAGTTATTCATACTTCATGTGTATAAATAACCATTATTTCATCAGATGAATATAGCCGAATATCAATTTAGTGTGAGGTGATATTTTCATTTGCCCTTGATGTTGCATGTGCGTGTTAGAAGATATATAAATTCATTATTTATAACTATAGTACACATATTTTTTTATAAATAAAGTCTTTCCATTTATATTGGGTTTTCTGTAATGGTGACTAATTTTATAAATATAGTTTTAACCCTGTTATTAGCACTGAGTCTATTTGACCCCACACAACTAACAGCAATTTGTGCATCATCTGCTCTGTCCACACAACTGAAACTCCTAATACCTCTTGTTTAAAATTATCTTTGAATTGGTTGCAGAAAATTCTAGAAATGTCTGTTAATAATTGCATAATTAGTAAAAATTCATGATTAAGTTAAACTTAATTATATGCATGTATTGATTGAAAAAAATGTAACAAAGAGATACTGATAGTAATTTCACTTTTCTGGCTTCGTGACATTGATGCATTGTCCGGAATCGAACTGTTTGTGCATACACTTTCCATTTTATGCAGCAAGTGCTCCTGTTACTTATGCACTCTCCAACTGGTCTAAAGTGAGTTTTAATTTTCAAAAAGTAATTAAAAATATTGCTTGTATAGAACATGGATTTTTCAGTTTTGGTCAGAAAAGATTGAAATTATAGGTGGCTAAAAAATATTACTTTTTGCTGATTTCTCAAAGTTTGGCAGGTACAGAGGAATTTTGTGTGGCCACTACAGGGCTAAATGCACATTGCTTTGTTGATCTGACACTTTCCCTCCCCTCAATATTAGTCATCCTATTTAAATGAAAATATTTTGGCATGAAGAATTATATTGCATGTATGTGTATTGCATAATACTAAATTAATTATTGATAAGCTTTGATAGATTTTAATTACATGTTTGGTTGTGTTTGAAAATACTTCACTGTATTTTATTTATATATGAAATTTAATTCCTTTAGCTTTGAATGTAATATGGATTTTTAACTATAAATTAAATTCTCCATGAAAAAGCAGAATTCCTGACAAGAATAAATTTCTGAAGCATTTATTCAGTTTATTATTTTCTCTTTGTGCACGCACCCGCACATATATATATATATATATATATATATATATATATATATATATATATATATATATACACAGGTAGCCCTCGTTTTGTACTGGTCCGATTCGCAATAGCGCCGATCACTAACCACAACACTATTTTTATTTATTTATTTTTGCAAATATTTTATAAATTGAAAGTTTCAAATCGTCAGAGAAGATTTATTGGCATCATACTGTTCTGTGTATTGTGCACTGTTCACGTGATTTGGACAATCTGAGTCAATCAGCAATTAACGCATTTGTATCGGAGACTAGAAAGATCCCCGCCCTCAAAGTAACCACTCCTGGATGCGGGTAGTAAAGGTCCATGCAGTGAACCTTTCAGTTGGTTGTTGTTTATGCTATTTACAGGTTTTGGAACTTTATTACGCTAACATTTTTTATTAATTGTGCTATTAATAAACTAAATAATAGTGATAGCCATGTGCAGTTTTTTCCAATCGTGTTATAAAGTTTTTAATTTAATAGAATAAAGACATGCCATGTCTGGTAAAAGTAGTTAATTGAATTCTAGTGAAATATTTGGAGGATAGAATCTGATGAAAGCTGCCCTAATGTGTGTAGGGCTATGAATATGCCTCCATTAACTATTACTACAACTATGAAGAATGCTAATAAAATAAAACAATCGATGCAAAGTAGTAGGTAAAATTTTTGGTGCTCGGAACCTAATCCTGTGATTTCCGATAGACTCCATTATATAAAGGGTTCCATTTGCACCTGTCCCCCCAGGAACCTAACCTCGACATAAATCGAAGGTTACCTCTCTCTCTCTCTCTCTCTCTCTCTGTGTTATGAAAAATTGTGATTAATGCCATCAATAGTAGATAGAACATTTCATAAGTCTGTTATACTGAAAGTGTATTTAAACATAGGCATAACAGTATACAGCCGGCCGTAAGGCCAAAAGAACTTATAAAGATTAAGATAGCCTGTGTTGGTCTACATTGCCATACCCTAGAAATAAATATATAATTAGCAATAATATAATATATAATTAGAATAATGATTATGTAACTAATTATTGATATACAGATACATTGAATGGAACATTTTTGGCTAACACCATTCAATTTAACACCATTGCAAGGGCTAACACCATTCAATATATCCCACCAATAATTAGCAAGGCTATCTGTTTTTAATTGCTATCTGCCTGTTTAACTAGGTCCAGTTAATAAACATAAAGCGATTTATGCCAAACTTTAAATTTAACAGCACACAGGCGAGATAACTAGCTTTAGAAGGAATATACAGAACATAATACAGAAAATAGAGGGCCAGCCAAAATTTTCATTTCAGTTGTGGTTTGTTTGTTATTTTGTTTGTATTTGTGCAAAGGAAAGCTAGTGCTGACATAAGCAGAAAGGAAGTAAGG